>NW_027315746.1:21659636-22031907 GCF_026437365.1 Eucyclogobius newberryi
GTGTTTTTGCCAGATGAGTCTGAATTGACCTTCTTTCATTTATTTAGGGATGTAAAAGTATAATTGTTGAGAAAAACAAACCTATTCTTACCAACTTCAAGCTAGTAAATATTGACTGGACCCAATTTTAAAGCTCAGAACTAAACAGAAATGAATTTATTTGAGTTTTCCTGGATTAAAGTTACTGTAATGGTAGCGTACTCTAAAGGAAGAACTAACTCTTCGGTATCGGTATCTAGTGAAAAAGCTGGATCGGTGCATCCCTAAATGTATTCAATTCCAGTTTTGACGCCAGGTCAGGAAATTGCTTCTCAGTCATTACGAGACTGGACCAGTTCCTCAGAAGATCTAAAGAGCTACAGGTTTCTGAGATTATTTATGATGTTTTTTCCACACGTTAAGACACTAGTCAATTCGTTTGGCTCCATTTGCGTCAGCATTAAAAGTAGACGCAGCGTTTCTGTCGAAAAATAGGTCATAACAAATAACCGTTCTGTCCCGGCATTTATACGTACAATACAAAGTAGAGCCACGCACAATAGATCGATTTAAACCCAGGCCAGCAAACCATTGTTCTTTCTGAGCCACCATCCGTGATGTCAGACTTCGTGATGCAAGGCAGCGTGGGTCTTGACCGTTAGATAAGAAGACAACCACAGCCTCCCACCCGGCTTTTGGACAAAACATGCAGTCTCGAGCTAAATGAGTCACCTGACAAGCATGGAGATGTCAGAGAACTGTGGATAGAGCATCTGGCACGCGTCCAGAAGTTGTCATTTGATTTATAATAGTGTTTAGTGGCACCCATAACGTTTAACTGTGATTTACCGTTTGCGTCGTTTCCCCAGGGTTTGTTTTGTCGAGCTACAAGAGCCAGTGTGGGTGGGACCGTCGCTACCAAGATCGTAAAAAAGGCAAGATAATCTGATAACTGGGTATCGTACGGTTGACAAGCGAAATGTGTTTTAAAATTTGCTTTGTGTTATTCAGTAGCAGGTCACTCGAGTACACAATGCCACTATAATCATTAGCCAGAAAAAGAAGGCTTTCCTGGAACTGAGGAGATTTACCCTGGACATGTTCAGAGAGCATCATTTAATCTCTGTCAAAAAGCCGGATAAAAAACACTGGCATAAAAAAGGGATTTAGCACATTCCACAGCTGCGTCAAAACTGGGAACACTCAAGTTTGTCACAGTTTTGTGCTTGTTAATGTGACACGTGTGAGGCCTGACAGATCCCAACATCCGACAACAGCAATTAATGATGAGGGGGAATGGTTACTGCAGGAGCCGGGGACAGTTTGAAGCCCATTTTCAAGGGACACAGCCATCCATGGGCGGTTTTCCTCTATAAATGGTTAGTTAGCATATTTTGATGAAGATAAGATTCAGAATATATTTAAAGCTGACAGTTCATCCTCTTAATAAGACAAAAAGCAAATATTTTATGAAAAAAATGCTATTTTTTTCTTTTGTTTTTTTTAATGGAGAGTTCAAAGTGTTCTGTGAATGAGGATATACAGATATGATCAAAATAGCTTATAGTCACAGGAATGAGATCACAATTCAATTTGTATCACCGTCTCATCCCTCCCATCGGGACTGGATAGAAACAAGTCTTTTGAAAGAATAAAGTAAAATATAGCCGCAAGCGGCAATGATCGGCAATGACCGCCACGCCGCAAGAGGAGGGGGCGCTAACGCGCCCCAATTGTCCTTTTATTACGCCTACTGCTGAATCTGTGACGCTGTCACATCTTCTCCCCTTTGTTTTACCATCAAAAAGCTATTTTATTTTGAATTCTTGGCAAAATGTGCAGCTTTGCCGCACAGACACCGTGACTCTTTGAATGAAAATGTGGATAACTTTTGATGGTCCTGAAGATGAGTCTCACCAAATTTCAGGTTAATAGGGCTGACGCCCTGGGAGGAGTTTGTGAAAGTCTAAAGTGTAAACATGTTCTGGCGATTTCCCCATTGGAATAACATGAAAGGTTTCGGTCATCGTTACGGCAACGCCATAACAATTATGACATGGGTCTCATTGACTTTTTTGATGGGGATGCTAAAATTGAGTTGTGTGTCAAATTTCTTATAATTTCGCAAAACTAAACATTTAACCTCCATATAAAATCTGTAGGGGGCGCTGTGGCGCCAAATGAATTTATTTCACTTCAAGTAGGTTTAGGGCAAAGAGTTTAACAACTGATTCTAATTTGACGCAATTCGGACTTTATCTGCGCAAACGGCAGAAATTTTAAATATGGGAGATTTCTGAAATTCTAGCTACAGTTTGCGGCTTCGCCGCACCGAGACCGTGAGAGGGATCAATGTAATTTTAGGGCCAACGCCCTGGGAGGAGTTCGTAAAAGTACGACGTTTGGAAAAACTCCGAAGTCATGTTTAGCCATTTTTGAAGCAATATGGCCGACATTTGGTTGGGCGGACGGCGTTGCCGTAATAATATTTTTTACTTCTCTTGTCACCATCTACCTCTGCGCCAAATTTCATGATTCTACGATCAGATTTTTTTTGGGTCATTTCCCATCTCTCAATGCATTTTTGGTACATTTGGGGGCGCTGACGCGCCAATTTTTTTTATTTTAGAAAAGGGAAATAGCCAGAATGTAGAGAGGCACGATTTTTAGAGGTGTGCAAATTTTTGTGACTTTTCGTCAATGTTCACTGGGTGAAAAATAGGGGGGTTGGTCCCGAGAAGAAGAAGAAGAAGAAGAAGAAGAAGAAGAAGAAGAAGAAGAAGAAGAAGAAGAAGAAGAAGAAGAAGAAGAAGAAGAAGAAGAAGAAGAAGAAGAAGAAGAAGAAGAAGAAGAAGAAGAAGAAGAAGAAGAAGAAGAAGAAGAAGAAGAAGAAGAAGAAGAAGAAGAAGAAGAAGAAGAAGAAGAAGAAGAAGAAGAAGAAGAAGAAGAAGAAGAAGAAGAAGAAGAAGAAGAAGAAGAAGAAGAAGAAGAAGAAGAAGAAGAAGAAGAAGAAGAAGAAGAAGAAGAAGAAGAAGAAGAAGAAGAAGAAGAAGAAGAAGAAGAAGAAGAAGAAGAAGAAGAAGAAGAAGAAGAAGAAGAAGAAGAAGAAGAAGAAAAATGAATAATATTCCGATGCGAAAACAATGTTTCCCATTTTTCAAATGTCATAAACTATACATTTTCGGAAAGCGCTCGCGCTTTCCTACCTCATGGTGTGGGTCCCTGGTCACTGACGGGTACTTTCGTTAATTTCGAGTGGGCTCCGCCCACTTTGTGTTTTTGGCCCTCTATACAGTAATAATGTTCAATTTTTGCATTACATGCTTATATGCACGGAACATGCAAGAGATGGGGAACGTATTCGTGAGGTACTTAGCGCAAATGAGTGCTTTATATATATATATATATATATATATATATATATATATATATAAAGCACTCATGTAAGTACTCAATGTAAAGTGCTCGTTTAGTGCGCACTTTTGCACGGGCTTCGCCCGTTTACAACGGTAATGTTCCATTTTCCTACTACTAATTAGTATGCACGGGGCGTGCATGAGTGAAGGAGTGCGTTAGTGAGTGTTTGGAAGTGGGCGAGCGCTTCGCGCTCGATTTCGTGCGCACTACGTGCGCACTTTCGCAGCCGTGCTTCGCACGGCCTTACGAGATTAATAGGCCTCTCGCCAGCTTGTGGCGCTCGGGCCTAATAAATAAATCTTATAACTTTAAAATAGAGGCTGTTGTCACTAATATAAAGTGCAGATAATGGCAACAGGCACTTGGGATGTCAAGATTATTCAGTAAATCAATAATTGGGATTATTTATAGAAGCAAATTTAGGTTGTTTCAATTCCATCTGTAAAAAAAAGAAGGTAAAAATATATAGTGCTTTTATGTATAGTAAATTTACCTTTGATAGAAACTGAAGGATTTTGTTTTGTTATGTGTTAATAAATGTGAATAATTGGTGTATTTATCACAATAATTGTAATTGTAATAAAATGTTATACTGTGACACCTCTCTAATTTCAATAAAGTTGGGAAGTTTCCACAGATCCTCCGTGGCATTGTGACACCTCGCCCTTTAGGCCTGTGGAATTGTGATGGTTGGCATATTGCCCATTTGGGAGCAGCTTTATGTGGAGCTCTGACAGGTAAATGTATAAGATGTGCAGAGGAATGTTTGTGTCTTTCACTCGCTGCGCTTCTGTCTAATCCTCCTTCAGTCCGTGTGTGAAAGAGAGCTTTTCAGACAGTCTTCTGTGGAAAAGGGGCCAAAATGCTTGTCAAAAGTGCACTCCTGAACTCGACATGCAGCCGTTCTTTAGCGATCGCTCTTCTGATGCAACTATTTTTCTGGGCTTCAATTGCTCGCTGACTTCTCGCCTTTAATGCCTTTATATCATCCACAACAGACTTCAAAGGGAGACGCTTTATAGAGCGATTTTGATTTAATCTAACAAGAAAGAAGCAGATTTGTTGCGTTACAATCTTCAGTCAGTGTGACAAGCAAGTAAATAACTCCTGGATGAGTTCTGGTTATCTAATGCCATCTGTAGCTGACAGACTCGAATAAAACATGGAAACTTTTAACTTGCAATACGCTTTTAACAAATATGTTTAAAAAAATAGTATTAATATGTTACATTTAGGGCTGCAAGATGAATCCAAATGAAAATAGCAAATCTCAAAGGCAACCATTTTTGAAGTATGCATGGCATTCTTGTAATTATTTTTCAGTCCATAATATTGTTTTCAAGTGCGTTAAAATGTGAACCTTGAAGAGAATCCTTGAATCCAATCTATATTCTATCCAAATCTATTCAGTGTCCAAGAGTGAAAGTGTACAATGTTGGAAGTTGGACAAAACGGTGAAGCCTCATGAGCATGACAATTTTACAATACAAGAATCATCCGAATTGAGGATCACATCGTTTATAAAGTTTAGTTTAGGTTTTTTACTTGTTTTCTGTGAAGCATATTTTCTCTTGCCAATTAAAACTTGACATTCCCTTCTTCTCCACTGTCGTCTGTCACTGGAAATAGTCCTTAGACAGGGCCGGCCTGTGCTGAAAGGCTAGATGGTATCCCCCCAGAGCCAGTGTGTGTGTGTGTGTGGGGGGGGGACCAGGAGACCGATTGGCCAGTGGCTTCTGCTGAAAGGCTAGATGGTTATCCCCCGACCACAGAGGAGAGGACGGGAGGATTTATGGCCAAGGGCAGTAGAAAGGGAGAGTGACAGAGGGAAAGTGAGACTGCCCACCTCCTCCTCTACCTCCTCTACCTCCACCTCTACCTCCACCTCCTCCTCCACCTCCACCTCCTCCTCTACCACCTCCTCCACCTCCTCCTCTACCTCCACCTCTACCTCCACCTCCTCCTCTACCACCTCCTCCACCTCCTCCTCTACCTCCACCTCTACCTCCACCTCCTCCTCTACCACCTCCTCCACCTCCTCCTCTACCTCCACCTCTACCTCCACCTCCTCCTCTACCACCTCCTCCTCTACCACCTCCTCCACCTCCTCCTCTACCTCCACCTCTACCTCCACCTCCTCCTCTACCACCTCCTCCACCTCCTCCTCCACCTCCACCTCTACCTCCACCTCCTCCTCCTCCTCTACCACCTCCTCTACTTCCTCCTCTACCTCCACCTCTACCTCCACCTCCTCCTCTACCACCTCCTCCTCTACCACCTCCTCCACCTCCTCCTCTATCTCCACCTCTACCTCCACCTCCTCCTCTACCACCTCCTCTACCTCCTCCTCTACCTCCACCTCTACCTCCACCTCCTCCTCCACCTCTTCCTCTACCTCCTCCTCTACCTCCACCTCTACCTCCTCCTCTACCTCCACCTCTACCTCCACCTCCTCCTCCACCTCCTCCTCTACCTCCTCCTCTACCTCCACCTCTACCTCCACCTCCTCCTCTACCTCCTCCTCTACCTGCACCTCTACCTCCACCTCCTCCTCCACCTCCTCCTCTACCACCTCCTCTACTTCCTCCTCTACTTCCTCCTCTACTTCCTCCTCTACCTCCACCTCCTCCTCTACCACCTCCTCCACCTCCTCCTCTACCACCTCCTCCACCTCCTCCTCTATCTCCACCTCTACCTCCACCTCCTCCTCTACCACCTCCTCTACCTCCTCCTCTACCTCCACCTCTACCTCCACCTCCTCCTCTACCTCCACCTCTACCTCCACCTCTACCTCCTCCTCTACCTCCTCTACCTCCACCTCCTCCTCTACCACCTCCTCCACCTCTACATCCACCTCCTCCTCTACCACCTCCTCCACCTCCTCCTCTACCTCCACCTCTACCTCCACCTCCTCCTCTACCACCTCCACCTCCTCCACCTCCTCCTCTACCTCCACCTCTACTTCCTCCTCTACCTCCTCCTCTACCTCCACGTCTACCTCCACCTCCTCCTCTACCACCTCCTCCACCTCCTCCTCTACCACCTCCTCCACCTCCTCCTCTATCTCCTCCTCTACCTCCACCTCTACCTCCACCTCCTCCTCTACCACCTCCTCCACCTCCTCCTCTACCTCCACCTCCTCCTCTACCACCTCCTCCACCTCCTCCTCTACCTCCACCTCTACCTCCACCTCCTCCTCTACCACCTCCTCCACCTCCTCCTCTACCTCCACCTCTACCTCCACCTCCTCCTCTACCACCTCCTCTACTTCCTCCTCTACCTCCACCTCTACCTCCACCTCCTCCTCTACCACCTCCTCTACCTCCTCCTCTACCTCCACCTCTACCTCCACCTCCTCCTCCACCTCCTCTTCTACCTCCACTTCTACCTCCTCCTCTACCTCCACCTCTACCTCCACCTCCTCCTCTACCACCTCCTCCACCTCCTCCTCTACCTCCACCTCTACCTCCACCTCTACCTCCACCTCCTCCTCTACCTGCACCTCTACCTCCTCCTCCACCTCCTCCTCTACCACCTCCTCTACTTCCTCCTCTACTTCCTCCTCTACTTCCTCCTCTACCTCCACCTCTACCTCCACCTCCTCCTCTACCACCTCCTCCACCTCCTCCTCTACCACCTCCTCCACCTCCTCCTCTATCTCCACCTCTACCTCCACCTCCTCCTCTACCACCTCCTCTACCTCCTCCTCTACCTCCACCTCTACCTCCACCTCCTCCTCCACCTCTACCTCCTCCTCTACCTCCACCTCTACCTCCACCTCTACCTCCACCTCTACCTCCACCTCCTCCTCTACCACCTCCTCCACCTCTACATCCACCTCCTCCTCTACCACCTCCTCCACCTCCTCCTCTACCTCCACCTCTACCTCCACCTCCTCCTCTACCACCTCCTCCACCTCCTCCTCTACCTCCACCTCTACCTCCACCTCCTCCTCTACCACCTCCTCCACCTCCTCCTCTACCACCTCCTCCTCCTCTATCTCCACCTCTACCTCCACCTCCTCCTCTACCACCTCCTCTACCTCCTCCTCTACCTCCTCTACCTCCACCTCTACCTCCACCTCCTCCTCCACCTCTACCTCCTCCTCTACCACCTCCTCCACCTCCACCACCTCCTCCACCTCCTCCTCTACTACCTCCTCCTCTACCACCTCCTCCTCTACCACCTCCTCCTCTACCACCTCCTCTACCTCCTCCTCTACCTCCACCTCTACCTCCACCTCTACCTCCACCTCTACCTCCACCTCCTCCTCCACCTCTACCTCCTCCTCTACCACCTCCTCCACCTCCACCACCTCCTCCACCTCCTCCTCTACCACCTCCTCCACCTCCTCCTCTACTACCTCCTCCTCTACCACCTCCTCTAACTCCTCCTCTACCACCTCCACCTCTACCTCCACCTCCTCCTCCACCTCTACCTCCTCCACCTCCTCCACCTCCACCACCTCCTCCACCTCCTCCTCTACCACCTCCTCCACCTCCTCCTCTACTACCACCTCCTCTACCTCCTCCTCTACCTCCTCTACCTCCTCCTCTACCTCCTCCCCTACCTCCTCCTCTACCTCCTCCACCTCCTCCCCTACCTCCTCCTCTACCTCCACCTCTACCTCCACCTCTACCTCCTCCTCTACCTCCTCCCCTACCTCCTCCTCTACCTCCTCCACCTCCTCCCCTACCTCCACCTCTACCTCCACCTCTACCTCCTCCTCTACCTCCTCCTCTACCTCCTCCTCTACCTCCTCCACCTCCTCATCACTGTGTGCAAGTGTGAGAGTGTTATCTGCACCAGGCCTGAGCAGGTCAGGGCTGGACAAAGCCTGGACTCGCTGTACATGCAGCAACTATCATTACATAGTTACATACGAGGGACTGATCATGTAAAGATGAGATTGGAAACGGATTCAAACTTAAAGTGCATTATTACAAGTTAGACTACTCATTTCACAAAACAGCGATTATATTTAAGATTTAATTAACAATCTTGCCTTGTTTTTTGTTAACAAGGGCCTAAAGCTGTCTATATTGCACAGCAGTTATGATTAGACTAATACAAATAAATTATATTACGTTTATTTTGTTGAATAAAGGTTTGAAATTGTCGCTGCATTTTGATGACATTGGACAAGGTTCTCCTTTTTTGAACTCAACGCCAACTCAACTTATTTTTGTACTTTTCTCCTAAACTTTTTATTTCAACAAACTGTCACTGACTTGACTGACTAAAACTATGATGAATATTTATCACAGATACAATTCCATCAAACTAAAGTCTTTTTGCTTTTAGCAGTGTACTATGATGAATATTTATCACAGATACAATTCCATCAAACTAAAGTCTTTTTGCTTTTAGCAGTGTATAATTCAAATCACAACAGGTTTGAATTTCAGGAAAAATAACTCCTACAAATCCACAATAGGTTTTGGAAGCGACTTGTGCCCCCTGTGTTTGTACCTTCATTATCTCCTCCACTGACTCTAAATACAAATGTACAGAGCTCATAGTGGCATGGGTCTGAATCAGAGCCACCTACAAAGTGCTCCATTGTGTGGTCCAGCTGGTGGCCTCGCCCACGTCAGTCGCACCGAGCCACCAGCGGCTCAACATCAGTCAGAGCACAAAAGTGCACTTTAATTAACTTCAAATCTGTCAGCTAGCACCTTGCAACGCCAAAGCATGTCAGTCGGACTCATTTGATCCTGAAAAAAAGTTTCATACAGAGAATTCCAGGGGTGAGAGAGTAAGAAACAAGTTGGGGAATTGTTATAAATGAAAAGTTTAAGTTTAAATATGTGTACTATGTAGCTGTTAGCTGCCCTGGAGGGATCCATCTTGTTATTCCTGTATCTGGAATGTTTGCACAGTATGGCATTCAATGTGGCTTTCTTTTATTATATATGTTTTATGCCTGAACCACACCTGTCCACAGATCTGACCAGTATCTTGACCTGATGGTGTCACCTTGCTTGTCTCCATGTAAATATAGAAGTTTAATGCCATATTGTGGAACATTTCAGACAAGCAACTGGCAGACTCTTCACCAGAAAAGTTCACCTTCAGGAGAGTTAAAAGAAGGGAGTGTCTATATAGCCGCGGCGCGTGGCCAAAACTGCTAGGCTATTTCGTGCCGCGGCTCCTGAAACTGCTGGGCTATTTGACCGCGCCGGGTTAGGGTTAGGGTTAGGGTCAGGGTTAGGGTCACGGTTAGGGTCAGGGTCAGGGTTAGGGTTAGGGTTAGGGTTAGCCATGAGGCCGCAGGAGCTGCGGCCGTGCCGCAGCTCCTGAAACTGCTGGGCTATTTGACCGCGCCGCGGCTCTGTAGCCACGGCCTTAAAAGAAAGCAGATTATGCAGATGACGTCACAACATTCTGAACAAGGCAAAGAATGAAAGTCAAAGAAGGAGCTCAAAACACAACTGAAACGTCATAGAAAGGAAGACAAACAATAGGAACACTGCAAGCTGAGCACACATTTATCACTGACATAGACTTTATGCTGAATGTTAAAAGGTCCATTTAAATTTTTAGGGTCATTGCAGCTCACATATTTATGAAAAAAAACTCAATAAAGGTCTCAGAATGAGCTGTAGACTTGAAAATAAGTAAAAAGACAATGAACTAAATTCTTGGCCGCCTCAGAGAGAGGGATTGGGTTTGGGGGGGTTGGGGGGGGCTGTGTGCTGACAGTCTTATTAAGGCTCCTGTCTGCAGAGGGGCCAGAGCAGGCTCTTTACAGACTACAATAATAACTGGAGGGAGTGACCAGTAAATGGCAGGGCAGACGTCTGTATCTCTGAACTCCACTGAGGCCTGCACGGGGGCCGCAGGCTGACCACTACAAGGACAAGCCTGAGATATACAACATACTGCCTCACACTACGCTCGCACTCACTTCACAGGCCACGCAAAAACACCTGGAGGCATGAGAAAACCCAGGACCGGAGCAGAGTCTGTTTGCAAAACAAGAGAATATCACACAACAGACGTCAAGGACAGGGTAAAGAAACACTACCCAGACACTGCTTTTTCATTAAAGCCTCTCTGCAGCCTCATAAAAACTAATATTGTTTTGAATGGACAGGTTTACAGTTTAAAGCACACTTATCCATCGGCGCACTGCTGTCAGAGAGCTTTACGGGAGCTAAATGAGCAGGAGGAGGCTGGCTTTGTGCACACGCTGGTGAACATGTTCGGTTTATGGACCATTCCCAAGGTCTTCTATTAGAGCGGATAGAGATCTCACAGGAGTTCGGCGGCGAGGGCCGGAGATGAGCCACTGGGCCCTGGACTTTTATTACCACAGATATTTGTACAAGGGGATTTTTGAAGATGGCTGATAATGTGAAAAGAAATGTGATCCTATGGGAGGACATCTATGGGTCTTGTGCACCATTTTATATCCACAAAACTGACTCAAAAGAATTGTGATGAGCAAATTAGTAATACTTCTGAAACAGTAGAATTTAACCCTTGTTCATTTGGCTCTGCACGGAGATCTACATAAAAAGTATGACTCAGTGTTGTTGTCAGTAAGACTGTTGGTACATCGAGTAGTCCTCCTGGGGAAAGTGGCTTGTGTGACCCATCTGCCTTTGTGAATATGTTCAGAAATTGCCTCCTGATCATAGTCAGCCAGCACTCAGGGGAGACAAGGCTTCACTGCAGCTGCACAAGGCTGGCAGCAAGACTTGGTATGATGTCAAGTAGCTCCATATAAAACAAGACAGACACACACAAGCACGCAAATTGAAAATCACGAAAACAAAGTATCGGCAATTAAATCAAATCAAATCACACCATCACAAGACAAAGTGTTATGCATGTCCTCAATAAATCAAACAGTTGTATCTGGAACATAAGCAAACTTCACCATGCAAAAGATGAACGGACTGTTTTTTTCCCAAGCTAGAGCTGGGTGATATTGACAAAAGTCTGTTGTTGCATTATCATAGGAATATGCTAAAATGAACCTGATGTTGGTGTCGAATAAATGTGTAAATTCATATTTCACAGACCATAATGTGCCACATGTTTTTGGTTTATTTAAAATTACACCTTTATGACCAAAAAATAAGGAAGCTGATAAATACAGAGCATTTTCATTTCAATTTGTGGTAGAACAATATGTAATCACTCCAATTAAAGCAATGCGATTTCACTTTCCTTTATTGTAATAACAGGCCTCGGTGAGGAAAACAGCGGGTGCAAATAATTTGACAATAAAATGGTGAAAGCACCGACTGTGAGAGCTTTATTTATTGCGGTGCTATGGTGCATTAGGCCCGTGCTCTTCTGAGAAACGCAGATAGCTACTATTTGCAAAATGGCTGTTGTGGGAGGAGTGGGGCGGGCTTTCTCAACGACATGTGTCATTTAGTTTGGAAAGAGTCACAAAAACGTTCAATAACTACAGGGGAGGAAAAAAGATAGCCTTTTAAAATCATGGAAAATATGATAAAAGCAAAGTCTCTGGTTTGAATTCAGCTTCATATACAAAGTTAAAAATTCCTGCTAACATAAGTTATAAATGAGAAATGCAAGAGATCGAGAATCAGTCATTTCTAACTAATTTAAAAATATGTGTCTATGTTCAGGAAATGAATGTTGAAAGCCATTTTCATTTGATCTTGGGAAAACAAACGGATGAATAAGTGATCAATCAATATGAAGGAAACAAAAACGATAAATGTTTTTCCATATCCGCGATGGCTACTGCCAGCTTAGCATCTTAATGTTGAAACAAAATGTATAAAGAAAGAGTTATAAGAGTCAAATCTATTGTGAAGATATAACAGGCATTGTGGAATACAAAGTCATGCACTTATAATTAAATGTATTGTATCTCCAATAAATACAACCCGATAGACGACATGTTGAGCAATTCAAATCATGAGTGATGCAATAAAAGCGATTTCAACTTTTCACCATTTCAAAAGTGTTTGGATGGCCCGAACATGTGTCCAAAGTGCAAACAAGGCGTCATCCTGAAACACTTGGGCCCAGCCTCAGAGCCACAGCCAATTTATACAAGAACATGCTACAAAAACGCTCTTTGCAATGAGCGTGACAGATGTGCTCCATCACAGGAACTCAGCCAATGCAAAGAGGGACCAGCGAGAGTGGAATAACTGCACAAGTACCACAAGAACCTTTAACTAACCAGCAACCATGCCAACAGAATTAGGTCATCGATGACTGTAACTATTCAGCTCACATTGTCATCGTAGCAACAAATAGAAAGAAATGATGGTGACCATTTTGGAAGCAATTGAGTATTTTTAATTCAATCTATCCAGTCTAAAAAGACACCTTAATATAAGTTATGTTCATATCTGTCTGTTTATGTCACATTAGCTTTACTTTATCATTTACAAGAATGTTTGAGTTCATAAAGTTTGTCACACTCTTAAAGAAGAGGAACCTTTTTTCCTTCACTCCCATTGTCTCAGTGATTGTGAATAAATGTTCAATAGTTATGTTTCTGAATGATAATCATAACACAAATATTTGATATTGTGACATTCCAACCTGAAACATATTAATGAGAGATCAAAGCAGTAACTGTTTGAACTATATCATTGAAAAATGCTAATTAGAGTCAACAATATTACTGCACGTCTATTCTATACTTCTGTGTTGTTGGGTTTTGTTGTTTAGTTTTACATAGTAGATCTAATTGAGTGACATTTTTATATTTGATAAATGTTTAATTACAGTAGAGGTGGGAGTTTGAAAACTGTAGTTTCTGTAGTTTTATGATTAATGATCCCATTGTGTCCGAACATCAATCAAGACATAAGCAATCACGTTTTAGAACACTTCTGGTGGATTATCATAACATATCATAAAACCAGAGAACCAACAGGACAAACACACATTTACTTCCATATTCTTTAAGTGGATTGCAAATCAAAAGTTACCAATTCACCTCATGCAACTTTGAACTCATCCATAATTCAACACGTTATGATCTACCTTCGAGTCCCTCCCACAAGGGGACACAAAGTTTACTGGGCTTTGATGAGTTTTCGAGCAGAGCGCTCTCCTTGTGTACTTGGGTGTCTGGGCCTGTACCTGAGGCCTGGTCATTCATCAGTGGCCATCAGATGAGAAAGCAGAGCCGTCTATTCTGAGCCCTCGCAGCCTTTGTGATTCAATTTGACTGACTGATGTGAAGGCCTGGGGCGGCGGGGTCCAGGCTCTGGTAAGGGACAAACTTCAACTGCCGACACCCAAAAAGACACACAGGCATTACTTTATGGGACGCGATGAGGGGTGCACTTTATTTACGACGGGATGAGGGGTGCACGAGGAGGACGCTCTGCGGGGAAGGGCATCTGACGTGAAACCAAATATGACAATGAATTACCCAGAGGCAGATTATTGGTTAATCTATCCATTTCTTTCACTTTCCTTTCAATAAAACAACATTTCTTTGAAGCAGCGAGGCAAATAATCCAAAAGAAACAGAATCAGCCAACACCACAATCCAAAGGTGACAAAACAACTCAGATATTTTGCTAGAAATAATACTTGAAATCTGGAGTCCCTTTCAATATCCTCTCAATCCCGGGATAAAACTAAAGCATGAAAGATTCAAGATGGAAGAAGCTTTTAGTTTGAACCGAGCCTGGCTCCAAGACATTGCACTTAACACAAAATATAGAACAAAGGCCCAGGACGCGAATAAAAACAGTGGAATACATTCACTTTGGATTCAGCAGAGAGGGCTAAAAGGTTGTCAGAAAAAAAAGGTTACGGTAGAGAGCATTGGTGATAAAAGCTTTTGTTTATTTTGTTGTGCGCTGTCCAGCCTTTTCAAGGGGGCTGTTACCGTCACTGCCAGTAAAATGGAATTAAATAATCATGTACGATTGACAATGCTCTAACAAACCCATATAATCAGCTTGTTTATGCTCACCTTCTGCCGGAATAACAGCCCATAAATGATTAAACGCAATTTGTACAACAGTGTCGGGGCACAACATAGATCCGCAGTCGTAATCACATGCACGCGTTCGCACATACGAGGCAGTGAGCGAGGAGCCGAGCCCAAGTTGACAGAGTTCATTTGGAAGATGTTAAATATTTAGAAGACGACACTGCGGGGAGGATCGGAGGGAGGGAGAAGAGAAGAGAAGAGAAGAGGAAAGCACGTCAGAAATGGAGAGACGGTATTGCTGCGCTGCGTGGCCCTGGGTTCTGGCAGCTAAAATAAGTCATTGTCATTTCAAGTTCATTAGCTCGCCGCTTGCAGTCGCCTCCTGGGAAGAGGAGAAGGGAACGGGGAGAAGTGTGTTTGTACTGTGAAATAACCCTCTCGGACACGTGGGTAACGGAGATGCATTCACAACACGGTGGGAAAGAACAGGTCAGCAAGAAAACTCCACTGGAACTCTTATCTTATCTCGGTAAAAGAGCAAAAGCAAAGCAGAACGGATGACTGTTGTACTACAAAGTTGGAGCGCAGGGAGACAAAATGTACATAAATGTATTCACAGTTGATAATGGATGCAAAAAGTAGAAACGATGACCAATAAAAAGAAGTAAAAGTTGTTTACGCACTGATTTGACAGCTCATTTATAGCACATCTAATGGTAGTGCATCTATCTTTATTTTATTGTCAGAAATAAACTGACAGCAATCCTTCAAACTTCAAACTAAATGGAAGGAAATAAGAAATCAGATACAGGATTCAGCGTTTGTGCTTTAATTCTACACCAAATGTGTTTAATGTTGCATTGTGGCCATTTTACATTAAAGAAATTATGTTTTCTGGAGGTATTTAATATGAAACTGTAACAAGTGCAGATCATTATTTTAAGTTTTCTTTTTTTAAATAATCGCAAGAAGATACAAAGAAATGGGCGTGGATAGGGGATAGGTTAAAACTGAACATGTTTGAGCACCAAAGCCTCGACAACAGGACGATATAAGATTACTCAAACTCAAATCAAACTGAAATGGTGAAAAGCTCAAGAAAGGTATACAAAGTCCCATTTAAATATTACATTTCAACACCCGAAGTTACTCTGTTCTATTTTAAGTTTATTTTTGATTCGAGCGTCTTCTATAGCTCTAAGGCTGGTCATTCGGTCCACTCGATGTCCAGACGGTCACTCAGCCGTCGGTAAATGGCCAGGCACGCTCAAACTGCTGTGACTCGCGGGGGCTTTCCTCCACCACAAGTAACGCTTCATGTCAAACAAAACCAGCCTCGCTATCTAATTACTGTGAAATGTGCTTAGAAGGCACTAAACTAAACAGGCCAGAGGAGCTGAAAGTAGATAGTCTTGAAGGCACATCGCCCTGCACTCAAAACATGGAAAGCCACAGTCGCTCAAGCACAGGAAGCTAATAAAACTTCTCTTTCAAGCTGAACAAAGAGGAAGTTGGAAAAAGTGTTGGATCAAGTGTGAGAAAATGAATTCCCACTGGAGCGCCTTGGTAATGTTGTTCAGAATTCTTTGTGGAATCCCTAAATCACTTGTAATGGCAGGCCCTTTCAAGAGGCACTTCTATGTTCTAATGCGATTCAGCATCACAAGCGATGGACATACAACAGTTTTGAATACAGTTGAAAACCGCCTGAGAACTGAGAGAAAAATGACTCAACATGGGGAAATATATTCACAAAAAGTACTATACAAATTGTGTTCAGAAGCAGCCACCTAGTAGACGTTGCCCAATTAAAATGTGGCAAAAAGTAGCCTAAATATCAAAGCTATAGAGGTCAAAATATAATAAATAATGCTATAACAGTGGTCTATGGTCAACTTTTAGGTTTTTGAATTTACTTTTAAATAGTTTTCCCCCCACACAGCCCAAGTAACAAGTTTGTTTGCAGCATGTAAAAAAAAAAAAAACATGACTCGTGAAAGCAGTTTTCATCAGGGCGCCTGATGTTGGATTGAAAGGGAATTCAAGGACAGCAAGTGAATATTTGTGTGTCATTGAAAGTCAGGCAAAACAACTTGTGGAAGAATTTCAGCAAAATTTACTGGGTCCAAATGATGATGGCAAAAGGTTGGGTTTATGGCAACTTAGACAGGTCATGTTTTCTTGATTTACGTGTTTAAATTTGGCACTTTGAACCAGCAAAGGCCTTCAGAATACACAGAATACACACATAATACACAAATAATACACACATAATACATACATAATACACAGAGAATACATACAGAATACACAGAATACATACAGAATACACAGAATATACACAGAATATACACAGAATACACACAGAACACACAGAATACACAGAGAATACACACAGAATACACACAGAATACACACAGAATACACAGCATACACACAGAATACACCACCCAGTTAGCTGTGTACAGCATAGTTTTGAACCAATTTGGGAGCCTTATGTATACAAATCAGGAAAATGAGTGGAGACAAAGTGTATATTCACAGTCCACAAACACCTGTGCGTCAGCCACTCACTCGTGCACAACACATTCAGCCAAACAAAAGCTCCTTCTGTGCTGTTTTGCTGCAAAAGGGTGTAACCCGTACTGTTTCCAAAAGCATGTGTGAGAAAAAAAAGTCAAAGTAAAACAAAGCAAAATACTAGTAATGCCTCTTCCAAGGAGTATCCAACGTCACAATTTAATATCACATCCAACATCACAATTGATCAATTATTCTCAATTACTGTGACACTGTGTTCACAAAAACATCTTTAATTTCCTTTTATTCACAACGTTAATGGACTTCCTTACTTATGTTACCAGCTTTAAGAAATGCTTTCTGAGTGAAACAAAGAAAAGTAAAATGTGACGTAAACAGATAATTAAAACATCTTACATTTAGGTTTGCTTTTCTGTAGTGTAGACTGAATTTACAACAAAAAATATAAATATAAAAAATAGATAAAATATACATTAGAAGCACTGCACTGTCCAAGTCATAAGTTTAAATTTCAAATGAAGGACTACATGTACATCCAACAGATCATTGCTTCTAAATGTTTGGGTGACTCCAAATGCAAGTTCAATGCTGGTGATTTAATTCTTTCCATTTGCTGGGATAATGTCCGCTTAGTAATATTGGGTAAGACATTAGGCGTACTTGGTCGGGCCATTTGCAACTCATCTGCTTTTCAAAACAAGAACAAACTGGGACAAGTCAGAGCAAACGAGGGCATTAAAATCCCCTTAATTGTGTCACTATAATAAGTCATAATTTGTTTTTGGTTCAGTCGGATCACCTAATGTTTATATGTGGCTGTGATGGTGCCGTTGCCATAGCAATGTGTACACAGGATGCCAAGGAGTTTCCCAGCAAACAGTCGACCACAGCTGGGGAACAGCTCCTCCAGCGTGCCTTTACTTAACTCAGCGGTGGGCATCCTGGTTTGGACCCATGCCATCTGCTCGGGCGGCGGGGGGAGGGCGGTTCCCACGTGGTCGGCCGCCGGGAGCGACGAGGTACGCGTGGATTTACATACGTGATGGGAACACATACATCACACGCAGTGACAGGCAGCGGAATGGAAGTTATCAATGACCTTCTCTTATTGAAGTCGCACAGAGGACATGCATCTGGGACACAAATGCGAGTTCCAGAGAATCACGCAGATGTCGCAGAGGCTCGTGAAGCGGTCCGTGAACGAGCAGAAAGACCCCGACCAAGCAAGGCACTGAGCCCAAAGGGACACCAACACTGGCCTTGATGTAGGCATGATAATCGATAATCTGGATTATTCAGATCACAGTAGAATAGTTGTAGAAGCGTGCCACTCCTTGGTTGAGTAGATAGCACATGTGCGCTCCGGCTGAGCCACCCGCAGCGTTGGGAGTTTGAGTCTGGCTATTTGCTGCAATGACCTTACCTAGTCTCATCCTTAATGCACGCTATACTATCCTGTCTAATAAAGCCTACAGAACAAAAAAAGCATTAGAATTGAATTTATCCTACATGTAAAGTGTGTTTATTATTGTTTTTCTCTTTAGAATGTCCTTAAAAGCAATGCGCCCTGTTCCACTGACTGAGCACTGCTGTCGTGGGTCCAGGAGCCGTGTGGGTCCAGGAGCCGTGTGGGTCCAGGAGCCGTGTGGGTCTAGTGCAGCTCCCAGGTCATTAGACTTGTGTTCTCAATCTGCGTGCCGTTCATCAAAAACAGACTGCAGTGGAGTTGTTGTAACAGGCAATCTGCAAGTGAGTCTGGAAGTTTATAATCACATTAACTTATTAAGTCAGGAGGTTTGATTTCATAAAATAGGTCACAGACTAGAGGAATCAAGGTTTACTGGACACTATAATGAGATTGAATTTCACTGTTTGGTCATAATGTCAACAATCGTGAATAATCATAAAAATTGCGCAATGAATTTAACTTTGATATGGCAACATCCCTAAATATGTATGCGTCTGGACAACTGTAAACCCTAAAAAAAACTGAAACTAAATGATCAACAAAAAGGTTTAAGCCTATAATATCTTATTACTGTTTATTTTGTCATCCAACATTGAAATTATTGGTAACATTTTAAATAGCAAAGGTCAGACAGTGTTTTATTTCTATTAGAGATAGATTGTATCGGTCCATATTTATATATGAATACGGTAGTTTAGCTGAGAGCCCACTAAATTATACTTGATTTGAACACGAGGGCACTGCACAAAATGTGACTACACAGCTCTCTTATGGGTTTGCAGAGAAATAGGTTTGTGGGAAGGTTTGCAAGTAATATAATTTAGGGATAATTATTCAAATCTACCCTACATATCTGCATAAACATACCATCTGAGCTTATAAGTCATTGGTTGCTCTGGTTTCTAAACAGACAGTAAGGGGAGGATTTTAAAAAACACGCTCTACTTTTTATATCTCCACAAGGGCACAACAGATCTATGTACAAAATCAAACCATATTCCTCTCAAAGTTATAATCTCTTCTCCAGAGTCTGCAAAACCACAGGAGGGGCATATTTTGGATACATTTGTCTCATTCCACGTCGTTCAGAGCCTTCAAAGTGAGGTGCACCCTGTAGAGACAATCCAAATGATATCTGTGGATGAAATGCATGCCTTTGGATGAGCTGCCTCACACATTTCTCATGCCTTCCAGATCTGGATATGAAAGCAATTAACTATGGAAATATACCACATGCTTTCGAAACATCTGAAGACAACGCGCTCTATTCGATCTATTTCGGTTTCTTTCTGTATTGTGTTATTACAGGTTTGCCCAGGGCGGACGAGGGCATGGCCGGTCTCATATCGCTGGACTTTCCGCTCTCTCGACGCTGCACATCAAACAAACTCTGGTCGGTTTCATGCTCTCTGGACTCCATTATGGCTTAATGCTTCAGGAGGATTCTTACTGACTTCAGCGTTTTAGCGACCGTGGTGGATTCTTCAAGCGATGAGCCGACAGAGAGACTGGGAACGCACTAGCAGTGATCTATGCAGCCGTGTGAATCAACAGGGACGCGCTGCTCCTTCTTTTATCAATTCATGGTGTACTTTAAGTTTACAGTGCAGCCTTCATGAGAATTTTAAAGTAAGTCGAATAAGAACGAACAAGAATCACCAGATCGGTGTTATATACAGTTGTGTCCAGGACTACACCAAACAACTACAATACTGTGGTTTGGGAACTTTTTGCAAATGGTTCTATTGAAAGACAACTTGTTATAAGAAGGCGATAGATGGGTTACGGCATGACTCTGACTGCTGGTTAGAGCTAAAGCTGAAACAAGTTCATTGATTAATCACAACTAATTGATAATTGATAAAATAAGGTAATTTAATAATTGTATAATCATTATTTTATTGTATTGGTATACACAGATTCCAAAACATACCATGTAATGAGAGAAGAGGTCATTTAATGTGACGAAAAATCAGACAGAAGTACACTGCATCAGGATGTTCTCAAGAGACATCACTTTAGCTTCATCTGGGTCGAAATTGAGTCAAAATGTGTTTATTGTCCTCTTGCGGCCTAAACAATGAATCAATTAAAATAATAACTGCTTAGCACAATGATTGTTACTTGCAGCCCTTGTTAGAACATCCTGGAGTAGGAGAGAAAATAAAATACTTTTCATTCAAACAGAAAACACAGCTCTAACACAATTGCCTTTTGTGAATGGACTACTGTATATTGAGGAAGATTTTTTTAACAGTTTCAAGGTGGCAATTACTTGAGACGCTTGTCAAACATATTAAGCAAAACACATACAGTAAATATCTAAATGCGTACTTCTGGTTGCCATTTCTAGCACACAAATCCTTGAAGAAAGCCCACTTAGCTGGAATCCAGTCAGCGGCCGCTTAATAGCAAAGCAATGTAAAACTGCAGCAGATGAGGATGGACTATAACCATCATTACTAGTCATATAAAGTACATCACTGCCCACAGACTTTCACTAGACTGTTGAGCTTCAAAAGATGCATACAGAAAATATGAGGCGCAGAATCTTCACACACATTTCCGAGGCCGCCAGCGTAGTCCGACAGCCCAGATTTCCAGCCACAAGCTGCTTTTTAGTCGACAACAGCAGCGGTTCCTGCCTGGAGAGCACAATTCCCACTGTATCATTAGCCAAACACTGGTTAGGGATGACACTCCACAGCAGAGAGCCTGTAGCAACCGGCAATCAACAACAACAGAGCAGAGGAACGCCGGCAATGGGCTACACATTACCAGGATCTCAGTAGAATGCACCAATTCATACAGATAACATTTAATTCTCATCTGAAAAATAATGGTAATTGCAGCTCTTTTTCTTAGATGATCTCCTGTGATCAATATGACCTGCTGCATCCCCATGCCTTATACCTACAGAGAAAACAGTAACAGTCTGTTGCCCTTAGAAAGGATGTCATCAGTGATGTCACGGGATGGGGCTGACAGGTGGAGTAAACCAGGAGAACAGGAGTAAGAAAAGATAGTTTTTTGAAAAATATTGACAGACTAACACAGAGTTAAGCAATATGATGACTATTAGCCGGTTGTCTTGTTTGCCGTGCCCCACTTGTCATGTCTCCGCTGACAAGCATTCACCAAATGGCTCTTGAATGCTATTTATATTGTATTGACACATGACATGAAAATGGTACATTTCAGGGCAAGTTTTCTTTCATTCTTGCTTAGAAGGATCTCTTCCACTCTGCTCTTGATAGAAGGATTTAATTGCATTCCTCAAAAATATGATTACCGTTTTAAATCAACTCAATTGCTCAAGCTTACCGTATTTTTCAGACTTTTTTTCCCATGCTTTAAACCCTGCGGCCATTACAACGGTGCGGTTAATTTATAGATTGCTACTGGCTAATGGCCACCGGGGGGCACTCCAGCAGGAAGCACAAGCATTTGACACACTGTAGAAGAAGACGTCAGTGGACAGTGGTCACTGTATTTGATGTGTACTGTGTTTGACTGTGTACTGTGTGCTTTATTACAATCAGACTCATATTCACAGAGAAATTTGTCTAATGAGGAAGTGAAACTAGACGCTGCAAAACGCAAAGACACACGCAGAGAGATATACGGCGGTCTGCAGTTTAGAACCTGGCACATGAAACTTTCTTGGCCAGACCTGACCCGTGCATCACTACTGTGAAAAATATGTTTGTGTTTTTACAACACATCATCATGTTACAATACTCACACTAACACTCACTGGCTAAGCACAAACTAAGGAGCAGATAAAGTAGATGTGAAGACACAGACACAGGTAAATCAGCTCACACAGGGACATTAGGTACAGCTGTGATGTGTTTTCTGTGTGTTAAGCTTCAAAATGCTGTGTGTTTTATTACAGTCCAACTCATATTTACTGAGAAATTATTCTAGTTAGACGCGAAGCTGACCGTGGTTGCACCGCGAGACCCCCGGTGCATACATGTACAATTTCTTGATTCTTTGTAACTTTTGTTGGAGATTTTATTCGGGAGCGCTGTATAGCCCGAAAAGTACGAGTAACTATAGAGTTTTGATTCATGAGAGTGATGATTCATATATAAATGAGTAAAATGTTCACTACAGTGGCACATCATATAATTTCCATTATAAAACAATGTAATCCTGACCTGGCTCTCAAACACGTCACACACTTTTAAATGAACACCAATACTGCACAAATGTGAACTAAACTGTGGCTGGATCTCGGGGTGGGTCATATTGACAAAAAGTATATTTAGATTATGCTCTGATAGTCAATCAGAAATGTGTAAAACTTGCCGGTAAATGTCTTAATTCAGGTGATTTCACAAAATGTGAATAGACCTCAATAATCAACCACAAAATACTACTATATTAGACGATACACTCAATGTTCTAATTTAGCAAATCTCAAAAGCAACTGCAATATTGGGCATGTGATTTTCAATGGTCCTACGTCTAGTAAGATCTGTGTGTGCTAACAGTATGACGTAAACAGACTCAGTCATGTGACATTGTTTTAGTAATAGATGAGATAACAGAACAGCTCCTTCACGGCTTGTAGAAAAACAACTTGCACTGGATTCACCTCACTGTGTTATATGACATCTGTAGTGAAGAGTAGGTTTTGATAATGGATTGATATGATCTCTGATGTGTGTGTGTGTGTGTGTGTGTGTGTGTCTTAGAGATCTGTGCCAGCAAACTGTCTCATAAATACAAAGTGCATGTAATGAGGAGGTGTAACTCAAACATATTAATAAGTTTATGGTGAAGGGGGCTGCAGCACACACACTCATGCATATACACACACACACACACACACACAAACACACACACACTCATGCATACACACACGCACACACACACACAGAATTGGGAGGGTGACCTTCAGTTAGGCCCTGTCCATGTATTAGGCTGATCACGCCTCCACCATGACAGGAAACGTCCTTGTCCAAATGCCATTCACAACATTCGGGTGGCTCATAACTCAAGGTGTAAATTAAAGCCTTCATATTCCTGCGAGGGGAGGTGTTTCTTATGCCACATTGTTTATGCTCCAAAGCACAGAGATGAGTAGGCACGGGAAATATTGGGAGTGCAACAAACCCGCTCCTGTCTCTGCTACACTCATCTTTGGACAACTCTAGTGGTTGTTTCACACGAGTATTTTCTCACACAAAGGATGCATTGACCCCGGGCTTAAGTAAGCTCTGCGTCATTGATTGAAACAAGAGGAACGGGCCGGTGTCTTGACAAGACAGATTTGCTCTTTAAAGCATTATGGATTACCGGCGTTTGGACTGAAAAGGGGATTTCAAAGAGGTCCCAGTCTGGCATTAATTCAGCGGGATGATTTATTCCGTGCGGTCAATCAATTCAATTAGAAGTGTCCAGTTACGACTTGGCGCTGACTACTTTATGATCTACGGTGCAATGACATGCACTAACAGTTTCATCACATTACCGCCCCGCCCCAAGTCTCATCGCCTATCAGCATAATCACTCAGATGGACCTGCAGGAGATTTTTACAGTGTCTCTTAATGTTCCCTTTAAGTACCAGTCATTATGAGGCTTTGGAGACGGGGGGACACGCTTCCGTTCCAATGGCATTTGTACCAGAACACAGCAGTATATGCTTCAGGTCACTCCAAGCGTGGCCTGCAGGTGAATGTTAAAGAAAGCCTGAGGGAGCAGTCCTGACACCACTAGGCCAGGACTAACCACGCAGCACCACTGTTTGGGAAAGTTTGGACAACTTAACTTCTTCAAATAAGGTCTCTTGACAGCAATAAACTTGTGTGAAAGTAACATGTGAAACTTTTACCAAAATTCTCATGCCTAATACTGTCACGCCACATTAAACAGAACAATGACAGAAACATTGGGAGCTATAAGGTTCCAGTGCCCCCTATAGGAGTAAGACTTAGAGCAAAAAGGGTCTGGAGCCCTTCCTCTTTCTCACTGCACATCACGATTTAAGAGAACACCAATAGGTAGATTTTTGTAATACACAAATGAGCACAATGTGACATGACATTCTACACAGTGTTGTAGAAAATGTTTAATTTGGAAAATGTTTTTGATTAAAGATTTTTCAACCTCAATCTGAATGTCACAGCGTGTTGAAATAAGTATTTTTGAATTGTATAATGACGAAGTTTAATAACACATGCTTTTATGAGATAACACAGGCTTTTATGAGATTTTTTGCACAACTTCTAGCTATAGCAGTCTCCTGCTGCCTTGTCCGTGCTTGTACACTGTATACTGTAAGTGAGGAGCTATTGGTCTGTGTAGACTGCTGGGCTGAATTTCTATGAAGGCACACATGTAATCAAGTGAGCTCCCGAGCAGGGGCTTGTGACTGTCTGACATCAGACCATCAGTGACACGCCGCATACATCATGTGTGTGCGCTTGCAGCAGTCAAGTGACCAACAAGTCTTCAGCAGACAAATGCACTAGACAGCTGCAAGTGCATAGGCCAATCAACACTAAACTAAAGCCTCGTTTTATGTAATCACACAGACCTGCCCAAGCCCCCAATCATGGACTAAATATGTGTATGTTTAACCACACCAATGAAAAGAATAGGACAAAACATCGCCTATAACATGTCAAAACTAGTCTAATGCACCAAGCACCATACCAGGCATAAGAGAAGTGGCCAATCAATCACAGATAAATAAAACCAGGACTAAAGTGCAAAGACAAAGATGCTTGTACCTGCAGCAGAACCTGCACCACAGTTTGGGAACCACTGACACATGTCACTGTTGGAGCCTGTTTGACGTGAGGCTAAAAAAAATCACTCCCACGGCGACAGCTTTAATGCCTGTTCACACAGAAGTACACAAAAGTTTGAGAACTGAAGAAAGACGCAATCTCTCAAGAGCATTAAATAAATAGTGCCGCTGCAGGTGCGATTCCCCTCTGAAATGGACTCTCATGGGAGGCACGCGTTTGTGTTTTGGCACATCGATTAAAAAAAAAAAAAAAAAAAAAAAAGGTAGTGAGTAAGGTAATGAGGTTTACCTGATATTTCAGACTGTGGCACTCCCTCCAACGTGAAGCCTTTCCCGGTGTAAAACTGCCTGATATCCGAACAACTCCGCGCTTTGCTGGTGCCTTTCTCCCCGAGGACCGCTGTCGTTAGAGAGGACAGTGCCAAAAACAATGCCACGATGTAGGAATCCATCACGCGTCTGTTTGCTTAAGCGGGACAAGTGCAAGTGCGAACAGTTCCAGCTCAACAGCCGCTTGTCATGGGGCAACGGCGGTGGCACGCAAACCCTTCTTCCCACCTTCTTCCCACCTTCCTCCCTCTCTCTCCTTACAGAGATATTCTCAGTCCAATGAGCTCCTGTTTCACACACCTCCCGCCTTCACCTACCAAAGAAACGGCAAAACCAACACAGCCAAAGCCGTTTTATAACTGCTGCAAAACCCTAGAGGCACGTGGGACAACTGCCGCCGCCGCCGCCGCCGCTGTCTAGTGTCGGAGTGCCCGCGCGCGCGCCTGTACCAGCCGGCTCCGTGACATGCGGGCTCGCGCTGCTGCTGCTGCTGCTGCTGCTGCTGCCGGTGTTACCGCTGCAACTGTGTCCCGTCCGGAGCGATGCACTGCCAGAGCCGCCACAGGACAGGACTGACGAGGACGAGGCGGGCAGGAGGAGGCGGAGGAGGCGGGGGAGAGACGCGCGGACGGAGGGAGTGCGCGCGTCAAAAAGAAAGAAAGCCCCTTCTTTCCAAAGATCACTTGGCGCGCGCGCGTTTGAAATTGTCCGCGTCTCTAAATAGTTGCGCATCCCCGCAGCCAGGTGTTTGCTTATGGGGGTGTGGGCGTGTCCCGCAGCCTCGCGCCACGCCCCCTGACATCCACAGGTGACCGCACGAGCTCGAGCGGCGGCAGGAGCGCAGCCAGCGTCACTCTGCGGGGCGCAATTATGGACGTTCCATAAGTCCCTGCGCGCCTGGTCTTCCGAGTTTAGCTGTCAGAGGGTGAATGCTGTTATTATAGGCTGCGTGCGCTGTTTGGCCAAGGACTGAGACATGGACAGGACTTGGACAAGACTGAGACTTGGACAGGACTTGGACAAGACTGAGACTTGGACAGGACTGAGACTTGGACAGGACTGAGACTTGGACAGGGCTGAGACTTGGACAGGACTGAGACTTGGACAGGACTGAGACTTGGACAGGGCTGAGACTTGAACAGGACTGAGACTTGGACAGGACTGAGACATGGACAGGGCTGAGACTTGAACAGGACTGAGACTTGGACAGGACTGAGACATGGACAGGACTGAGACTTGGACAGGACTGAGACATGGACAGGGCTGAGACTTTGACAGGACTGAGACTTAGGACTGAGACTTAGGACTGAGACTTGGACAGGGCTGAGGCTTGGACAGGACTGAGACTTGGACAGGACTGAGACTTGGACAGGGCTGAGACATGGACAGGGCTGAGACTTGGACAGGGCTGAGACATGGACAGGGCTGAGACTTGGACAGGACTGAGACATGGACAGGGCTGAGACTTGGACAGGACTGAGACTTAGGACTGAGACTTGGACAGGGCTGAGGCTTGGACAGGACTGAGACTTGGACAGGACTGAGACTTGGACAGGGCTGAGACTTGAACAGGACTGAGACTTGGACAGGACTGAGACATGGACAGGACTGAGACTTGGACAGGGCTGAGACTTGGACAGGGCTGAGACATGGACAGGGCTGAGACTTGAACAGGACTGAGACTTGGACAGGACTGAGACATGGACAGGACTGAGACTTGGACAGGACTGAGACATGGACAGGGCTGAGACTTTGACAGGACTGAGACTTAGGACTGAGACTTAGGACTGAGACTTGGACAGGGCTGAGGCTTGGACAGGACTGAGACTTGGACAGGACTGAGACTTGGACAGGGCTGAGACATGGACAGGGCTGAGACTTGGACAGGGCTGAGACATGGACAGGGCTGAGACTTGGACAGGACTGAGACATGGACAGGGCTGAGACTTGGACAGGACTGAGACTTAGGACTGAGACTTGGACAGGGCTGAGGCTTGGACAGGACTGAGACTTGGACAGGACTGAGACTTGGACAGGGCTGAGACTTGAACAGGACTGAGACTTGGACAGGACTGAGACATGGACAGGACTGAGACTTGGACAGGGCTGAGACTTGGACAGGGCTGAGACATGGACAGGGCTGAGACTTGAACAGGACTGAGACTTGGACAGGACTGAGACATGGACAGGACTGAGACTTGGACAGGGCTGAGACTTGGACAGGACTGAGACTTGGACAGGACTGAGACATGGACAGGACTGAGACTTGGACAGGGCTGAGACTTGGACAGGGCTGAGACATGGACAGGGCTGAGACTTGGACAGGACTGAGACATGGACAGGGCTGAGACTTGGACAGGACTGAGACTTAGGACTGAGACTTAGGACTGAGACTTGGACAGGGCTGAGACTTGGACAGGACTGAGACTTAGGACTGAGACTTGGACAGGGCTGAGGCTTGGACAGGACTGAGACTTGGACAGGACTGAGACTTGGACAGGGCTGAGACATGGACAGGGCTGAGACTTGGACAGGACTGAGACTTAGGACTGAGACTTGGACAGGGCTGAGGCTTGGACAGGACTGAGACTTGGACAGGACTGAGACTTGGACAGGGCTGAGACATGGACAGGGCTGAGACTTGGACAGGGCTGAGACATGGACAGGGCTGAGACTTGGACAGGACTGAGACATGGACAGGGCTGAGACTTGGACAGGACTGAGACTTAGGACTGAGACTTGGACAGGGCTGAGGCTTGGACAGGGCTGAGACTTGAACAGGACTGAGACTTGGACAGGACTGAGACTTGGACAGGACTGAGACTTGGACAGGGCTGAGACTTGAACAGGACTGAGACTTGGACAGGGCTGAGACTTGAACAGGACTGAGACTTGGACAGGACTGAGACATGGACAGGACTGAGACTTGGACAGGGCTGAGACTTGGACAGGGCTGAGACATGGACAGGGCTGAGACTTGGACAGGACTGAGACTTAGGACTGAGACTTAGGACTGACACTTGGACAGGGCTGAGACTTGGACAGGACTGAGACTTAGGACTGAGACTTGGACAGGGCTGAGGCTTGGACAGGACTGAGACTTGGACAGGACTGAGACTTGGACAGGGCTGAGACATGGACAGGGCTGAGACTTGGACAGGACTGAGACTTAGGACTGAGACTTGGACAGGGCTGAGGCTTGGACAGGGCTGAGACATGGACAGGGCTGAGACTTGGACAGGGCTGAGACATGGACAGGGCTGAGACATGGACAGGGCTGATACTTGGACAGGGCTGAGACATGGACAGGGCTGAGACTTGGACAGGGCTGAGACATGGACAGGGCTGAGACTTGGACAGGGCTGAGACATGGACAGGGCTGAGACTTGGACAGGACTGAGACTTAGGACTGAGACTTGGACAGGACTGAGACTTGAACAGGACTGAGACTTAGGACTGAGACTTGGACAGGGCTGAGGCTTGGACAGGACTGAGACTTGGACAGGACTGAGACTTGGACAGGGCTGAGACATGGACAGGGCTGAGACATGGACAGGACTGAGACATGGACAGGGCTGAGACTTGAACAGGACTGAGACTTGGACAGGACTGAGACATGGACAGGACTGAGACATGGACAGGGCTGAGACTTGGACAGGGCTGAGACATGGACAGGGCTGAGACTTGGACAGGACTGAGACTTAGGACTGAGACTTGGACAGGGCTGAGACTTGGACAGGACTGAGACTTAGGACTGAGACATGGACAGGGCTGAGACTTGGACAGGACTGAGACTTAGGACTGAGACTTGGACAGGGCTGAGACATGGACAGGGCTGAGACTTGGACAGGACTGAGACTTAGGACTGAGACTTGGACAGGACTGAGACTTAGGACTGAGACTTGGACAGGACTGAGACTTAGGACTGAGACTTGGACAGGACTGTCAAAGAGTGGGACAAATGTGGTGTCATGAAGTTGGCAGCAGCTTCAACAGGAACAAGTTGATTCAGCTCCGTTGTCAAATGTCTAATGTGTTGGTGTATTTATTAAACGTGTATGATAAATATGATGAGAGAATAAAAGGTCCTTTATCTGATATTTAATACTTTTGTCCCAGTTAGAAACTAAATGTACACATAGTTATAATATAATAATAGCATGTCAGATGATTTGGAGCAGTATCATCCTGTATCTATGAACTTTTCCATGCCTTTATACGGATGTATAACTCAAATTCACCTAAAACTATTAAGGTCCTTCCCATCAGATATATTTGATCTGTTGTGTGTATAACCAACCATATGGAAAGACATTTACAAGCCATGTTTAAGTTAATTGAAGAGTTCTTTTGACCTGTATGCTTTTCACATTTTTTGCATATTTCACTGCAAAGAAGCAGTTAGACATATCAAATTCTGCTGTTCTTGGTATATGTCTGATATTTGATGAGTTAATGCATATTTCCGTTGTGATTAATACTGTACATTTGTTTACGGCGTGGCCATACTTGCTTAACGATGCCAGACCTCATCAGCTAAGCAAAGCAGGATTGGACCTGGTCAGTACTTGGATGTCCAATGGTAAAACCAGGTGCCACACTGCTCGAGCAGCCTGTTGTTGTGTCCTTAGGCAAGACACTTCACCCACATTGTACAAGTCTAATCATGAATTTGGTTCTTATTATTCTTATATTTTCTCTTTTTTAATGTTTTTTTTTTTTTTTTTTTTTTTACATCTATGGCTCAGAATCTGGCTGTAGCTATCGATCAGCACTTCAAACAACACATCAAACATTTTCTGTAGCCTAAAAAAGAACAAAAAAACAAAATGTACTTTTAGCTTTAATTGAGCAAGTAGATCATTGTTAACAGGTTGAAAGTAAACCATTATTTGACTTAAAAAGGCTGTTGGAAGGATCCAAGGTGCTTTGATATTCATAGTGTGAAACAGCCCAATACCTTCCCCAAGCCAAATTTATACTTTGTAGGAGTTGTAGGAGATCCGCTCTGAATTATACATCAGCAAATAAAGCTGTTTCTCTCTAAACACATGGACTTTGCCCTAAACCTGTACAGTTCACTGGTTTAAATCTCTTTGTAAAACATTCCTGAAATGTCTCAGTTTCCTCATTACTTCTAATAGGATCAGTATTTTCCAGTTCCCAGCATCCGATTCCGACAGTCAAGCTCCTTGTCACGGCCAGTGGCAGCAATATGTCCAGAACTAATGCTATAAGAGAGAGGAGCAGGTCATGCAGTTCACAGGATTCCAAAACTGTATATGTGCCTTTACCCCGGCTGCAGGAGTGTGAAGAAGGATTGCCGGCTGGATTTAGAAATATAGTTTGGACTAATTATTACATGAATTTTATAATGCATTCTTTTTTTTTTGTATATTTTTCCTACTTGACAAACTAAGAAATCAAACTCGGTGTGACAGTAAAAAGTGGTGAATATATTAATTATTATTTGCCAAGTGTGATGTCTTAATGTTGCACCACTTTTGATTAAGACATCACACTTGTAGAAAGAGTGAATCCTACACACACACACACAAACACACACACACACACACACAAACACACACACACACACACACACACACAAACACACACACACACAAACACACACACACACACACAAACACACAAACACACACACACACACGCACGCACATACACACACACACACACACACACACACGCACATACACACACACAGACACACACACACACACACACGCACATACACACACACACACACACACGCACGCACACACACACACACACACACACACGCACGCACACACACACACACACACACACACACACACACACACACACACACACACACACACACACACACACACACACACACACGCACGCACACACACACACACACACACACGCACACACACACACACACACACACACACACACACTGCAGTGACACTTGTTCAGCATAAACAGGCTTAAAATAACCCACCACACTGTAAAACTGTAAAACTGTAAAACTGTAAAACTGTAAAACACACCAACAAAGTAACTCAGACAAGAAGAAAGAGAAAGAGAAAGCAGAGCCACATCCACAGCGGTGCAACATTTACATTTCCCAATTATTCTATTTGTGAATCCAAACATTGTTTTGAATAAACAAAAAAATGCAACTCTTTAATTAGTTTTGCTCCTCGTGACTGCAGGAGTCTGGATGAGGAGCACCATATTTCACACATCAGCAAGTGACACATAAACTCTCCTTATTTGTTGTGTTTGAAATGATGAAGTCTACATTGTCAGTGTCGAATGCCTTTTTGTTCATTGTAAACCTGTTATACGTGAAGTCTTTATTGTGCAACAGTGGCTCAGGACGTGTCTTATAACCAGAAGGTCGTCAATTCAATTCCCCTGCTCCAACCAATACAAATTGTTGTGCCTTTTTTACGAAGTATAAAGTTGGGTGATGGTCAGAGAGGCTGTCCTGGGGCGGTTGTCTGTCTTGAAATGTGCAAAATACTGTAAATCAAAGGTGTTGTTATTATTCATCATAAACAGCGTGCCACGATGATCACGATGTTTTATTCCAGATGCCCTTTCACACAAAAAACACTCCAACATTGTATAGACACTTAAAGGCCTGATTAACATGCACCGGTCAGACATTATTTTCAGATTGCTTCCAACAGAATAATTTCTTAGAATGCCCTTGTCTCACATCCTCACCAAGAGTACTCGCAGCAGCAATTAAATACACTTTCGACTGTATTTTTCCCATCCAAACCACTCGTAACATCCTGTTTTCTTTCACAATAAGCAAGTGGAAAACCCGACAGAGGTAAATAGGCAGGGTAGAATCAGATAGTGTTGAGTTGAAGCGATGTTGCGAGCCTGCTTTATGGGAAATGACGTGCATAACCCTGTCCTGTACACGTTACGGACAGTGCTGGGGATAGTATGTGAAGGCAGGTTTATATGTCTGACTGTGTCCCGCGTGCAGCCATAGGTCAGTGGCCCCTGCTCCGTCTGGCACTCGCGGATGGTGTAATTAACGCGCGCTAAAGCTACAGAACAGCCATGTTTGCTTCAGGTTGCCTCCCATTGAAGTTTTATTGGCCCTGACCATAAAAGAGTTTTTCTAATGAGGAGCAGGATGCGGAGGGAAATGAGGGAGACCAGGGCTGGAGTATGGGAGCAGAGGGTGAAAGACTGTACAAGTCAGCGACTGTCAGGAAACACATGCTCTCATTATGTGGTCGCCTTCTTCAGGGAATGAAGAGGTTTCCAGTTGATATGTCACTAGAAGTTATTTTCAGAACACGACTTGTGTGAAATGTAAAAGGCTTGCGTGAAATGTGAAAGTGCATATTACAGTTTGGACCACACATTTTACTAAAACATAGTGAACGCGATTATAATTGAGACTTTACTAAAAATGTGCCCTTTTTTGTCAATTTTGGTTGGTTCCAACTCTGTTACCTTACAACTAAATCATAAACATGAGCCAAGTCTATATAAATTACACTATTATGGTTAACAAATAATGTTGCCTCATAACCTGTATTTTGTTCAATTATTGATTAAACTGTGAAACAAATGTGTAATTTGCATCTATAATTGTCCCTGCTTTTTCCACAGGGATTTAAAAACTCAGCTCTACTTCCTGTAAATTTCATTTAAACTTTCATGTTTCAACAAACTTGAACTTGACCAATGGAAAACTTTGATAAATATTTACCACATGTACTATTCAACCATGCAAAGTGCCGTAATAATTAGAAAAACACTTGAACCTGTTATATGAACTTTAAGCTTTAGTTGTTTAGTCCTAAACTACTTTGCTTTCCCCTGTGTTGTCACAAGAGGTTAGACAAACAAAATAAATTAAATGATTGTATCTCATTATAGCTCATGTGTAAAATAAAACTTCTGCACAGTGTATTGATAAATCAACCTGTTATTTCTTATATGAAGAAATGTGGAATATTATTTTTAAGACTTCCTGATTAATATTGAAAGGTCAAATATACAGATAAGGGAACTATAAGGGCGCTGGGCCTTTAAAACATAAAAAGAAAGCTTTTAACCCACTTATTTCCAGTCAAATCAAACAATCTGGATGACTCATGATCAGATTGTACTCCAAACCCAAAAAAATAAAAAAAAATAAAAAAAAATGACAGATTTGTCTATTGTATATTTCACTGGCTTTAAATCTTTCTTTTTTGAGTGTAAATAATATTTATAGCTTTAGCTTTGAAAGAGGAATTGTCAAAACCCAACAAATGCTCAAACTATATCAATCAGACCATCACTCCGACACCAGCTTTACTCCTATATACCACAGAAAATCCAGGCAGGATTTACAAATCTGATTTCCCTTTGTGTGCAGAGTTTGTTATTACACATTAGAGTAAATCAGACATCAGAGGCCAAAACTACAGAGTCTCAGCTTCACAAAGCATCAAGCCATTTGTTTCATACACCAAAGGGTTCAGGAACAGCTTCAGTTTGAATTGGAAGTCATTTCAGGAAAAAATAGGCCCTCTTGAAATGAGGGAATAATGGTAATGAGTTGCAGTCGTAGAAGTAATAGTCGTAAATAAGTAAGTGTAGCATTTAATTCACTATTACAGTAGATATAGTGGAAATAGTGGAAATGTATATGTGATAAATCCACTCTAGGGTATAATGTTGCCTTGTCCTGCCAGAGTACGTGGCTCGTTTCATTTCATTTGTTTATAGTCAATACTAAAATTTCAGAGGAGGATATTTGCAACAATGTAAACAGATGTGACAGGATGATTTCACGATCTTGAGTCTGATCCTCGTAACAGCAGCTATTGCAGTGATCCCATGAACAGCGTCCAAAAACTGAATGGCAAGACGACTGAGAAAGCATTGTGCATCCAGATCTGATATGAGTCACATGAGAGCAGTTTCTCCTTCCACATTCTGAGATGCAGCGTCAGTGTGGCAGGTTGCTCTGGTTAGTTTAGCGTGCCGGCTGCCTGGCCTCACTGGGCTTTCTGTGTAAATAGCAGTGTGCTTTTTCAACAGATGCAATCAGTCTGAGCCGAGAGATCATCGTGTCCTCGTGCTAAAACCAGTCCCATCCTGGATACAGTGATTGCATCAATTTGGCAGACTCTTAGGCTTTTAAGACGGCTATTAGCTCTGAATGCACTTGAGCGATGGAGAGATGGAGGGCGGTCAGTGGGCTAATTCTGGACACTTTGACCTGATGAATTGATATGAACTTGAGAGATTGTTTTGAAGGCTCTTTAAACGTGAATGCTCAGGAATCGAATAAGAACTTTAAATTCACACCACAGCTCAATATCTGTTGTTAACCGATGACATGGCAGCTTAGATTTATTTAGAATGTGGAATTTAAACTACATTACTTGGATTTGTGAAGAACTTGCTTTGATTGGAAGTCAATGTTAAACCTATTGACGATTATAAGTACTTTTTAGTTTGGGGCCTGTGAAGGTCACGACATACTTTTACTCTACTTTTACCAGGACTTGTAAATGAATAAACATAACTTGTCCTTGAACCTGTGATGGCTCTTGTGAACCACAGCTTGAACTTGTGAACCAAGGAATTTACGTACGTCTTATTTGATATCATTCTGGCTTGGATTTGACAGAACGATGTGAAAGAGTTAAAACAAATGGACTTAAATGTTTGTGGCACTGACAGTGAGGACAACTTGGCCAGCTACACTCCGAAACCCTCTTGGATTTCTTGTCAAATGGATAGTATATATTTCTGCCTCCATCTACAAACAGCAACTACACATTTCTGCTTCTGCAAAAACTCCAGCTCTAACTGGGAGCTCTAATTTATTCCTGTCCCTTAGGCATTTTGCAGCGCTGCATCTTTCCTTGATCACACAGTGTCGGTTTGAGCAAACACATCCATCTGCATATCTCGGCACGTTCTGAGCCCTCCCCTGTCGCCCCAGACAGCCAATGACACAAGAAGGAGACATTTTGATGCCAAGCGCAAAGGGTAGACAGATAGCATTGTGCTGAAGAAATTGCAAGAGGGGACCAAGAAGGAAGGACTGGGGCCAGACACCAGATAAGGGATGGTAAATTTTGATGGATGGCATGAGACTGTCAGTGCAGCACCGGCTTGTACAATGCAGGCAAAACAAATGGAGTTTCTGGGAAGGAGAGTTTGGGATATGGGAGCGAGAGGAAGGATATAATTACACAAATATACTGTACAGCCACTGGCCAATGTGGTCCAAGCGCTGGAAGTCAGTGGTTATTTTTGTTAACGGGAGCGGCGGTGGAGGAGCACGCCCCCTGTGGAGAGCTACTCTGTGTGATACAGTTACGTCAGCGTTAGTGACTGAAGTTAGGACTTTTTAGCATTAAAGAGTGCAGTTTTTAAAAGAACAAGTCTCCCAACTTCCAGGTATTTAGTTACATTAGCTGACAGAAAAATCACAGCCTTGTAGTATGACTCGGAGCCCTCTTTAATCACACACACCATAACTGTATTATAAGCACATTTGAAGTGCTGCGACTTTCCCCATAAAATATCTACCTCAGCACTTTTTACGGCGTTAGCCGCAGGAAACGTATTCAGGGTTTTACAGCTTCATTTGAAACATAACGGAAGACAGAACATTTGTGTGGCGACAGATTTACAAGATAGATTTGTTTTACAGTCAGCTTTACAACACCATATGAAGGGAGCACCGGGACTGCCATTCATCTAAACTGCAATTCCCTATTAGCAGCACAGGGTTTGAAACAGATCAGACAAAACTCACTCTACACTTGATACATTGTGCGATCTTTTAACATATAACATTGTGAAACCCAAAGGTGCGTCTACTAACATAACACTCAAAAATCAGACACTGTGTAACAACATATTAAACCATGAAACTCAAAAGTAACGCTCTGTTTAATAACATTTAATAACATGTAACTCAAATGTCACTCACTTTGTCACAGCATAACATGTAATCCAAATGTAAAGCACTGTGTAAATAACCCCCAAACCCTGTATGTAATTATATGCAATCACAGGTTGTTAGACAGTGCGTTATATTGCAGGTATAATGTGTCAAATGTAGTGTAATAAAGCGAGACCTTCAAGTGAGAGCTTCAAAAACCACCATCTTTCTTTCCTTCTGTCACCGCTGCGTTTGCTGTACAGTGATCACGACCCAATACATTCCAGTGTCCCGCTCATTAAAAACAAATTGGACAAATGTGAGTAGGAGTAATGCGATAAAGTGCTTCTGTACAGGGGAGGGCCCAGGAATGCCCCCGGAATTTGTGGATATTCTAAAGTGGCAGTGGGAAAATAATGAAGGAGTCGTCATAGGGGGCTGAGAACCGCATAGCTGTGGCCTCCCACTGTTTCCAGAACCAGCCTGGAAGAAAACAACTGCCAACCTGAATGAAGTGGCACACATCATGATCGCACACAAAACCACATCAAAATAAATAAAGCTATGGTTAGTGCAGAGAAAACATGCGGTTGTACCAGGATGTACACTTTGTGTTTGGACTCGGAGGTCGGTGTCATGGTCAGGTCAAGCTAAATGACAACCTACAAAGCTAAAGCAATAGTGCATTCCATCCATCTTGAAATAGGATTTCATTAACTCTTTCATTTGTCTTGTTTCACTCTTTCGAACCAGTGGTGCAGTGGTCAAGACCCATGTCTCTAAATCGAGATGGTCCTGGGTTCATTTCTTGACCTGGAATATTACATATATCATGTCAACCTACAGAAATGCTAATTATAGACAGGGAGTTTATTTTTTAAAATGTTTTTACAAGAGGAGGTCATGTGAACGTCCCATTGCTGTCATCCTGTCACCTGACTTTATGAGATTTCACGGCGAGAGGGAGTCATAGGGAGCGCTTCATTTATCTTGTACCGTAACATGTGACAAATAGAGAAGGTGAAATATTTGGATAAGAACAGCAGGCGGCCAAATGAATGGAGTAATTGGCCGAGGTTTATGCGGGAATGAAACGGCGCCATCGCCAGATGGGTTCAGTCCCTGCTATAGTGAGTGTGATTCAGAGCAGGCACCAACACCCATATAACTAAAAGGTCTGTTTTGGATAAGCTTAATTGGGTATTGTAATGTGCTGTACAATACAATTAGCAGCACAGCCATGTTTCCACTGATTTCTGGCAATTTACTATTTACAGCAGCATGTTTGAGGAAGTAATCAGCTTTCGCCCCATCGTTTATCGTAAATAAATGACAACAGAACAGCACTTTGTTGCCCTCTACTGGTTTATTCATCATAGTAAAATATTATTAAAAATGTTATGCATGTTTTAAGTTTGTTTTAGGGATCGAACAAAGTTTTAGAGTTATAAAATGGTCAATGACCAAGATCATAATGTACACACTGTGTGACTCTTGTCCTTAAGAAAAACCTTGACATCTTTTTGTTGTCCCCACAGATTCCGTTGTTTGGAGGCCCAGCACTATAATCCTAATCCTCTGTGGTATGTGTACAAGCTGTCTCGGTGGATTTCCCTTTAGCCTTATTAGCAAGGCCAACAGGTCTGTGCATACAAGATCAGAGCAAATCAATGATGACCAGCATATCCATCCACTTGACTGGGCGGCCCCAAACTCTATATGGTCAAACTCATTTCCATGCTCATTAATGCTTAGTGATGGTGGGAATTCAAATTGGGTTGAGACGCAGTGATTGTGCAGGTGCTCGTGTGTGTCCGCCGGCCCAGAGTGATATAGATGGAACAGGGGAAACCACTGACAGAGTTGGAAAGGTGGAATGGTACTCAGGGGAGCCATGGAACATTCACAGGAGCTCATCCGTCTCTGCGACACGAGCAAGAGGGCCGCCCAGTGCATGCCAAACAGCAGCGTGATGGAGAGTCCAGCAGAAGACAGGGCCCGGCTTTGATCAATGCCGTTCACACAGAAATGACTATTGAAAGTTCTAAATCAAATGTTTTCTTCTTCATTACAAAACGAATAGCTAGACATCTTGACTGATGTGTATATACCAGTACATTATTGCTTTGCTTGGAGTGTTCCTCAGTATGGCAGTAAACTTATATATAGCTTGCATTTAGTCAAATACAGGTGTCTTTATTGCAAAAAAACAACAACAAATGCATTCTTACTGTGTCACACCTCCCTCAGCTGCTGGTCTCCGTGGACATTGAGTTCAATGTGATACTGTTGAACATTACAGGTAGCCTTCAAGATTATATAAGATACTATAAACAGCTATGATGCACTGGCAAATGTGTTTTAACTCAAATCCAAAACTCTCACAAAACTTGTTGGGTAAGAACACAGTTTTTGAGGTCTTGCAATGCATGATTATTATACTTAAGGATTTATTTTGACCATTTCCTTTCATCTGTTCAACAAGCTTCTATATGTTCAACCACAAACAACAAAACAACTAAAATGCAACATAAAAAGTACATTGTGCTTTTGGTAGGAAATCTCTCCTGTGGTGTTTTTTGGGCATGTATTGTTTGTGCAAGTTCTGGCCTCATCTGCCCTTATTATAGTAATAAGGAAGGATATGAAAATATGAAAATCCCAACCAGAAATACTCTTGGGTGTGTCAAAATGGCTTAAATTGTGATTGATTGGTTACCTTAGTAATTGGAGTGAGCCTGACGCTAATAGGTGACTAAGACATCCTGCGATTATCTAGACCAGGGATGACAAAGTGAAGGCTGGACCCAATAGGATAAACACAGGATCAGGAGAGCGCTGTCTCACTCCCTCTTCAGTTTTTTCAGTTTCTATAACCTCTTTTACAACATATTCTAGTGTAAAATGTGTCTCTCTAACCAAAGAGTGAAGACAAGCTGAAACTGAAGCGTAGCATAGATCTGACCTCTATTACAAGTGTTATGTCTCTCTCCATTAAATTATCAGACCATGACTTTAAGTTGATGGCCCGGTAACAGTTTTTATCACCGGCTGTGATGTCACTGCTCCACTTGCTATTCAATAAGTCAGAACCAATCTCTACTCACTAAAACTAAAATCACTAAACTCACCAAAGCAAGTTCCTATGTTTGTGAATTCTGTTCATTGGTAATGGCAATAAACCTTTTCTGATTCTGATTCTTAACAGGAGTATATGAGGATTTTGTGTCTATACTCCGGGCTGCACATTGCACAGATCTCATATGTCCCGGTCCGGTTCTTTTTGATAAAGCACAATAATATTCATTTAAGTTATCACATCATGTTCAAGTGGCTCCTTCTTTGGGGGATGTGGCCGGGTGAAGGTCTTTCTTGACAGTTCTTTGGTCATGTTGTGTACACAGTTTGTGATTGTGAGGACATGAGGTGTTGACTTGGCGGAGGCAGTGGCACAGCAGAAGTGCTGATGTGTGCTACTGTTGAAAATAGCCCAGACAGACAGCTGAGCAGCTGTGACCTCAGCTCCCCTGGACTCTCACTTACACTCAGTGTCCACATGGCTCCTTCTGCCATAGTGAGACTCTACTGTATAATACGATTAAACTTTCATGCTTATTTCATACATTATGCTGACTGTATTTGGCTTAAAAGCTTAGTGCTAAGAACCCTCCACACTGCAGTTTGCTGCTGTTATTGTCCAATTTTTTAAGCTGTCCTCAGATTGAAGCTAGTCTATAAATCTAAAAAATGTAAAAATGATTTAATTATTAGTTATGGGCATTGAACAAACTGACAAACTGAGACCGCTTCTCTTTTAACCCATGTATTATGCTCATAACCTGTGTAACTTGAGATCAAGATTTGATTCTCCAAGTAAACAAAATAGTTTGTCTTCTTTTCCCTCTTCTCCCTTACTTCCATAACCATCTCTCTCTCTTGGCACTTCATTACCACTGACATCATAAATACAGGGTCCTTTAGCTGGGTCTGGGAAAGCTGGCTGAGTTGTCCTCTTTCAGTTAATGACAATCACATGGGGGCAAAGTTGCTCAAGAGCAATTCTCCCATTAAGCGTTCATCCACAATCATTTCCCAAACAACACCCTGTGATTGGTACAGCGCTGCTTTAAAGTCCACGCTGACATCACCGGCGAGACAGACGGGGACAATGCAGCCCAATTACAGCTAAAGCACAGACGATATCTTTGGCCTGGTCCCCTCTCCGTCAGCACCAGACACTCTCAGTTTCACAGCAACGAGCAAGAAATAGGCTCGGAGGATCAAATACGGAAGGCGTGCAATTGGAAGGGAACAGCAGAGGGACAGGGTGTGTTTATGGGCTGTGTGTGTGTGAGACAAAGAGAATGCAGAGTGAGCGGACAGCGCACTTAGCCAGGAAACTGTTATTAACGGCGAGCTCCCGGACTGATGGTGAAAACAGTGGAAGGTGTGGTGAGACTGGGAACAGCCACTGTCGCCAGGGCTGCTGCCATCACATGCTTTTGGGATCACACGGCAGGAAAAAGTGAGCAGAGGTGCAGGAGAACCAATTTGATCTGTGTTTTCCAAGAGGCTTTGGTATCTGGGATTGTTGAGGAGTTTTAAACAGGTGTATTGTTCAATGGAAAGTATGAAAACTAAAGTCTGAAAAGCTAATACATTTCTACTTTTATGATACATATACCTCTCTAGACAGGCGCAAGTGGGGAAAATGCACCTGGAGACAAGGGGGTATTGAACTGTTAATCTTCTAGTTATTGAGGAATAGTCTCTCATATGTGAACCACGATGGAGGAAACACATCCTCCCCACACATTCATTGTAGGTTAGCATGTATTTTGAGCAGTAAAAACATGTGTAGTTGAATCATTGCAATATAAATAAGTTCAATGTCACAGTGGAAAATTCCATGGAGATAAGCAGACCCTGCACCAGGAACGTCGCATACTCACCTGCAAACTCAACTTTAATGAGCTTTTACAAAATTGTTTCCTCATCTGTCCTCAAAGTTGACCCAAAGCTGTATTTTGATTGTTTCATGCATTTTTAGGAATTCTGTATTGTTCTATATTTGAAGCTCCAATGCTCAAAAAATCTGCTGCTTATTATGTTGAAATGTCACTATGAAGAGGCACTTTTGAACAGGAGGACCAGTTAATATTATGAAGCTTTTTGCGTAAAAATAATATATCTTATGTTACAGTTCACTGCGACGAGTTGGCCACTGTCCAGGGTGTACCCCGCCTAAGGCCCGAAGTCACTGGGATAGGCTCCAGTCACCCGCGACCCCGAAAGGGAACAAGCGGTAGAAAATGGATGGATGGATGTTACAGTTCAATTAAAAGTACTTGTATCTCCTTTAAGTAATTCGGATTCTGAACTTCTGAACTGTTTATTTGAACTTAAAACCAGCAGAAAGAGTTATGGAATTATAAAATGTTCAAAATACATGGATAGGATGTTTCTTCCACTGTAACGACATCCCAGCACTGCCTCTTTATGATAGTATTACAGGGTTATAGGGTTGTTTTCCCACAGTAAAACCACAGGAGGTGAGTGACTGAGTGTCCCCGTCACCACTGCTGTCATCACCGCTGGGCCGTCTCCCTGCTCTGACCAGCACCGCACCAGCTCTCCCAGCACCACCGCCTCTATTCCTGTACAGGGCCAACTCACACGGCTAAGTTTAGCGAGAGGGTTCCTGGATGCAAACAGAGAAGGTCAAAGTCTGACGCTTTGCACTGTCTGCCCCTTATAGACCTGCGCCTACAGGCAGTTAGCCACAATAGAGTTTCACATTTGCACTGAACTTTTCTGGTGGAGGGTTCACCATCTGCTGCCTGGTCTTCATGAAGAGAGTATTGCTTTGCTTTGAATGTTCCACAGTATATGACTTTAAACATATACTGTATATCCAAGGGTTTATTCAAGCAACAAAAATACTCTGTGGTTCTTAAACTTCGGGGAAATCCTTGTTTAGAACTTCTGTAGCACAGATGTGGTCCTGATACAGTCCTGGGATAGTCCTGTTGTAGACCTGGTGGTACTCGGAACGGTAAAAATGTTCTTAGTATTGCTCAAGCTGAATAAATGCAAGAAAGAGAGTTTAATCCTGTGACACAGTCCAGTCAAATCAATAGCCTCTCCATGGAGATAAGCAGGTGGCAACCAGAAAGGTTACACAGTTCCCCTTTAACGGATTAGTTCATTATTCTAACAGATATGGATCACATATCATAGTAGCTCTTCACTCCCACTGTTAAAACTAAGCACCAGACCTTGGGGGACCGAGCCTTGGCCATCGCGCCCTCTCTCACTAGAACTGATACTTTATAAATGCATTGTGGGAAATTTAGAACGCACACATGTTCACTTAGTCTTCAGTGGGTTTGGTTTACTTATCCTCTTAAAAAAATAACATTGTACAAATTCGATAGACTTTGGACTAAATGGGACTTCTATATGTTTGATTATGCTGTGATTTTTTTTTCTGTTGAGGTTTGTTTGATGTCTACTTGTGTTTTTGTTGTGTTTTTTTTTTGTCTCTCTGGTCGCACTGTATTCTGTTATGTTCTGTTTTCTATGTTTATTCTTTTTTTTTTAATTGAAAAAAAATGTAAAGGGGAAAAAATACCGGTAATACAAATCCTAGTCATATTCTAACAGATGGTTAATAGGCCTAAGGTTTTATTTGATGTCATTTTTATGAAACAGTTTTATTTGGTGCTATATGGTGCTATTCAATAGGTGCCCGTTTTCCTTGCATTAGCAGTAGCTGAGGCTTCTCATTTGACTTTGAGGGAACAGAATACAAAGGTGAGGTTTAAAAATACCTTCACACATTGTCTGACTTCCTCCACATTTAAATTACTGGGTTCAATTTGACAAAAAGAAAGTTCAAGCCAAAACCACACTTAATCTCCTTTCCTCACTTCCCAGCTTAAGTCTACTGAATTATGATTCTGTTAAAGTTTTCAGAGGTTTAAATTGCTTCTGAGGCAGGGACCTATATCTTACAGCGACAGTCACCCAGAGTTGGCTTATATTCTGCAAAGCTGGTGATGTAGTAACACAGATCGGCACCTTCTGCATTGCCTTGGGATCTGTATAAAAAGTACACGTGTCTGATACGATGTATTGTATAAGTACAGGTATATTACAGCAGTTCACACATTTTTTTTCTACCACTACCTCAAAAAAATAATTCTTGCACTGAAAATGCCGGTAGTATAGTACATTTTAGCTATAATTCATGTAGTGGATAACTGCATAAATAAAACTGTTAAATGAATAATCTTCTCTGAGTCCTGACTTATTTTGTGTGCAGCAGAGTGAAAGAAGATCAACTGAAATCTAAATTGAAGAGCACAGTTTAATTTCAGTTCGGCTGACTCGTTTCAAAGAGACGATTTGAGACCAGGAAAAAAAGCAGAGCACCTTTAATAGAGCTCAGCGACACTGGATAATACCAATACAAAAAAGGGGAAAATACGACACAAAACAATGGCACGTGACTTCAAATATGTACATTTATACACAGGTGATGGAAGTTGGTTAAGCGCCAGTAAAATATGAGAAAACAAAGCATGTGACACAGTTCCATTGACGAAGCTGAAGACATTGCATAGTGTTTTAGGGTCATTCTTTCAGTATTGTTAAAGAAAAGACAGATTATTCAGGTAGGAACACTTGGAAGTTAGTTTGCTTATTGTGTATAAAGCTGTGACTGCACATCTAACACTCTCATTCAATCCAATAGTGTTCATCAATGATTCTGTGATATAGAAAATAAATACTATGATATGCCATCTAAGAAATGTAATGCTTTTTTTTGAATAGTCAAAACCAGTCAATAGTCGGGTAGTTGATGGTGTTCAGAACATGTGGGGTCATAAAGAAACATTAATATTGTACCATTATGAAATACAATGGTTTTAAGGTTAAAAGAAATAGCATTTACCCCTGAACATATAACATCTTAAATTCAAGTCTAGCGTCCAGACAAATGCCTTGGCACAGGTCTGCTTATAGTGCATATGCTTACTGTCACATGAATGGACATAGAAGGGAAATTCATTTATAAAAAAAAAAAATTAAAAAAGGCCCAAAAAGTACAAAGGCGTATTATGCCCACATATAGATGAAGGAAACAAATTATAAAATAGCATATTTTCTATTTTAAACACACAAATCTTCAAAAGAAGCAAGAATCAAGTTTGCGAGATGCATATTTATGAGATTTCAAACATGCAAATTGGCATGTCATAAATTTGCATGTTTTTTGTTTCATTCTGGAGCCCATAGCCCAGTGCTGCACAGGTTTAAGGCTTTTGAGAAGGAAACAATCCCCATCAGTTTGTCATATTGGGCCATCACATTATTATAGGACATGAAAGTGTGTGTGGGCTATTGCTTTTTAATGTGTCAATACAGTGCAGTGCATATACACAGTCGAATGTCCACACAACAGCAGACACAGCTCAATACTTTCAACTTGATTAGATTTAGTCTCAGTTTAGGTCAAAGAGTAGATCTTCCACACAACCGTCAAACTGACAAAAGTCACCCAAAGCTTGATTTAAGTTGGCAGTCCTTATTCCTCCATCGAAAACCAACCAACCAACTCCCTCCAATCAACATAGTACTTCATTCTACCAAATCTGACATTTTCTGGCAAATGTGTATTTTTTCTTCTGGCAGATTTTCATGTTTTTCACTAACATTTGCCTCTCAAATCTCATAATTTTGCAAGTTGTACCAGTATTACTTTTTCATGGCAGATTTGCATGTTTAAACTTATGCTCCACTATTTCCTTCCTTCATTTATAAGCGACCTTAATACGCCTTTGTCAAAATGTGACCTTTAATGTAAATTTAGCGGGATTATACATGCATTAGTGTGCAATTCCACAAGCAAAACACAAACAGACCGCACAAAACGTCTCCCAGAACAACCACTTAGATATTTGGCACTTTCCTTTTTTGTAACTATTTTTGCATACCTGATTTTTGTCATGATAACAGTCTGAAGGCTTTGCAGGTACTCTCATAGTTAATGTACAAATACAAAACAATGGCAAATATTCTGAGCTTCATACATCAAATCTCTCTATCTATATACAGTTACATACTATACACAATCTCTACCTGTGAACTCATTACATTCTAATCCCTGCCAAGGTACAAAGTCATTAGAGTTTATCACTGTTCCGGTTTTGGGCGGGCAGGTTCCCTCTATCAATCCATCATGCATCCTCATGATCCCCCCAAAAGAAAAATGACGAATCCTTCCGCCTTGCTGGAGAACGGTGCTGTGGCGGTGATAGCACATGGGAGAAAAAAAAATGGCAGCAGAACGAACCGGTGGATTAAACTGTTTCAATGTGGGTGAACTTTTAAGAATGCAGGCCTGGTTTGAACAACAAAGCGCATATGTGTGTAAGTAAAGCAAATTCCAATTACCTGGAATAGTGAAAGCAGCAGGTTTCAATGCAGATGAGCATGCATGTCCTTATACTCATTCTTTGTTTTAGGCAAATTATGACATTTAAAGTCTCTGTCAACATTGTTCTCCGTCAGCTTATTGACTTTTTTTGTGTGTTTTAAGTTGAAATGGGTAAAGATGTAAGTGATTTCCTTTCCTTGTGGTCGGACAGTTTGCAGGGGGGGAACGTTGGACAGTGGCGTTCACAGTCGGCATAAGGTCAACAGTGAGAAAAGTGCAGCGAGGAGCAGTGCAGAGCTCCGCGGATGGGGCCGGAGAGACGTCGCCGAGCCCCCGATCACCATCACCGACGTGGGCTTGGTGGGTTTGACATACAGGCTGACACCGCCCGGCTGGTTCCCCAAAGACTTCCCTTCGCTCGAGACGTCAGGATGAGCTACGAGGGACAGACGTACAAAGAGGTCAGTGACAGTGAACATAAAGACCAAATAAAATACCACATTTAATTGAATAAAACATAACACTTGATTGAATAATATAATGGCATGCATGTGGTGTGAGAGCTCATTATTCTCAAGGTCAGGTTTAATTTAATTTGGAATAAGCAATTATGCCAAATGTGGACAGATGACATTATATTAACATAAAAAAACCACAAAACGTATGCAAATAACAATTTTGAATTGTGCTGCTGTTGAATATAAATAAACCTAACCTAATAAAGAAACATTGTGATCTGTATTCAGTAAAAATTGAATACACTGTTGCATTGGTGGAGTATTTATATTTCATTGTATATTTGATTGTTCCTTTTTGACACAAACCAGTTTATTTGGGCTTAGAACTGGAAGCAGGAAGACATTGTCTTGTTATACGATTGGAACATTCAATCTTATGTCATTACACCACTTGTAAATAGCTTTATAAACTCCAGAATGTTCAAATATTCAAAGAATGGCCCAGTGAATTCAACAACAAATGTTCTCTTTCCTTCACTGATACAACCTTTGAACCTGTCTATTTGTGCCTTTCCCATTTTAAAAGTACTGATTGTTTTAGGGGCTTGGCAACCCTCCTGAGTGAGATAAATGCTCATTATAACAAATCATTTCTGTCGACAAAACAAATGTATTGTTTATTCCAATTCCAAAGCTTATGATTCTGGTGGAAATTGGCTGCATTTGAATAGCAAGGATTACAGTCATATTTTACACTAAATGAGCACCAGCTAATTAATGAAACCCACCAGAATAGCAATTATAAAAGACAGTAAAGTCTGCAATGCATTGGGACGGATTAAGCATGCATGGTGCAACATGATTTGAATAAAATCCTATTATAAAGAAGGTCACGAGGTCAATCAAGATTCCTTATCACAAAATACCCATCTGTTCCAATTTAAGCTGAACTAATGGTACCCAAAAAGGTGAATAGGGATTGTATTCCTGCAATAATTCTGAATGTATATATTTATATTTGTCAGGCCCACATCATGCATTTTTATCATTGTTAAGTATACATGTATATTTATACTAATTTATGTTGTTAGACATTAATCAGCATGAATGGAATCTTCACTGCCCCTATTTAACTTTAACTTACTTTTAAACATGTAATAATGGTATTACCCTAAGCTCAAGAGTCATCCATGTTTGAGTGTTCAGAGAAAGGTTGTCTTCACCTACTTCCTCTCTCCACCCACGGTTCTGTACTACGTAGTTATTATTTCAAAAAAGCAAACATGTAGGGTTTTTAAACGTCACCAAGCTATTTTTCAACTATAAAAATACTTCAATGAAAATCTGCTGCTTATTAGCCAAATGCCACTATGAAAACTAATCAGGTCTGCAGTTCTGAACAGGAAGTCAGGTGGTTTTAGATCAATATTGAGGATGAACAAAATGTCAAATCTATCTACATATGTCATAGTTTCATACTAAATACTTCAGAGAAAAAAAAAAACATATTCTTAAACAGACTAAGTTGAATTTCCAATAAAAGCTGCATGGGAGTGTGTTGCCCTTCCCCACAGCTGCATCTACTGTACTGTACTGAACAAAGTGAGGCCAAAGCCAAGAGGAAAGAGGGATTGGTGAGGAGGGAGCAGGGGCCAAATCAGAGCAGGCTGGAGGTGAGTGGGAGGAATAACAACTGTCTTGGTCATCAGTTCTTTAGAAAATTCTTGCGGGTGGATAAATGCATTGTTTTGTTTCCTCTTTTGGCTGTGCTCCTCCATTCTTTCACTTATTGAACGTATGACTTGCCAACAAACATCTACTTACTTACTTCTAACGCTGCATAATATTTTAGTTTGAATAGCCAGGTTTTTACCCAGTGCAGTTGTTATTAAAGATGAATTATATGTAAACTTTTCTGTTGGTGCACCACCCAGTAAAAAAGTTACATAGTGCACCTTTAACTCGAAGAAAAATGTAGAAGAAATGCTGATGCTTTATGCGTTTAAAAACACTTGATCAGCACTGCCAAGGAATCTACTTAGCATTTCTAGTTAATTTAGGTCAACATGGCACAGTTTGCATCCAGAGAACTCATATTGTTAATCATTAGCTGCCATTAAAAGAATGATTTGAACAGATTGAACAGAAAGAGCTTTGTTTTGCGATCCGTAAAGCGGTCAGCTGGCTTTCGATCGGACCTCAGAAGACCAATTAGAGACTGATGGACTGTGTCTCTCCATGGATCATGCAGTCTGTTTAGCATAGCAGCGGAATGCTAAAACTCTGACCACTATTTAGGACTGCAGTCTTAGCTTCACAAATTCTCAGCCACTTCCTCACAAACAAGTTTATGTGAAGGGGGGAAGATGCTTTCACACACTCCATTACTGCCCATCCATCTCGGTGCACATTTTGTCCTCAGTTCAGCCTTTATGTGGTCCCTTGTCAGGCGGGGGCTCCATTTAAACTAATCTCGCTTTTTTGTATTCACGTAAAACAACAAGTTTGTGCACACACTCTTTTCTGGGAACTGTCCCTTAGTCCTATACAGACAATCCGGGGCTGCTAACAGGGTCTCTGGCAGGAAACTGAAAGGCCAAAAGAGACAGAGCTACAGAGAGATACACATCCTGGGCCTAAGACTCGCCTAGCAACGGCCGCAGCAGCGTGGCAACTCCCGGGCTGGATCATGGCAGAGGAATCTGTGCACCGCGTTTCTTGGCTGTACATGACTATTAAGCTTTTTGGCAAGATTAAGATTTACCCCCTTTCTACACACAAATACAGAGACGACAAATAGGCACGGGGCCCTGGGAGGACACTGACCTCTACCAGTCAATGAGACCATTCCCAAGATGGAGGAAAGGAGATTTGTGAGGGTTGGTTCCTTTGCGATTTAAAGGGTAAACTTAAGTAACAGCACATAGAAATGTGCATTGAATTATAATAGCAACCCAATAGCACAAATTATAAATAATAAAGGCTGTTTTGACAACTTATTGACTATATGTCATGTCAGAGCTTAGCAACAAGTTGATAAAATGAAGAAATTTACATGAAAAGATCATCATGAACTGTAGGCAAGTTTTTAAGTGAATCATTTCTGCTAAATGGCCGGTATGGGGAAATCGCAATAATTAAATTGCAACATAAAAAATAATTTCTCCTTCACTCCAGAGAGGAAGAGTAGACGTCTGGAAGGGCAAAGTATATTTTTGCAGATAAATGTCTTGCTTGCCAATCTGCACAATCTCAAAATAGACTTGTATTTGTTCTCTCTCTCTCTTACTGCATCTCTACAATACTGTGGAGACAAAATAGGATAAGACAGTGACTCCTTCTATGCCATGTCTTCAAAAGAGCAGTTCTTGTTTGAAATGTGCACAAAGACATGAAAGAATAATTATGCTGCCGCGTATGCAGTTTACACAACTTTTAAAACATGTTGTTCTCCCTTTTAAATGTAACAAAAGCAAGAATTCTTGCCTTTTACACTTCAAAGTACGTTCAGAAAATGTGCTGTTTAGAAAAAGAAAGTCCAGTTGCGCTGCTGTTATGAATATTTCATTTTGTGAGGGTGAGTCATATACTTTGATGTAAACTCTTGACTGCACAATTAGCAACAGTTATACACTTGAACTGCAGCAAGATACAGGTCTTCATCTGCAGAAGTCACTGCAGGGTTTTATACAAATACGCTTGTTTACTATAAGTTATTATGCATGAACAAAGGATATAGTCATGTGCTTATAGTCAACAAGACACAAACCAACAGAAGGACATTCTTACATTGCAATAGCTCTTCTGTTACATCATCAGAAGATCCACAAAATGTCAAACCATTAAGAAAACAAAATTAGCACCTCAATGACAAAGGGGATAATAATAATAAAGCAAAGCAGGTACAGACTTAAATGTGAGGTCTTCTTCTCTTGGTCAAACATCAAATCTCTGGCTTTACCCCACTGGCCATGACAGGTTCAAATGCATTGAATTTTCAAATGTCCAATAACAATGAAATAATGGGTTAAATATAGAGGACAAAATAGTTGACTTTGATGTGGCAAGACAAGACAGCTCAAAGACTTCCATGAAGATCTGACGCTGTGTATAAAGTTGCTTACAGATTGGCGCCAGTGAACTTCTTTCATTTCTTCATATATTTTTAACTTCACCCGTTCTAACCCTCTCTTTCCCCTCTCTCTGTAGCCATGGACCTTTGACCCAAAACACTTAAAATCCTTTATGTCCTACTCTGGTCCCCATAACCTCACCTCTCTAATTGGCTCCCCATTTACAAAAATGAAAGCGTACTACTTCAAACTTAATGTAAATGCACATAATAGTAAATCGAATTCCTACTCTGTCAAAAAGCTTACCACTACCTGACTCACAGTATATTTTCTTCTGCTTCCCTCAAGCCCCGGTGAATATTTCCCAGTACATACCTCTCCGAGCTAAGACAGTAAGAATCAGACTCATCCCTGCTTTATCCGTCCAGTGTATTTTTCAATATCAGTGGAATGTCTGCTTTATTTGCTTAGTACTGTGTTACAGCAGGAATGCCAGGTTCTGTGTTAGTAACTAGGACTGTGCTCGGGGCGAGTCCACAGAGTCAAAGGGGTCACTGCAGCAATGTGCCCCACCCTCCGCGGGCCGCCTTTACATGGGCCCCCCAACAGAGAATCCAGGCTAAAGGCTTTAATCAAGGCGCTGTAATAAACTGGGCCGACGCACAGCCGCTGCACAGTCTGCGTAAAACAGCAATAGGATTCTCCAGAACGGCTAAATTGGGCTGGACTGAAGCTTTGGGTCGACGCTTAATAGAAGGCAGCAGTGGAAGTGACATACAAGGGTGTTACACACACAATAAAACTCAAGTCTGCAGCTTTCAATAAAAAGTGCTTTATGAGTCTGGACACAGTGTTTATAGAAATATTTACTGAAAGGAAACTGTACTTCTTTTCTTTTTGATATGAGACTGTCCACAATACAATACTCCATGGCTTTGAAGTACTCGAGACCAACTATCTGAATATAAAGCTCTCATCAAAAAAAGGCACACATGCGTAGCAGTGTGGGATAACAAAAGCATTCTAAAGAATGTGTCCTTATTTATTTTTTGGACAGGGGAATGACATGCAGCAAATTGTCAAACTCAAAATGCTGCGGGCCATTTCTCTATTAGCAAACCTAAAAAGATAATCTTACTATTCCTCTTCTCTCTATAATAACATTTCACATCATGGAACCTTGCTTTCAACCAAGCTTGTATAAAATAAAATCATGAAATAATTAATTCTGTCTTGTCATTGTGCATATAGACAGGTACTGATCTAAAAATCAAAGTTACATGTAGAACTGAGGGGACATAGATTGGTTGTATACAATTTTGGGCAGGGACAAAATTGTGCATATCTGATTACTTTGTGTTGATTTCTTCCAAATCCAAACACAAACAGATCATCTTTCTGGCTGACCAAATCCATCTCTGATCCATTTGTTTCTCTTTGTGCACCGAGTTTGCCCTGCAGAGCTCGCTCAGCCTCTTGAGTTGCAGATGAAAGGCTGAGGGAAATGGCAGTCCCTCTGGTAATATCCGCACTGGGACACAGCCCTACATCTGCTGGCCATCCGGCAGCAGCGCACGCCACTGTCCAGAGCCGGGCCACAATAGTGGCAGTTCTGTCCCCAGGCTCATGTTCATCTAGGTTCTGTGTGCAACATCCTTTAGAAAACTCTCTTTTTGTTTTTCCACCATTTCTACCCTCCACTGCACATGAAAGGCAGGTGCGTGTATGCAGCAAGGCAACAGAGCAGTACAGTGGAGTCAGAATCAATCCAACATAATCCAGCTAACACTGGTGTAGGTTAGCCATATCCTGCCCAAGCAACTCTCACACAAGGAATGTGCATTCTCCTGTCAGAACCAACAGCTGCAGCACACCTTTAAGCCCTGAGTGGCTTAAGGAAGTTTCCCTCTTTGACATGCAGGTGAGGACTCTGCGAACACAGACACTTGTCCATTATGGTTAGAATTAGGCTCTGTTAGTGTATGGGAGGTTGCACCGTTAAACAAATTCATCTCGGAGTCGCAGAGTGATTTATACAGCTGCGGAAGTCCAGATAAGCTTGTGGGTGCAAGACAGAAGGAAGAAGGGAGAGTAATAACAGAGGGCATTGATGGATGGAGGAGTGCGCACTCTGCTCTGGTGCCAATCGACTTTAAATTCCAAACTTGCTGATTTGGCACTTCATTGTAGACACCAACCTTGCAGTCTATGAAAATATGCATGCATTGTCAAGAACTCATCAAAGCATGACACAAAACAAGCAATATGTATCAAATGGTATCACATTTGCTATAAGTAGAACTATATACTTTCTCAGTATGAGCAATGAATCAGACTTATGGGGTTAGCTGTTGTTTTATATTGAAGGTAAGACATTTTAATGCAGTATGTATTATTTCACATACATGCCTTGTATAATAGGACTATGGAGGATCCACTGCCCATTCATGAAGATTAAAAAAACATACTCTTTCAGCCATACACAATGTGAATAATGTATACATTTATGTTAGCGGAGCAAACTCAAGCAATCCATCACCAGATGATTTTGAGAACATACCCAGTCAGGGAGTAGAGAGAGTGTGGATTTATTTGTGTGTGTGTGTTGTGCATTAAGATACAACTGAAAATGATAACGCTCTGAATATGTCACACACATTCAACAACAGCTGAGGTTACACAATGACACAGAACAAAGAGTGACGTCACGCGTGTATAATTATGTCCTCCGAGCGCGTGCTACAGCCGCCCAGAGCCTTTGTAGTGCCTCCAGCAAACAGGTCTAGCTGTGGCACACCAGAGACTGTGTGATACTGAGGGTGGCTTCACTTGGAGTTCTCCAGCACTTACGATGGAGATACAGATGGTGTTTGTTTCTTCAAGGACATATTTCAAATCGATCAAACAAGAACTGAAGCCACTACAAAAAATTGATAGAGATAATAATTATGCAATAGACTTAAATATAAAATGAAAATTTATTTTGCCGATGCTTAAAGTCAGGTTACAGTATTATACATTATTGCTTTGTATCTATAAAAGTGACTTTTTGTAGCCACAGCTGCCTTGGGGTAGACGTCATGATGGAAGTGTGGCTGTTATTCAGAAATAAACCTAGATCCCAGACCTGATGAAAAAGACTACATTAAACTTACCTTAAGGCAACTTTAAAGCAAGGATATTTGAGACAAGACCGGCTGAGTGTGAAATGGGGATGAGAGAGAAGGGAGGACATGCAGAAAATTGTTGGAACAACGAGTCGAACTCACAACACTGCGCCCAGTGGCACATGGAGCCTGGCATATGTGCTGTCGCCTTAACAACTCAACCACCGAGCAGCACTACTGTTGCAATCTTAAAGAAGACATGTTCTGCTTTTTTGTAGTACTTAATAACTACACGGCTAGTCAAACAAACAAAAAAACTACTGGATATTTGCTAAAACAATTAGAAAAGATCTAAGGAGAAGCAGAAACGTATCTACTACAGATCTGAAAGCAGCTGGAGAAGGCTTTGTGCAGTGGTCACTCTCTCCATCATCAATACAAGATCAACTGGTGAAAAATAAAGCAACACTGGAAGGAAATAAATCTGTTAATATTGCAGAAGTTTAATGAAGCCATACCACAACAAATGTGTGCTGTTTTCAAAGCTAAAGGCAGTCCTCCCAAATATTAGAGTGTGGGACCCTTTTCTTCTGAGGCAGGGAGAGTTTATACAATTCTAAAATGTTGCTAATATAGTATCAAGTAGTCGATTTTGATGTACAGTTGAGTTTTACATTTTAATATTGTGATATTGACCCTAGGTGATTGGACATATGCAAAATGTATATTGCATGTTTACAGGGCAACATTTTAGACAGAGAAAAGGTAAATCCTCTGTCTTAAAATGACTACGATGGCTACGACTGCACAAACTTTTAGCACGTTTGAAATGCAGGTGTGGACTTTAGATCATGTGGTTTGTGTATTATTGTGGCGTTAAAAGGATTTCAAATGCTTACATTTGGCTCAATTACAGAGATAAATAATAATGTGTTGCTTTGACAGTCCTTAGTGATCGTAATTAAAAGAGCAAAGACCAGGCACATGCATTCATGTCAGATTTGCACCACTAATATTGCACAACTTCTAATGTTTAATGTTGAAGGTGCAAGAGCAACAAGAGTGTGCTCTTTTTTAGTAGTACTTTCAATTTAGCATCTGGCCCTAAATATATGACCTGGAGTCATGAGTTATGGGTGAGGATAGGGTGATGAGTGCAAATGAAAATGTTCTTAGTACTCAAACCTAAAGTGCAAACATGCATGAATTAATCAAAACACCACTCTGCTAATCGGCATTTCAGCTTTATGCAACTCAAATCTGGAACAGTCTTCCTGAAGAAAAACACATTTGTTTAGCTGTGCATATGATTGAAAGGATTTTATTGTCACTCTTCTCTTTTCTGCCTATTTTGTGATTGTAATGTATTTCCTGTTGTGTGAAGCACTTTGAATTGCCCTGTGTATGAATTGTGCTCTGTAAAGAAACGTGCTTTGTCCTGCTCAATAATGAGGAAAAACTCAAGCAACAAATGGGACCTAAAATGAATCCTCCACTAGTTTTTGCCCTTGGTCTGTTGACCTTTTGACTATTGAGTTGTGGTAGTTAATAGAAGGCCCCAAGTCCTCGGAATAAGTGTATCAGAAGTGAGTAATGATGGAGACAGTGAATGTGTTTTGTGCAGATTAGCGCCGTTCATTAGACTGCTAATGAAGTCTCTCTCTCCGAGCAGCAGGCGGTCATGCCCCCTTTTAACTTGAACCTCGGGAGCACTGCCATCGCTCACACACACACACACACACACACACACACACACACACGTTAAGATCTTCGACAACAAAACACCATACGTCAGGAAAAAACAATTTAATTCTGAAATAAGTTGTTGTTGCAGTGTTGTGAGTTCGATTCCTAACTCCGACAGTTTACTGCATGTCCTCCCTTCTCTCTTGTCCCCATTTCACTCTGTACTATCCTCTCAATAAAGCCTATGAGCCACAAAATCTAACAAAAAAGAAAAGAAAATACGACTCTATGTATCAGGGCTGGGAATCACAGGGCTCCTTACAATATATTGCTCATGATATTCTTCAATATATCACTATTTTTTAAAGAACCTAATACATTTTACCAACATTTTTCTTTGTTAAACCACAACCTGCACAAACTCCCATTCTAATCATCAAAGTCAATAATGTCAAATGGTTTCCTTTCTCATAAAATAATTTGTGAAATCATACCAAAAAGGACTCATGACGATATATCGATACAGCAGCCCACGATATCGATACTGTATCACCAAATTTAGCATCATGATATATTGATATTTCAATATTTTTGCACACCCCTACGATGTATAGATTGTTTGGATTAAATATTATCATTGTTTTTACTTTACTAACACTCATTACTGAATTAGAAAATAGAAAATAGAACCATGAAACAAACTGTATCCCTCAGAAAACACACACACAAACAAACTAACTAATACATATTGAGGTTTCCAGATGCAAAGTTGAATGAGCTGGAGATAATCGCTTGTGTGCTTTTGCCTGACTCTTTTCTTGTGGGTTCTGGAAACAGCAGGTCACAGATTTTTGTGGGACGGCAAAGGGAAAAGTGGGTAACGTCGCTTCGAGATGCCAGCAGCATGTAACACATCAAACAGGGAAAAATACATGAACAAAGGGAAAACACACTGCTGAGATATGCCCCAATTTGAGTAAACATAGTAATGCAAAAGACTGTTGTTGGAAACGTTCTGGGTCAACAATAGTGGTTCTAACATGGATTTTATTAGTACAATGGACAAGGTTTTTTCACGTAAAGAATGGTAAAATGATGAATTCTAAGACACCATAAAAGCGACTGTATCTCAGTTGTGTTGACCACTATAGACCTCTGCAATGCAATGTCTGTGCCAGCATATATTTATCGAAGCATATTTCATTATGGCCTACTTTCTAACTAGCTTTTCAAACACCAGACACCTGCTGCTATTTTTGTATGGTGTATATTTATTACCCTTAGTTCATGTAAACTAGTGAATCAATGCTTTAAAGTTAAACATGTGAGGTGAGATTACAATCACTAATGGCAGTGCCTGTCCATCACATCATATAGCTTTAAATCATCTGATTATTAAGTAGTGTGTCTAAGAGTGAACTGTGTCAAAATACACAAAGCTGAAAGGGGAAATGGAGGAGTGACGTGTAACTCTTAGTACTATTTATTGTGTGGAGTAGACTCAGAAGAGTGACAAAATATTGACAAGGGTAAATTAGCACACAGGAAACGTAGCTCACAATAGAAATGGATTTCTAAATGTAATAATTCAGAGTGGTTCCAGTATAATGAGTCATACCTTCAAAAAAGGTGGGGGAAAAAATTCAATAGAATGAATGTTGAATGATGTAATTAAAAGTTTGCATCACTGAAAGATTTAAATGTTTAATTCCTGAAAATGTACTTGTAAAACTTGTATTACAGGTGTAAATCTTTCTTTTAGAGCACTGGATCTCTGTGTAGAAAAAGAAAGTTTCAAATTGCCTCTAAATAACATTATAATGAACAACAACGACCTATTAACTGTTGATTAAGACACCCAAAGCATTTTAAATTGCATTATTCAGACTAATAGAAGTGAGGCTGTCGATCTGCACCATTGGCTCTTCTGACCACCAGCACTCGCTCACTCGCTCCCTCACCACTTTCATACAAGGCAATGAGGGTGAAGTGTCTTGCCTAAGGACACAACGACAGCCGTAACCACTGTGGCATCATAGACCTGAAATATCACAGTCTATGCGTGGCAAACACTAACCAGGCCCGCTTAGCTTACGAGATCATACAAGATTTCAAGACAGGACATTGTCAAGGTGCATAAATGTACAACTTGAAGGTTTTCTTTGTAACCAACTAGTCACTCTCTAAAACTCATAATTCTATTGCTAGTTTCCAAAACATTTAAAATTGTGGTTAACAAATAAGTATAAAAAATGTATTGAATATTGAAACTATATGGTATAAAGTGTAAAGTCATTTGTAACTCACATGCCCGCTCTGGCCCGTCTCCTGACGCTTGACACCCGTCCTCGTCGTCACAGTCTGTGCTGCCCTCCTCCACCTCTCCACTGGCCAGCTCGTCCCAGACTTCCAGCTGACCCAGATTCGGGAACCTCTCATGGGTTTCCTACAGAAAAACATGAGGAAGAGTGGATGTTAGCACTTTGTGTGAGACACTGTACCGACCTCTCGCACCTACTTATTCAAGACTCCAGGGAAATACAGGCCGGGCTGGATATCGATGTGAAAAGTGCTAGATATAGTTTGGTGAGCCATAGTATGAACACAATGTACTTCCAATAGAGTGTTTTTAGCTTTTAAGCAACATCTAACTAGTCAATTACAAAGCCGGTGTGTGTGTGTGTGTGTGTGTGTGTGTGTGTGTGTGTGTGTGTGATAAACAACATTATGGTGCATGGGTGATGTATTACATTTAATTAGAACCATCCTGAGATAGGGGCATTAGCTTAAACCACAGCAATTTTCTCTAGTCATTGTTCCCTTGATGTCTCCTTAAAAGGCATTACTTCACTGATCAAGCCTGTTGGTCCCTGAAACCTACTAGTTTAATGGCCTCTGCTTAATGTACAGTACTGAGGGAAAGTTTAAGACAGACGTCGGCAGCGCTTAAAAGTGCTTTAATAAATTCAGTTTTTCATTCAAAGAGAGATCAGTAATAGGGCAAGAATAACTAGAACAGATCACAGTTTTGATTAAAGACAATGTTCGAAACTTTAAACAATATATTATATTGGTTGTTAGATATTGATAAAAACGTATAAACTGTAACAACAACATAAAATGGATAGAAATCAAACAGGTATAAATCCATGTACGGTAGTACCTGCTGTATGCGTCTTAGGGCTGCAACAAGTTAATCAATTAATTGTAACTAATCGATTATTGAGATAATTGTCAGCTACAGTAATTCAGTAAACTATTGTATTCTGTCTTAACAGTTCTTAAGAAGTGTTATGACTTGTACAAACCAGGAATTACTTCAAAAAGACATAAGAAACATGTACATTTAGTGTTTTGTACGTGAAAGGCAAGTGTATCCCCCTCGCCTTTCACCTGGTCCTTCCTCTTAATAACCAACTCATTTGATGTTTTCCAGTCAGGTTTTAGACCTCATCACAGCACTGAGACTGCTCTTGTCAAGGTGACAAATGACATCAGCCTGAACACTGACACGGGCAAAGCCTCAGTCTTAATTTTGAGTGCTGCTTTTGACACTGTTGATCAAAGGATCCTCTGACAGAGACTAGAGGCCTGGGTGGGCATCACTGGCACTGTGACAATTAATTGGTAATTGTGTCTCAGACCACGTGCCCCTGACATGAGGGGTTCCCCAAGGGTCTATCCTGGGACCTCTTCTATTCAACTTTCTCCAGCTGAAATCAGACAACACATAAATCATCTTCTTTGGCCCACAGAAACAAAGAAAAAGTGTTAGCAGTCACCTCCAGTCACTCGCTTTATAAATAAAGGTAGAAATCTGGGGGTAATAATGGAATCAGACTTAAACTTTAACAGCCACGTCAAATCAATAATATCAGCAACTTTTAAACACATTGCCAAAATCCAAAGTATAGTGTCCAAACCAGATTTGGAGAGACTTGCGTTTGCGAGAATCCATGCGTTTGTCTCCAGTAGATTAGACTACAGTAACTGCTCACTGGCCTCTCCAAAGGAGCTGTAAAACAGCTGCAGTACATCCAGAACGCTGCTGCTCGGATCCTGACTAGAACCAGGAAGTATGATCACATTAGTCCTGTGCTCAGGTCTCTGCACTGGCTTCAGGTTCAGAGAATAGACTTGTACAAGTCTCTCCAGTACATCTTGGACATGTTCGTGCCATATGAACCAACTCAGACTCTGAGGCTGTATATACTCTCAAGGTTATATATATTGAACTATCTTTATTCCATAAATTATATACTTTTTAATACTTGCCATAATTTAAGATTAAGATTCTTATGATTCCGCGCTCTCGTTCCATAAATTACTTTGTGTTAATCTTCACTCACAGTCCATGCCAGATTATTATTGTTCCTTCTATCAGCATGCAAACAGTAAAGTCTAAAAGCAGTGCATGCAGAGGCTTTTCAGGCGAGCAGAGGAGGGTGTGAAGAGCCTCAGACCTTGGTCCTTCTGATGTTCCGCCCTGTCAGTATGAGGCCCAGTAATTGGACCACCCGCTGGCCCCTCCTGCTGCAGACCATCATCAAGGTAGTCTTTGTACTACCACATCATGACTGACAAGGAGCTCTCCTGACACAACAACAAATGTTGCTTTGGAGTACGAGGACACGGTCAAAGTATCAATATTACATAGGCAGGTAGAGAGAAAGGTAGTGAGAGAGAGAGAGAGAGAGAGAGAGAGAGAGAGAGAGAGAGAGAGAGAGAGAGAGAGAGAGAGAGAGAGAGAGAGAGAGAGAGAGAGTTAAACAGTGTCCTGTAAATAGGCTGCTCATGCTTGTACGTATGTTTCAAAGTATGCATTCCAATGGACAGCATATATTTCTATTTTGAACCAGCTGCATTGGGCATTACAAATGTATGTAAAGATACTGTAAATCTTAGAGGTCAGGTCAAAGAGCCAAAATGTTTGATTATGATGCATATATCTGTGTGTACGTGTGAGCATGTAATAATGTATTCAATTGACTTCAAAATGTAAAATTTGTGTCAGAATGTCCTGGTTTATAAAACAGTTCTCATCTGACTTCTGTCTGAGACTTATTTTTTAAAATGATTTCTTTCCAATTTATTCTAGAGAAAAATCTAAGCCATTACATAATACAATATGTCTATAATACATTTGCATGTGTAGAAAGGCCAGTGAAAAGCAGCAGATAAATGTTGTGGACACTGGAGCAGCTAAAACGGTGCCAAGGCGTTGTGTACCAACAACGAGCAGATACCAGTGTGGCATTAGGCTAATCGCTGTGGTGTTCAGCTGACGTTTAGCACAATGTGCTGTGCCCAGCTGACATAAAGCATGTTAATTAGAGAAGGAATCAATTTAAGCTCTGTCGCTGTGGAAACCACAGCCACAGGCAGTATTGTTCACTGGCCCATGCCCAGAGCAGTTAGTCCACTTCTATTAACTACCTTCTCTCTTCAGACAATTTTGAGGTTTTCTGGTCGAGGGCTCAAGATTAAGTCAAATGAATTTAAAACATGTCTCTAATGCAGGTGTGCCAATTTCCAGACACATTCTGTCTGGATATTAAAATAACCCTATTTTCTATTTCCCCTACATGTTTGCTTAATTAGACAAGGCAGAAAAATCTTTGAAATTCACGCACGGTAGAGGGTTATTTTTGGTAGTCAAAACAAACTGCCTGCCTTTGTACGTAAGACTTTCCCTGAAATCACTTTGGCATCCAACAACAAATCAGGTATTTTCAAACAACTTTAAATGAGATCCCAATTCATGAAATATTTTCTCCTCTTAGACTGCCAACTCATCCCTCCTTTCTTTCCTTTCAAAAGCATTCTTCAGTGAGAGGATGGCAGGGCAGGTTGTGGGCATTAGGGGCTACATTCCTGTTTGTATTTGCTTGTCACATTGAAATTGGTTTGGCCTGCAGTGGGTAACAACCTCCTCATTTCTAAGCTTGAATTATAAAGCTGTGGAACTGTAAAAGTGGACACAGAAATGGCCATTGTTGACAGTGAAATCTTACACTGAGAAAAGCCGTGCTGTGGTCTTCTGCTGCTGGCCGCTTCAATTGTAAAAGATGAGGCCAATAAAAGAACCACTGACAGCTAGTTATTTCGCCTGGCTCTTTTGGGAACACAAATCTATATTTTAGCATAGTCTGAAACACAAATTTGACAATTGGCAACCAATTTGTAAACTAAAATATGTTGAAAGTAGTCGTAAAATAAAATAACACCCTATTAGTGCTGTTGAAAATAGGTGCGTATCTCTCGAGTGTTGTGCGTAATGTGTTCAACAGACTTTATACTAAAGTCTCTTCACAAGCGGCTGCACTGCAAGCAGCTACAGGCACGACTGACTGACAGTGTCAACCATGACCTCACACTCAATTATCTATGTGGTCAATGAATTAGAAACAATTATTACATTCACCTATTAGCTCAGGTAATAACTTGTTTAGTAATGATTGTGCTGAAAACGAGCTTTCTTGAGAAAAGGTAGTATCAGTAGAGACCAAAGAAGTGATACTAATCATCATAGTAAAGTACAGTATATTACTATTAATTAAGTATTTAAAATTATGATTTATTACCCTTCCATTATTCAGATTCATATGTCCCAAATATGAGCAATTTATTTGTTTTTACACATACAATGCTTTATTTTTATATGAACACCACATGATGAAAAACACATACATATTTGTCTTACATTTGTGGCAGTAAACTACAGAAGACAATACAAATTTATATAATGTTAAGATTTTTTCCTATTCACCTGAAGTATATGGTTTTGAAAGGGCAATCGGAGGCATACCCCTGAAAATACTCCCTCCAACCACAAGAGGGCAACGGAACAATATTTGAGTTGTTTTATTGTACTTTGCGTCATGAGATAATTTATTTTATTTTATTTTTGAAACAGTGGGCCGTTGCTATTTTTCTCTGTAAGAATATACAGGTAGATACAACTGAAAAACCCCTCATGTCATCTTCTCTGAGTCAATACAAAAACAGGGCCACACCCTGCCTCCTTCCTTCCATGCGTGACTACTATAACAACAAAGGGAAGATGTTGGTGAAAAATGCATGACAGTTAAGAGTGACATCAGGTGTTTTCAGAGCGTGTTGGAACAGCAACACACAGTGAGACAATTGATACCTTTGCATCCACTTAACATTGACAGATTATTAATGAATATGCAACAATTTAAGTTGTGTAAAAGCACATCCAATTTCATTTCAGGTCGCTACAAATGTTAATCCCAAAGGTTTTCATAATCATTTTAGCCAGAGGAGCACACAGTCCTGCTCTAATACTGTGGTGAGTGTGTGAGTTCACATGAAGCTGTAATCCCTGACACAGATAACCTCAACAGTGCAGCATGCATACAGAGTGCCAGAGCTAATGGTCAGCCACAAGGGGCCCAAGTCTGGAGGAACGGACGGGTGATCCAGTGAAAATGATGCTAAATAAACATGATAATTAAGTACATTTGAGTGATTATCGTCAGAAGAAACATCACAATATAATTTCATTTAAATAACTTGAATTACTTAGCTTAAAGGCGCAATGGAAGATTTTTCGGCGATTTGAGAACGCAGGCGGAAGTGCGCATGCGCACTCCCCCGTGTAGACCGATACAACACACACGTGCGTTTGTTTATTAGCGCGACGGATCACATCGCATCTCTCGTTTCCCGTAGATTTCCATCTCTTCTGAGTCAGCTCGAACAGTCTTTTTCCATCTTCATTTTGCCCCGTACACTGAGGGAACTATATTATGATAGATCAATGCACTTGTATATTTCCAGTACAAGTGTTTGGACTCTATAATGTATAAATGTAAACCAGTAGTGACCCAGCAGTTTATCAGGTTGTTCGACAGTATTTGGTTTACTTTTTATAGTGTAGTCACAATAGAAACATTTCAAAATCGATTCCGATACCGATACCGATATTACAACAATAGTAAAAAACACAAACTAAAAGCTCTGATAAAGTTCAATTTCTTCAAAACTGTTCAGAAAAGGTCCAATTTGGTCCTAATTATGTTTTTTTTTTTTTTTTTAACAAATGCTTTAAGTTAGTATCTAATTGCAATACTAGTTTTGGCATTGGTTCTGATTTTCGATATTTTTGACAACCCTCCTTTTTATAATGTTTAGTACCAATGCTTCTTTATGGACATTTTGCACTTTTAACAAGAAAAAAGAAGTAAATGTGCTCTGAAGTTTATGTTTTTGTCAAGTTTGGTAACCAGGCTCACACCAAACCCCTCGTGGTGAACGTTGTTGGTGAGATGTTGCCACAGCAGCAGCAGCAGCAGCAGCAGCAGCAGCAGCAGCAGCAGCAGCAGCAGCAGCAGCAGCAGCAGCAGCAGCAGCAGCAGCAGCAGCAGAAGAGGAGGCACAGTCAAACTCCATCATCTTCTTCACGTGGAAAGAATCTGTCCCCTCCCTGAAACACGCTGCCAGTGCTTTCTTATCCCCAGGTCTCCACTAACTTTTTAAAGCCATGAGCCCATTACTCGTGCAACAGGCCCTGCTAAAAAATAAATGACTGCGGCCTCATTGAAGGCGAAGGTATTAAAGTTCTCTCCGGGAGAATTTTTATATTTCCAGTACATGGTGACAAACAGCACAGCTTGGCCCATGCACCATTTGATCCAACGATGGACGATATTCATATGGACTTGGAATGGGGGTGTAATTTAGACCACACTAACCGAAGCATGTCTGAGAAAAACGTCCAAGAATTTGCTGGCAAACCCGAGGAAGTTAGAGACTAGAGATGACCAAAATATTCACAAATGTTACAGGCTGAAATGTGTATAAATGATCCAAGCAAGAGCTGAATAATATACACTGAGCATAAGGTCTCTGTTATGAGAGTTTCTAGTTCATTTTGCTTTGTTTGCTGAGACTCAAACTCCACCATCTACACAAAAGTGTGTATATTTGTGCACCATAACATACTGGGGATGTCAAGATTATTTGGTGAATTGATAATCGTTATCATTCAGGTCACATCATCGTAAGAACTAAAAAAAAAATTATAATAAGGCTACCCCAAATAAATGACCCGAGTCAAAATTTTTTAAGTGGGTCGGACGGTAGGCAAATTCTTATTTTTTTTACTTTGAAGGCAAAAAAAAAGATCAAAATTTTGTCCTTTTTTGACTCGGAGTGACCACCAGGGGTCAGGCTTCAACAGTCAATGACGGAAAACGTCTCTATCAACCCGATCGGGAGACTAAATCTCACGATTTTAAGATACTTCGATCGACTTTTTGTACGCCGCTATCCTTTATTTTGGTAGCGAAGGCGAGTGGGGGAACATGCGGGGTACACGGGCGCCGCCATGTTTGTTGTGATGTCGCTGCTGGGCGTGTTTTAATCCCAGAGTAAGTCAAATTTCACACCCTGACAGGGTGACATTACTATGGACATGTCAGTGGCGCCGACAAGGGCAAACCAACTTGTAAAAGGCAATATGACGCATGTGGAGGACTGAAAATGAAGATTATCAATCCGTTATCAGTCCTTTGAGATGAAAGGCAGGTTAACCAGCGTGATAAAAATATTCGACATGGCGGATTAGGACAGACCGGTCGGTGAGTCGGCGAAATAATTGAAAAATAAAAGATTTTGACATAGATCGTGACTACTTATAAAGCTAATTTAAGTAATTTAAATTTAATCTGTATTTCTGTATCCCTGAAATATTTTTACTTTTACATTCAGAAAGGTTTTCATAAAGCTAGTCACATACTATTGGAACATTAATGTATTAGAATGAAACAAAAATTGGGATTTCACTTTCCTTTTGTGTCTAAAATCGTGAATAATCATTTCGTCTCCCAATAATCGTAACACTAAAGTTCAATATTGTGCCTATTTCTCACTCGTATGGAATTTGTCCAAAACCTTCATGCATAATCCAAATGCTAAAATAGTCTTTGTAGATTATTACAGAAAGAAAAATGACAGCTGAAGTTTAAATTTGGATTTTCAACCTTTCCACATCCAACCGTTTTTCACTTATTGCCGTGTGCCACAAGAGCTCACTCTAAGACTCTTTTATTAGTTTGAGTGAATTCTTTGTCATTGGAGAATAAAAAGAACATTTGCAGCTGAACTGGAAAATAGCCTCACAAAACGTAGTATAGTAAGTAGGTCTATGCTCCCAAAGCTCTTCAGTTTTCTTGCATTACTGCGGAACATACCCAAGAACCTGCCCAAATCCGCGGGCAGTGACCAGCCCCATCAATCACACAACTCTGCTGACTGATTCCACCGTTGGACTTGCTCCAGCCTCTCCCGCTCTTTCACATGACTCTGAGCAAAAGTTCGACCAACATTTTTCCTTCCCCTTTTGCCACGATTAGATTAAACATTCAAATTGACAAACAGACAAATGATCCAGCGCTCGCTCACTTAAACAGACGGCCCATTGTGAGAAACGTCCCCACCCCGAAACAGCTGGACTCAAGGCAGCGTGTCAAAAATAGCCTTTAAAAATATTTATCGTCTTGTACAACAAGCAGTAGTTACAGTGAGTAGGAAGAGTAACGAGATGATGCGCGGGAGACAAACGGCGACTTGGCCTGTCCGCGGCTGCGTAAATCAATATGGCCGAGGTGTTGACATGCAATTTGCTGAGCCTGTATAAGTACGCCTGCGTCAAACGTTTGCTCTTGTGTATTTTCTGACGCTGGTTTAGTGTGCGGCTCTCAAACGCACAATGCCCTGTGTGGAAGAGGGGTCAGAGTGTGTGTGTGTGTGTGACAATCCTCTTACTGCGACGGTGACCAACTACTTCCCTCTATTAAAAATACCGTCGCTAATCCGGGAACTAGAGCGTATTCAACGTTCAAAAGCTCTTGGTTATGAAATGTAAATATAGATGGCGGTGTGCAGGTGTCTTTTGTGAATGAGGAAAACAACAGTGTTTCAGATTAAAAAGTGAGTTTGGTTTTGAATGTAGATCTCTAGCTCCTCGTTTCCCACTTCAAGCCTGCGATCCGTGTCTCTTATCAGAACCGGCTACGGCTCATTGCAGCTGCGCCTTCCACATTTGAGTTTTTGAACCTTTAAATGTCAACAGGACGTCCCAGCGCAACTCAGCCGGTTACCATGACAACCGGCCACTTGACAGCCACCGCTCTGCAATGATCCAGTGCTGTCTGCCGAAAATGATGAGCTGAGCTGTCAGCCGCTGAGAGATCGGCCAGGCTCTGGAAACATTACTGTTTTACATCTCCAAGATTCCCCAGGACATAAAATAATCTTATTCTGTGAATGTATTTTATTTTAGTTAGAAAGTTGTGAGCATAAATGAGACAGTTTGTACATGTCATACCATTATTTGAGCAGCCAAAAGGCCATTATCCGTCTATGATGTCAAAGAAAGTGGTCATCATTGCCTATTTAAATAAGGTCATGGTTAAGTTGAACTTTATTGTCCATGTAGGGGAATTTGACCCATCCTTCAAAGCCCTGGTGTAACCTGTCAGGAGCAGTGGGGACCCATCTCCAGATCTTGAGCTCAGGACCTTCTGTGCATGTTTTGGGTTGACAGGGAAACCACAGAGCCCAGAGGAAACCCACCCAGACACGAGGAGAAACATGCAACGTTCACACGACCTGGGAGTCAAAGCCAGAAACTTCTTGATGTGAGACAAGAGTGCTAGCCACTCAGCCACCAAGTGGCTCAAGCAGAGCAAGTGGAGTATATTTAATTTAAGCACAAATGATAAATAGCTAAACACCACCATTAGCATTTGGGACCCTCATTCCCATTCATGTTCACTTAAGACAAATGTGAGAATTCAAGCTGCAGGGGGCAATTTGGGTCCTGTGCACTGAATGCAAATGTACTGTACAAAAGAAAATTAAAACATCTCTTTTTATGGATTGGGGAAATTGAGAAAATTACAAAAATAGAAAGATCAAAAGACACGCAATATATTCAATGCAGAATGAGCAGAAAGGCCAGTGTGGGGACCCTGGTTTTGGAGTGTGTGTGTGTCTTCACATGGCCTCCGGGGTCTGTGTGAACCGGCTCTTTTCTTCTGGGCCCTTTCAGCCTTGTGCCCTATCTACATGACAAACAGGGAGACTTTGAAGCTGCCCCCGTCATCGCTGCCCCTCAGTCCCTCACGGCTGAACTTTTGCCCCCTTCCTCTCATCTTTCTCTTCCCAACATCATTCACGTTTTAGTCTCCGTGTCCTTTACATGAGACGTTTCCATAGCTTCCATTTCAGTTTTGGAGCATAATTCCATCTAAAGCTGCGGTAGCCTGCTTTTTTTCTTGCAAGAGTTAATTGTGTTGATTTGGTTTAGTTTTTTTGTCGTCTGAAAAAGCAGTGAACACACCCGAAAAATAGTAAATATACCGAATATATATACATGTGAGTATACGGGGAAGCACAGAGTCATGGATAACAGAATACAAACCACCATTCACAGTTTGAAAACCATGTGTCCCAGCTTTAACACCGTAATATGATTTTAACTTTTATATTGTACATACCTGACAGAAGCGCTCCAGCCTCTCCTTGACCTCCACTAGACCAGGATCAGGAGTGCGAACTTTGACCTCCGGGTTTTGCCTCTGGGCGGGCAGACCGTTTCCAACCACTCTGCTCGTATAGCTGCGAAATAAAAACAAGAAGATACACGTTAGAGACCAAGTCATTTAGAGCCTCCTCGACTAAATGTAATGTAGTAATTACAAGTTGATTTTAATCTTGCATGAGGGGTTTAACAGCCTGGAGGGGAATGGCTTTTTGGCATCGACTCAACTGATGCTTTCACAGGCTGCGACGGGCTGATAAAGTCCTTGTACATCTTGTGGGCCGGTGTCTTTGTATGTTTTGCTCTAATAGGACGCTCTGTGTGTGTCGATGTGGTTGTGCATGCACCCACTTGTATATATTCAAGTCAATATCAGGAGAAGCAATCATAAAAGTGCTGAAGTGAAGATTCCTTGGCCTGTGATCTAAGCTGCGTCTTGATTTGGTCTGTGCTCCCTCATTCATCTGGCTGACACAGCATTATAGAGCCAGTCCATAAAAATGCTAACGTCTCCTAAGCCTCTGCTGATACACATTACTTTACATGCCACTCTTGTTTATAACTACTTCCCATTTCAATTGGCCATTTTGACACTGGCAGTACCTTCAGTCCCTCCCCCAACACCACACAAATGTACTTTTGGATACAATTTTGACAGATTGATGATAAGAAAGTACCTCTTAAATTATAAAAGTAAGCTGGTAATATAAACAGTGCATCTTCTTTGAATATATACTGTATATTACTGGTGCTTTCTGAGATGTTTCCAAGCATGTTATTATGATTTGCATATTGACTGCACATACATATTATACAAGCTTGGGGTGGACACAAGTAAAGCAGAGTATGGCTTGCGGCTGCAAAGATTAATTGGGTCATTTTGACTCGTCGACAATGAAAAAGAATCATGTCATTGTATTTTGTTGTTCGTAATCGTTATATGTTCTATAGAGACTCTAAAAAACATGTAAAAAGACAGCGGCGTGTCAAAAAAAAGCTTATTTTCATTCGTATTCTCTATCTAGAAGCCTTCAGTCATCATATTCCAACCTTTAACTGGTTCAAAATGTATTCAAAAAGTGTCTAGTGTATTAAGTAGTGGCACAAGAAGGACTACTTCTACTACTTTGAGAGGAAATCAAGCTGTTTTTCGAGAGAGTACAATCAATAGCTCTAGGACACTGCCTCTCTTCTTGGACATGAACGATTAATTGAAGAATTAAACAGGCCTCTAAGCAGTGGTGTGAAGTGAGTTCTGTGTGTGCGTGCCTGTCTCAAGGCTTGGCCCGGGATGACAGCGCTGGCCCGGATGTGAGCTCATCAGCTGGGACGCTAACAAACGGGTGCATTTGGCAGTGGCTTTGGCTGGTCTCACTGTGGGGTTAGCTTGATCTTACACGGAGCTCAACGAGGCCAGTCACAACAAGACATTGGACCGGCCGGATGCGCTGCTAAATAAAGTGAAGGACATGTGTGATAAAGCTGATAGAAAACGTAGAAAGACATCATTATATTAGTATTACGCATGTTATTGTTGGTTCTATTTAATACAGCTTTTTGTTTTTCTACATATTACATCCAAAACCCAGATAAACTGATCTATATATGAGGGATTATGAAACAAATTGTTCAGTAAGTAGCATTAAAGCTTTTTTCAATGAATTAAAATCTATATTTTGGTGCTTAGTTATAAACTGTGTCTATTAAAATAAGCACAAACTCAATGCATATATTGTGCATCATTAGCCGTAACAAATGTAGATGATCTGTGAGGAAAGCCACCACTGCAGTTGTTGTTCTCAATCTGGATTATTTAAATTGAATGCTTGTGACTTCTTGACTTCTATGGGGATGATTCACTGAGGTCTGAATACACAATTGATGCTCGTCTCCAAAGCAGCTGTTCCTGTCTCTCCTCTTTCGCCTGTAGCATAAGCAAGAAGTGACCTGCGCTGCCTGACACTGACCCCTCTGTCAGCAGGCCTGATCTTTGCACGGCCTTCAGCAAGGCTTTGGGCTAAAACACATTCTGGGCAAAAACTGTGAATAATAGCTTCTCTCCAGAATGTAAACATTAGACTAAAGGTACAAAATGAGGCTCCTTCCTGAGTGGGTGGGCGTCTAAGAGAACTGGCCCCAGGTAAAAACAGATTGGTGTTGTCTTGGCTGATTACCAGATTTAGTTTGTGAATTAGTTCATAAGTATTCTCTATTTAGTGGTTAGTGTTGACTCAAAAAAGCTCCATTTTAAATTTTAGTTTCCAACGATTTTTCTCTTTGAATAAGATCTCAGTAAGAAAAGTGCAGTTATTTAAATGCAGATGTATTTTAATGAATTGCAACTGGTGGACTGTGGCGCAAGTTAAGGTGATGAACACACATTTTGAACGTTTCATTTAAGTATATTCTTCCGTAGTTCATTTTACTTTAAATATTTCATGTTATTAGGGCAATTCACTGCCAGGAAGAATGTGACAAGTAGTGAGTTTGTAGCCAGTGACTTTACGAGTGGGACAAGTGAAATGCAGAGAGGTTTTGTTCTGAAAGGCCAGTCTGTTCTCACACAGAGTTCAGCGATTTGCTGTACTAACACAGAGCACATAAAGTGACAGGCACCTGGTCCAAAGGCACTAGCAAACATTTAATCAACATGAGATATGTCCCGGCCAGTCAACACAAGCATGTGCAAACAGGAACTGCATGTCACTTGCACTGACTCAAGAGCATGGTACAAGAACTCACAAATATCCACTCACCAAAGATAAATACTGATACTGATGAATACATACAGATTAGTATCGTATTTACTGCTATATAACATGTGATAGCTTGCACTGGTTGGCCATAAAAAATCCTCTATAGACCGACTATTATGTAAAATGATGTGCAACAAAGACAGCTCTATTATACCGGATATGCTTCAATCATTCAGTAAAATGTTTAAGAACATCCCTGGACAAACAAGTGTGGAGGTCATATGCAGGCCAAACAAGCTCAAATAGTCAGCTCGTCTATCCATGTTCCAACCCTGCCTCTGCTATCCAACTAAAACAGCAATCATTATTTTAAACCATGTGTCTGGTCCTCATGTTTGTATCCAAATGTGTGCAGAGCAACTATAAAATGCAGCCCCAGGACACACAGCTTACAAGTTTGATTTGTACCTATAAGTTTAGAGTTCCTCCAGAGTGTTTTTTTTTATCTGTTTGACATGAGCTCTCTGTGGAGCAGCTGCTGTTTAGGGATGTGGAAATAAAAGATCTTTTTGGCCGGGCCTGTCCCTGTGAAACTCCAACCTCATGGCTGTTCAGAGCCACTAAGACACTGGAGCTAATGAGGCTCTCTTTGAGAAAAGTTACACCAAGTTTACCACAAAAAGTCCAATCAACAACATGTGGTAGTTCTTTTGATTTCTGTCTCAGATTTTCCTTACTTTCAGGCCTTGCATACTTGGCACCCCAGCAAAGTCTAGAAGTGAGATGAGTCAAAGATGTCAAATGTCAAATAATAATATGTCAGTTGTCAAATAATAATTCCAAGCACTGTTTTACCAGTACTTTCAGTTTTGATTAAGTTACATTAAATTTCCCAAAAATTACAAGAAAGAATACAGCATCAAAGTAAACAAATAAACTAGAACTGATCTGTAACTCCAGCACCATTGTACACAAGGCTTTACAGTAATATTCCTGCATTTGGTCTTAACCTGGAGCAGGACACCTGTGCACAGCTGGTGGTGCTCCTGTGCCATTGTGGACCAATGAATTATGGCTGTTTATGGTTTTGCGGTCCAGCTGGAATTACACACCAGTATGTGGCTTCCAATAGCATTGCCACTTCTTAAGAGGTCCCTAGGTGATTTTACCAACACAGGCCACTTTATTGTATGGTTACTGTAATGAAAATATGGTTGAAGGCCCAACTGCTCAAGTTACTAATAGCTATTACGGCATGAAAAGCTATACTCTAAAGTGCAGTAAAACGTGTTAAAACAGCACTATGGGCTTGCTGTTTGTTTTTTATACTGATTTTAAAGCTATATTACATGCAGGTATTTCACCTTTGGTTAAGAACACAGTCAATACAGTAGCTGCTCTGTCATCTGCCTATGCTGGGGGCACGTCTCCAATTTAACAGCCCTAACCATTTTTAAACTATATTTCTTAAACTAGAGATTTTATTCCTTTAATTGCCATTAATTTTAATAGTGAGTTGACAGTATATCCATTTTAAGTTACTTTCATTTAAGTATTTAAGGATTTAAAAGAATACCTTGAGCAGTGCATTAAGTAGCCTTCTGTGCAGGCCAGGTAAGAATAATTTATATCTGCTGATAATGATCCCTGAATAAGGCCTATACTTCACTTAGCAGGCCTTTACTCACACAGCATGCAATTACATGGTACTTTATGTTAGAGCCCTTCTACCTGCTCCTGTGTGTTTGGTTTGTGGCCAAATACTGTCAATAATATCCAGTTTGGCTCATCAGCAGCCCATTACCAGCCGCTATAGTGACAGGCATGTTTCATCTCAGGGCTACTTCAGGCTAATGAGCAACTATTGATTTATCTAACTATCACCACAGCTGCATTCATTTACTGTGAGTGTGAGTCGCTGTTGGCATCCAATTTTTCACTTTCATTTTAACACACATCCCCATGGCTGAATAAAAATGCAGACATAAGCAAATACAATAAAGTTACCCGGTTATAATCTATGGAGAATGTATTCATGTATTCACTCTGTAATACCGTGTATTAATGACCTGTTGACCACTTGTCAACTAAATGTCAATAGTCTTCTGCTGAAGATGAGGGTTTTCTGTGCTCAGTAAGAACATAACAGCACGTAGAGTAAAGAGCTGGTTCTACACTGCACTCTAGTGGCTCCTGGTAAACACTACATGTATACAATCTACCAGTTGAAGTCATGCTTCTCTTCTTACACTCGCAAGAACATTGCTGTAACAAACATTGACGTAGTGTATATTATATAAAAGTGTGATTTATGAGTCAATGTTGCCTCCCAAGACAGTTAGAGACAGTCACTATCAGTCAGACTGAATCCAGCGACTGAATTAATAAAGAATGATAAGACCCATGGACAATATGACAATTTAAAAAAAAAAACTGTATGTGCCAATTTATAGCCATTGGAATGACATGAATCTGTGCTTGTCTGTTGCTCTACTTTTCTGCACAGTGATCTGGGCATGTAAATGTGTTTGGCACACATTGGGATGTATACTTTCAAAAACTATAATCAATACTCATATAAGCAAGCTCTACCAGAGCTTAATAGGTAACCCAAGTCTTCATTTAAAACTTACAGTTTGAGCGAAATAGATTTGGTTTGGAATGAACTGCCTCTCCCCACCTCATCTTACACAAAAAACAGCTTCAGGACAAACTATCTGATGTCACAATAAAGTGATGAAATTATTAAGAGGCGAGGACACAGTGCAGAGACAAGAGAGGAAGCACAGCCCCTTCATATTCTTAATGTTAAAGCTTTAATAGTCTGGGTTGGCTGTGGAGCGGGGAAGCCTGCTGCAGAGATTGGGCTGTGGTTTGGTTTCAGGACATTCTCATGCCTCACTGTCCCGACTCTGTCTGTCACTGGGTGTAACTGCTCCCCACCTCTCTGCACCAGCAACACACTGCAGGCTGACTCAACAGACCACACAGACTTCTGGGAACAAACTATTAGGACAAATCAACAGTCGTGTCCTTGTTGCCCTGCATCTATATGAACACCAGCAGAGGGACAAATGGCTTTAGACAACAGGGCAAACAATTTGACATATTTAGTTCAACTACATTGTTATGCCATAACTGGAGTGCTTATGGTGGTGGAAAAGAAAGTAAAATTATCTGACAGAAAGAAATATTGTATCTCTATTTCCTTAAGTGAAATAGGTATTTGCACTTACTACTATGACAATAACCACAACTGTCTTTGTAGAAGTAAAGAAAATTTAATAAATATAGTAGCTAGAAGCAATGCAAAGGCAAGAATCCATTGTGAGTGACTGCATAATGCACGCCATATACAGTTGCCATGCTCATTGCATGACAAAAACCCTGCATACGCTATAAGTACTAGAAGTAGTTCTAGAACTAACCACTACTACTATTCCGTTGTTGACAACAAATCCCCCAAAAACTACAAGACCAAGGAATAGCAAAAGCAACATCAAGAATCACACAGAAAATATCTACAAAAGAAACTTAAATAAGAAATGTGACCAGTGAAACGATCCAAAAAACATGTTTCTATAACAATAATGAAACACAGGAACAAGTAATGCAGTCAATAAATGAGATGACGGTACAATTGTGTTGTATGACAGAACATAATTTGAAAAAAATAGTAGAGAAAATACTTTAAAACAGCTTGTATACAATTCTCTCCATGACCGAGCACCAAAGTACATCTCTGACATGTTAGTGCCACATGAACCATATCCGACCTCAGGGACCGGCCTCCTGCTGGTGCCCAGAGTCAGGACTAAACATGGACCGGCCTCCTGCTGGTGCCAGAGTCAGGACTAAACATGGACCAGCCTCCAGCTGGTGCCAGAGTCAGGACTAAACATGGACCGGCCTCCTGCTGGTGCCCAGAGACAGGACTAAACATGGACCGGCCTCCTGCTGGTGCCCAGAGACAGGACTAAACATGGACCGGCCTCCTGCTGGTGCCCAGAGTCAGGACTAAACATGGACCGGCCTCCTGCTGGTGCCCAGAGTCAGGACTAAACATTGACCGGCCTCCTGCTGGTGCCAGAGTCAGGACTAAACATGGACCAGCCTCCAGCTGGTGCCAGAGTCAGGACTACACATGGATCGGCCTCCTGCTGGTGCCCAGAGACAGGACTAAACATGGACCGGCCTCCTGCTGGTGCCCAGAGTCAGGACTAAACATGGACCGGCCTCCAGCTGGTGCCAGAGTCAGGACTAAACATGGACCGGCCTCCTGCTGGTGCCCAGAGACAGGACTAAACATGGACCGGCCTCCTGCTGGTGCCCAGAGACAGGACTAAACATGGACCGGCCTCCTGCTGGTGCCCAGAGTCAGGACTAAACATGGACCGGCCTCCTGCTGGTGCCCAGAGTCAGGACTAAACATGGACCGGCCTCCTGCTGGTGCCAGAGTCAGGACTAAACATGGACCAGCCTCCAGCTGGTGCCAGAGTCAGGACTACACATGGACCGGCCTCCTGCTGGTGCCAGAGACAGGACTAAACATGGACCGGCCTCCTGCTGGTGCCAGAGTCAGGACTAAACATGGACCGGCCTCCTGCTGGTGCCAGAGTCAGGACTAAACATGGACCGGCCTCCTGCTGGTGCCCAGAGTCAGGACTAAACATGGACCGGCCTCCAGCTGGTGCCAGAGTCAGGACTAAACATGGAACGGCCTCCTGCTGGTGCCAGAGTCAGGACTAAACATGGACCGGCCTCCAGCTGGTGCCAGAGTCAGGACTAAACATGGACCGGCCTCCTGCTGGTGCCAGAGACAGGACTAAACATGGACCGGCCTCCTGCTGGTGCCAGAGACAGGACTAAACATGGACCGGACTCCTGCTGGTGCCCAGAGTCAGGACTAAACATGGACCGGCCTCCTGATGGTGCCCAGAGTCAGGATTAAACATGGACCGGCCTCCTGCTGGTGCCAGAGTCAGGACTAAACATGGACCGGCCTCCTGCTGGTGCCCAGAGTCAGGACTAAACATGGACCGGCCTCCTGCTGGTGCCAGAGTCAGGACTAAACATGGAGCAGCCTCCTGCTCGTGCCCAGAGTCAGGATTAAACATGGAGCAGCCTCCTGCTGGTGCCCAGAGTCAGGACTAAACATGGACCGGCCTCCTGCTGGTGCCAGAGTCAGAACTAAACATGGACCGGCCTCCTGCTGGTGCCAGAGTTAGGACTAAACATGGACCGGCCTCCTGCTGGTGCCAGAGTCAGGACTAAACATGGACCGGCCTCCTGCTGGTGCCAGAGTCAGGACTAAACATGGAGCGGCCTCCTGCTGGTGCCCAGAGTCAGGACCAAACATGGATGCCCAGAGTCAGGACTAAACATAGACCGGCCTCCTGCTGGTGCCCAGAGTCAGGACTAAACATGGAGCGGCCTCCTGCTGGTGCCCAGAGTCAGGACTAAACATGGATGCCCAGAGTCAGGACTAAACATAGACCGGCCTCCTGCTGGTGCCCAGAGTCAGGACTAAACATGGATGCCCAGAGTCAGGACTAAACATGGACCGGCCTCCTGCTGGTGCCCATAGTCAGGACTTAACTTGGAGCAGCCTCCTGCTGGTGCCCAGAATCAGGACTTAACTTGGAGCGGCCTCCTGCTGGTGCCCAGAGTCAGGACTAAATATGGGCCGGCCTCCTGCTGGTGCCCAGAGTCAGGACTTAACTTGGAGCGGCCTCCTGCTGGTGCCAGAGTCAGGACTAAACATGGACCAGCCTCCTGCTGGTGCCCAGAGTTAGGACTAAATATTGACAAGCCTCCTGCTGGTGCCAGAGTCAGGACTAAACATGGACCGGCCTCCTGCTGGTGCCCAGAGTCAGGACTAAACATGGACCGGCCTCCTGCTGTTGCCAGAGTCAGAAATAAACATGGACCGGCCTCCTGCTGGTGCCAGAGTCAGGACTAAACATGGACCGGCCTCCTGCTGGTGCCAGAGTCAGGACTAAACATGGACCGGCCTCCTGCTGGTGCCCAGAGTCAGGACTAAACATGGACCGGCCTCCTGCTGGTGCCAGAGTCAGGACTAAACATGGACCGGCCTCCTGCTGGTGCCAGAATCAGGACTAAACATGGACCGGCCTCCTGCTGGTGCCAGAGTCAGGACTAAACATGGACCGGCCTCCTGCTGGTGCCCAGAGACAGGACTAAACATGGACCGGCCTCCTGCTGGTGCCCAGAGTCAGGACTAAACATGGACCGGCCTCCTGCTGGTGCCAGAGTCAGGACTAAACATGGTCCGGCCTCCTGCTGGTGCCAGAGTCAGGACTAAACATGGACCGGCCTCCTGCTGGTGCCAGAGTCAGGACTAAACATGGACCGGCCTCCTGCTGGTGCCAGAGTCAGGACTAAATATGGACCGGCCTCCTGCTGGTGCCAGAGTCGGGACTAAACATTGACCAGCCTCCTGCTGGTGCCAGAGTCAGGACTAAACATTGACCAGCCTCCTGCTGGTGCCAGAGTCAGGACTAAACATGGACCGGCCTCCTGCTGTTGCCAGAATCAGAAATAAACATGGACCGGCCTCCTGCTGGTGCCAGAGTCAGGACTAAACATGGACCGGCCTCCTGCTGGTACCCAGAGTCAGGACTAAACATGGACCGGCCTCCTGCTGGTGCCAGAGTCAGGAATAAACATGGACCGGCCTCCTGCTGGTGCCAGAGTCAGGACTAAACATGGACCGGCCTCCTGCTGGTGCCAGAGTCAGGACTAAACATGGACCGGCCTCCTGCTGGTGCCCAGAGACAGGACTAAACATGGACCGGCCTCCTGCTAGTGCCAGAGTCAGGACTAAACATGGACCGGCCTCCTGCTGGTGCCCAGAGTCAGGACTAAACATGGACCGGCCTCCTGCTGGTGCCAGAGTCAGGACTAAACATGGACCGGCCTCCTGCTGGTGCCCAGAGTCAGGACTAAACATGGACCGGCCTCCTGCTGGTGCCAGAGTCAGGACTAAACATGGTCCGGCCTCCTGCTGGTGCCAGAGTCAGGACTAAACATGGTCCGGCCTCCTGCTGGTGCCAGAGTCAGGACTAAACATGGGGAATCTGCATTTCAGTTTTATGCAGCTAAAATCTAAAATTTTTGAAGATTTGAGACAGGCTTCTACTCTGACAATGTTCAAATCTAGATAAAATCCAGGTTGTTTAGCTGTGCATATGACTGAAAATATTTTATCTGCACTATTCGCTTTTAGAGTAAATTTTATAATGATTATGTATGTTTATATCCTGTTCTGTAAAGCATTCGGATAACTTTGTTAACAAATTGTGCTCTACAAATAAAGTTATATGATTATACTCATTTTCAAAGTGAATCGTTGCAGAAGAAGATGGAGACTCAAACGTGTATTGCTGACTGGAGTCAATATCTAATTCATTCCTTCCACCAACATTATTAAGGCTATATTGGTGTGCAATTACCTACATTCCCAGTAGATGGCAGCATTTTCAAGCCTGTATCAACTTCTCAAACTGATATTTTGTGTCATGTGTCACTTAAAAATATATACCATACAATATGTCATATAAACAGACATAATGAACAACAACATCCAGCAGATGACGTCATAACCACAGAATGACTTTGAGAAACAACGGTGAGAGGAATATTATCACAAGACGCAAAGCAGGAGCAATTACCTCTGTGGCTCTGCAAACACATGGCCACATGCCGAGCAGGGCACGGATAACTGAGGTTAGAGGTCTGGGGGGAGTGGGAGGGGCAGTTGGTCTATGGACGCAGACAAGGGCAGGCAGGGGCAAAGCCGGAGGGTAAACTCTGCCCCACAGCACAGACACAGGGTGGAGCGGCCCATGATCCTCTGCTGTGGTACGACCACCTGTTTGTCTGCCTGTCTCATCCAGGACTGAGAGACATGCTCTGAAAGGGGGCTTCCAAGCACACAGCACTTTCACCTTGAATGGACTCTCTATGTTCCCACTGCACACAAATAAGAACTTGAATTGGAGTAAAAGTAGGGTTATTCAAAGGAATATTAAAATGAGAAGCACCCAATAAAAAAAAAATATAAACTAACCATAACATTACCAATGGGGTGACTACTTCAAATGTATAGATACTACTGCTTTTACTGCTGCTATTCTTGAACCAACCCCAGGGGTTTCTCATAGCTGTCCTCTCCATTTGATTTATTACTAAAGTATTTACTGTCGCGCTATCAGTTTTTTATTCAAAACCCTAACCCTATTTGAGTAAAACGCATGCATTATTTCAGAATTATGTAACAAAAAATTAAATTATAAGAATATACAAGACTGAGTTATAAACAATGCAATAAAATGTTTTTAACATTTACAGACTCATCACTATATATATATATATATATATATATATATATATATATATATATATATATATATATATATATATATATATATATATATTATATATATATATATATATATATATACCACACTACAATGTTGTTACTTTAAAGAAAGGAAACTTGATTTGACTATTTAATGATTAAAATGGGTGTATTTCTTTTGGAGTTTGTGCAGGTCGTGGTTTAACAAAGAAAAATGTAAAATTAGATTGTGTTCTTTAAAAAATGGTGATAATATTGTAGAATATCATGAGAAATATGTCGATTATCGCATGTATCGCGATATCATCGTATCGTGAGCTGTGCATCGTGTATCGCATCAAATCGTGAGGGACGTGAGGGAAGTTAACATTAATAAATAATGTAACATCACGTACAATACGCATTAGCTCTCCACTGCAATTCGCACGATAGACACTCTTGATGACACCAGTGAACGCCCTGAACCTGTGTGGTTTGGGTAAACACAGAAAGCTCAAACCGGGTCCCTGTTCCCTCACATGTGCGGTGCATTCGAGTGTCAGTGAAGCACCCAGGCATTCACATACCCAGACATAGCCACACAGAGCAGAGGAGGCTTATGGGGGGTGCAGAGTGAAGGGGTCAGGGATCAGGCTCTCCTCGCGGCAGGAAAGGGCACATGGCGGTGCTACTCTCGCCCATCTCCTGTCGCGGATATAGAGACATGTGCTGCATACACCGACAGCCATGCGCTACATTTGCCATGCCTCGTATATGCAATCAGGAAAGAAACACAGCCTCCATCACAAGTGGTCCCCTGGCGGCCAATAAGGCAGACATCGGAGAGCACATTTGAGATCGGAAAGATACAGACTGGGCTCTAATTACAGCCATGTGACACCAAAATAACATTTGGGATTATAACGTGTGATGCTGTGTAAACTTCTCATGGGGCTAAGGCGTCGCGGGTGCCACGTATTCCCCGACTCAGAGGAGGGTTGTTATCTGGATGAAGAGGGACAGATGGCAGCGCTGGCAAAACACATGATCAAAACAACTTTCATGGGCACAAGTCCCAGTCCTGGCGCTCACGTATGTTTGGATCAGACTCCACAGCCGGGTGCCACTAGTACATATCAAAGGGGTGGCATCGGAAGGTACACGTGCAAGATTTGATTAATATAAAACTGAATGTGTGGTCTTGTACGATGTGGGTCTTGTTAGCGCCAATACAAACCATTCATTTTCTTTCAGTATAAACAAAAATGACGAGAGAGTTTCGGGTACAAAGTCAGCGCTAACAAATGAGCAAAATAAAAATGTTAATATTTACGTGTTTGCCCCTTGAAACTACTGAAATATTTGTAAATGCATGTCAACCCAAAGTACTTAGTTGGATCGAGCAACCTTTATAGTTGTGTGCACATTTTGAGTTAGGATGGTTGCTTGGTTTGTATCTTAAAGATCAATTGTGCAGAACTCAATTGAAGGTTGGGAGATCACACAATTATTATTATTATTATTATTATTATTATTATTATTATTATTATTATTATTATTATTATATTTAAAGCTACTAGTAAAAAGGCAGATTAAACTCAAGGTTCACTTGAAAATCTCAAACACTCTCACTCCAACCCTTCTCTTTTCTGCTGTGGCCCATGTCAATTTTTATTAATCCCAATAATTAGTCAACTATTAGAGTTGTTGGTCGACTAAGACTAAAACTAAATTACCTAATTTACCATAATTGAAGGAGTGGCCATGGGTCATTTTAAGACAATGAAACAAACACAGAAAACATGAAAGAGTAAGCATTGGAGAAACTGGTGTAGACTTTCATCACTGTTCTAAGTGTGATACACCATAAGGCCTAAACGAATAGGTCCCAGTCCAAGCAACAGGGCATACGTTGAATAACTAGGAATTTAGTTTAAGAAATGCAACAAATAAAAACATTTCGACTTTTGAAAATCACTGGATGAGAAATGTTAAACTTCCAAAAGGATCAATTTAAACCAAAACCTGGGGACAAACTTTAAATAACATATAATCTGAATATAGTCCTTCCACACCCACGGTCAAATACCCCGAGAATTCTTAATAATTATCCTGAAAAAGTTAGGTGTGGAGCTGCTGCACTCTTCAGGGCTGCGTGCAGAGGCCGCATTCCCAGCACCACTCAGGGGGCTCCAGTGAGCAAGCCACGACACCAAACCCAGCCGGAATTCTAGGAACGTTTTCCCTGCGGTTTCAGGTTACCGCACACACAGGGCACGGATCACAGGCCTCACACTACACCCACCACAGTCCAATACTGTACTTTTGTTGTTTGGAAAGAGTTAGATTTGTTAGCTTTGCCTCTCTCCGCCCGTGCCTGTCATTCATTATAATTGTGAACTTACACAAACAGTCAGTCAGTGGCCATGGCCCCACTCGACAAGTAAGGGGAGCTACTGGTCCAGGGCACGCTGCTCAGATTCTCACCCTGACGGTAAATGCCACACTGTACAAACAGACGTGCACACTCAAACGCACCAGGAAATCTCTCTGTGCTTGTTACAATTAAGAATACAAATACCCAGTCTAATTTCCAATGACACAAATGGTCGGTTAAAATTACTTCTTTATTGCCCATTTAGAATTAAACATTATCCCAGGCAGTCTTCACTATCCTGTATCAACATGGGCAAGAGCTGACACTCAATTTATTTTTAGATAGACTTAAAAGGTGCCATGTTTTGCTAAACGGACTTTTCTAAGTGTTGACTAAAAGGGGGTGTGACGCACGTGCCAAAACTCTCAACATGAATAGGATCTCTTGCATAAAACGATGTAACTATGTGACAGTAAACTAGCAATGTAAAGAAAAAAAAATCTTAATGAAGTGAAAAGGCAGATTAAACAGATGAGTCACATTACTCCAGTTATCTCAATCCATACCATTCCTTTCTGCTGTGGCTCATATAAATCTTTATAATACTAATAAAATAATAATAAGTCAACTAATAAAAAATTGTCTAAATAACATAAGGACTCACAACTCCACATCATAGCACAATATCATTCACAGATCTTTGTTTTGCTTGTGAGTGCAGATCATTTTAAAGCTCTTTTGTGTCAGTCTCTCAGCAACACAAACACTTTTCACTGCATCGCTGTAGCAGCTATAAGTGATTTTTATGACAAACAATAAAATTCAATCAAGAATGCATGAGTGGTCTTTTGAGAGATTTTAAACATTTCATGTTTGAAGATGTGGAAATGTTTGGGGCTGCTTGCTAAATCGACTCATTAGAGCAGTCAGGAAATATAGCGTGGGCGGGTTTGTTTATTGTTTACTGACCACAGAGTCTGTGTCAAACTGTGAGAAATTCTCAATACAAACAAGTCCCTCAAACAAACAAGTGAGTTGGCCTGGGCCCAGACACGCTAACTGTGAGGACTTCAAATGGGCTCCTTAGGCCCACAGACAATTAGGCCACAGAGACAGGGCTCCAGAGGCTCTGCTTCCTGCTGCCACTGACCTACATCCCTCACTCTCCTTTCTCTCTCCCCACACACAGCTCCTCTTTGTGCCAGCATCCTCTTTACCTGGTATAGGTCCTGGTATAGGTCACACAGGGTACTGGAGCGCCACTGTATTTTCTACACTTTTGTAATATATATATTATGGAAGAAATGTTTATACGTAGCTGAAATTTTGAATTTTGGTCCGATTAAAGCTGATATTTACTGCGTTATGCTGACAAAATTGCGTAATCAATGTTGTTTTGCTCTTGCTTTACACGTTTCCCAAAGTGCTTCAAAACCTTCTGTCGTCAAAGCTGCCCTGGTGTAGACTGACAGAAGGGTGTCTGCTAATCTGCACCATTGGCCTCAACCACCACCCATTCACCAAAGACATATTGTGCAAGATGGGTGACGTGACTCGCCCACAGACAGAACAACATGCATGCTGGGATCAAAATGCACACGTTTAGGTAGGTGGGCGGATGATGTAACCCCTGAGCCACCACTCACCGTTTGGATTATCAAATTAATTTAAAAAAAAATTAAGAATGTAGATGCAATATACAGGTTAAGATGTCAAAATAATGTTGTAAAAAAATTTACTGAGATAAAACACAACCCTGAACTATTGTATTTTTGGCTATAAAATGTGTTTCCTTTTTCGTGCTTGAAAGGAACACACAAGACACTTAATAAAAGTCAGACACGAGAAAGCTAAGCCATATAAACAGCCCCTCACAGAGTCACAAACAGGCACTGTGAGGTCAACTAAATCAGAAGTGTTTATACCATAAGGCAAAAAACGCTTCCATCACTGGTCCCAGTTTTCTCCAGCACAACAACAGATTTAGAAATAACCCCAACACTTAAAATCCCAGCATTTCTGTGCCGAGCATAAATAACATTCTGCAATATGATCGCTGTTGTTTTCCCTCGCTCACACACCAAAACTGCGGGCCAAAACGCAGATAGATGTTGTGTAGCAGCGAGCGGGTCAAGCCGAGGTCCGCTTCAGTATCTGAGGGTTGTGGGAAAGGGATGGGCCACAAAGTCAGAACTATGAAGCAACGGTTCAGAAAGCTTGTTAGGTCCTAATAACTCGGGCGCATTAAAGTCTATAGTTCCATAATGACAGTATTTTATATCGTGCAACTAAGAGGAATCGGCCCACAATTGCTTCTTCATTGCCCAATCTGCCGAAGATTCATTATCCAATTGAGTCACATTTTTCGAACTGAAGCTCATTGACCCGTGAGATTGTCACAGAGACACTGGATCGTGGTGGGCGGGAGCGAGCGTTCGCTTTGCCTGGTGCAGCACTCTTCCTGCTTTTCCCTGCAATAACTCAATAACTTCCAGATGTCAGGGCGATAAACAAATGGCTCATCATAACCTTATAAAAATGTGAGGCAACCTGTCTGTAATTCAAACATGTCTTTTTCATTGTCTCATCTGCATTTACCTGGTTTATAGCATTAACAGTGAACTATTTACTGGAGCAGTAAGAACGTTTAAACTACATTTTAATAAATAACCTGTAAAAATATAAGTGGTGGAGTGTTTTAAGCAGCAGTACATGTGCCGGGCTGAAAGCTTTAATGTTGTAAGATCAGTTCCTCTGACAATTTGCTGAATCTTCTCCCTGCTCTTCTCCCCCATTTCACGCTATGCTGTCCAGCCCAATAAAGCCTAAAAAATAAATTATACTATAATTCATTACAGTAAGGTAAGATGTTAGATACACTCTCAGCATAACTGGTACTCTGCTGAACAAACCTACCAAATGAAATCAGTGTGAAGAAAGGTGTTAGAAAAATGTATATAATTATCTCCTATTATTTTACTCTTATTATACTGTGTCGTGAAATGAACTGTATTAATGATGTGTTTTTTGTGCAACAGAGATGTGTCCAGTAACGCTCAAGGTCGACCTGCCCTGAGTGCTGTGAACATCTGCAGCGGAATCACGGTTTTAGGAGTGAACGGGAAAAGGGAAGCTCCCTTTTACTTTTGCTCATTATATGTTTGATGTCTTTTATTTTTATCTTATGTTTCAAGTTGCCTTGGCGTTTATCCCCCCTCCCCTCAGGCCCGGGCAACTTGTTTTATGTAACTATGGGCGTGAAGAAGTTTCAATAAATGCGGTGAGAACGGCCAAAGGAGCTCAGAACGAGCAGGGATCTGACCCTGGTCGCTTATTGTGACTGAGTCGTTTATCCTTGACCGTTCTCCTCGCGAGTAAAATTTATTAATCTGTCTTGCCTTCCTTTTCTTGTTTACAGTGTTTTAATTACTGTTGGGTCACCATTTACAATGATTGCATCGTTCTAGAAATTAAAGTCCACTTTCACACATGTGACGGTGTAGATGTCTGAACAAATGCCAATAGTATGTCATGTTGTAAGTATAACTGCTTGCCCTTGGGCCTCTGTCATCGGTTGCAGAATAAGAGAGGAAGGGAATGTCAATCCTCACATCAAACGTGTGTTTGAACATAACGTGTGTGTCATTGTAGGTCAGTGTGATTGTGTCTAAATGGATATCCTCTCCAGCTGTTGACTGGCATATGGGTGCAATTCAGATGGATATGTGTGACTGTGTCTCTACACGACCTGAGCTTGTTGGGAAAACCCAGCAGGCCCTTCAAGGCTTTGTGCAAACAGGAAGTATGACGGCAACAAACACGACAGAGGCTTAGCACCACGGGCGGCCTTGAGCATTAATTTCGGAGATGGTTTCTGCCAACAAAGACAATAATAAAAGTACCAGTAAAACAGCTCTGATTTCAACAACTCTTTTTATCTTAATACATTTTCCCAGGCCTGGCCTGGTCAGTGGCAGTGAAGCTGCAGTGTCCAAGTCATTCCCTGTCTTTCCCATGCGGCCTCATAGGACAGTCTTTGTTTCCCCTCCAGGCTTTGGGGGTCCCACTGCGGGGCTATGCCCGACTCCACTGACTCCACAATGGCTCTTTATGTTGCCAAGGTCCGCTCCCCCTTCATTGGCCCACCATGCTCCCCTCATCGGGGGCACAGGGGCACCACCACATCGAAACACCACCTCTTTTCGGGCTTTCCCTACTCCGCGCTCGGCTCATATACAGTACATGCCAACAGTGTCAGGCCTAGTAGAAGTCAGACTTCAGTTCCACAGCCACAAGCCAATGTGAGCAGTTTATGACTGGTGCCAAAAGTCTCAGCAGGAGGCTGTTTTCTTTTCAACTCAAGAACACATGACACCACAAGCAGACACCCCATGTTCACCAAAGAGTGCAATAAAACACGATTACAGCTCATTGGTGCTGTTTAAAGGAGCAGTGGAGGAAACACAATGATAAAGGTAATTGTATGAATATATGAATATGAATAGTATTTACATGACTGTGTACAAACCAGAGCCTAGACTTTTAAGTCTGTTTGTCCTCTGACAGACTGTCATGGGCACGGATGAATGGGTGGTCTGCATAATGTGTCTCAGCCATTGGCACATCATATGCATTTGGGATGAGTGTGAGAGTACCAGGCCAAAACAACAGAACAGAGCAACAGAGCAAACCCAAAATAATGGGATTGTGAATATGATGGCTGCCAAACTACTAACATTTCTTACAACATGCTCCAAACCTCAAAGGATGGCAGATTAACATTTAGAGGAGCTGATATGTTAGAGGGAGTGGATCGTTTTCGAGCTGAAGCCAATACTGGAGCTGCAGAGGGTAAAGGTTGCCATCACACAAGGCGCCAGGTTAGGGCTACCACAAAAGGAGAGCATAACCTTATCATAATTGTGGACTGAATGTTTAAGAATCAGATCCAGCAATGGAAAGGTTCACAGACTTTGGCTCAGTTCTCGGCCTCCACTATGTGTTCTGTATCAGTGGAAGCACAGAAGTTTACACGAACACACGCTCAGAGCGAAGCAGTCAAAAGTATGGGCAGACTCCAAAGCCACACCTATAAATCAACCCAAACAAGCCTCATAAATGAATCTAAAATATAATGTTAGAGTACATAGAACAAAGAGAAAAGATAAGAGGGGATCAAGATGAGTATGAGACATTTGTTCTTTTTCCATTCCTTAAATCCACACAAAAACTCAGTGACATAACATACTTCCCACAGTATTTAATGAGCTGAATGCAAAAACAAATGTCTACATCCTGAATAACCCTCATTGAAGTAATAGATAGATGATAGAACTTTTTTTTTTTACTTTTTTTAAAATTTATTGCAAGATTATTGAGACAAAGGATGGCGACTTTCTTTAACTAAATCTGAATTAGCTCTAAGAAGATGTTTAACAGCCCAAAATACCTGAAAAAAAGAGTTGGGTCACCTCTCCACAGATCTGACCTGCTGGTGGTGTACCAAAAGGTTACAAAGAGCACTTTTAAAAGAGCATGAGGCTGCTAAACTAAGCTAATGGGTGGAGAAATCTGTCAGTGTTTGAGCTTAGAACTGCAGAAAAACACTGAATGACAATATTACAATTATTCCACAGATCGTCACATGGTCACATCACTATTTGTTTTCATATTGTCATCTTTCCAACCTGCTAATGAGCAATCGAGACTAACCTTTCCACAACGTCATCTCCACTCCAGCATGTGGCGTCGCCGATGACATTCTCCCTCTCACACAGCAGCTCTGGCAGGGCCGCAAAAAACGACCTGTAGCGCCTCACGTAGGTCAGGAACTCTCTGAGGAGCCAAAGGACACAAAAAAGACCTTAGGCTGCTGATGAACAAATATGTATCATGTAAATAGACACACTTAAGCAAATCACAGTTAGTCTGATGTAGTGAGGCTCTGTGCATGTGAGGCAGATGATTAGTGATGTTGGCACAAATATGCAGGCTTTAAATCTGGCCACATCTCTGTGCCAGCACATTTTTGTTAGCAACAGAGTAGCTGCATCAGATCCACTAACACATGCATCCAAATAGCAGCATATTGATTAGAAACATTGCAGCCATCCATGAATCAATTGTGTTGTGAAGGGTAACACTGCTGTAAAGCCAAATTGTTATTTATCACTATAAAAGCCAGCTAAATATTTCATGTTAGTTGAAACTGACAAGTGTGTTATACGCATCTTACTATTATGACACACCCGAAAAACCACCAAAAAGCCATTTAGAAAAAAGGATAATTACATGAATTAAATGGAACATCCATCATACCTTAGGTTTGAATTATTCAAACAACATTACAGTAATTGCTACTGCTATTTTAATCCTGAAGCATAAAAGATAAAGAAGGCACCAGGGTTCATGCTTACCTAGACAATGTTCTCAGCTCATGTTTATTGTTCTTGGAGGGTTTCAGGGGAAGTGAGCTGGGAATGATGGGAGTTGTAGTCCGAGCAAGCATGGACGAAGCAGAAGGATGAGACGGAGGTGAGAGTGAAAGATGAAAGGGAAGGGAGAACCAAAAAGAAAGCACAGTGTGGAGGGAGAAGACAACGTCAGTTGACCCTGGAAGAGTGACTCATCATGCGCATGCACCAACACTGAACATGACCTCAGCAAACCCCCCCCAAACCTCAGCAAACCCCTCCCCCCCAAACAGTTAATGAAAAGAAATATACTTCACAAAAACATATTTATAAAACAATTTTGCTTTATGACGTGTCATGCATTCAACAGTAGATGCTACTGCCGCTGCCGCTGCCTGTGAAGTGGTCTCTCTCATGTGCTGGGCAGGCCTGGCAGTGTGCAGGAAGTTGGACTGTGCTGCCATGAATGGTGGTGGCAGTGCCAAGCCAGACCTGTTAGCTCTTTTGGCTCAAATACAGCAATTCATGGTTTGGGACAAGGTCAGGCAAAAAGCACTGCAACTGGTGCACTGTGAGAAGTTCTGTGTAGGGCACGGCCGCTGTTCAGATTTGGTGGTATGGGTGTCTGGATAAACAGGAAATTGTTGGTCTGTCAAGATAAATCTCAGCCAGCCCCCCTTTCATATGGCACAGCGCTGGCAGCTGCTGTGGGCATGAGAAGCAAAGCTAAGGGCACAGGCTGGAGTCTGACATTGCATGGATGGTAAAAAAGTTATAGTGTCTTTGTGAAATGTCACATTCATGTGCATATAACCGACGAAAATAAGTGTTTGTTTTACCATTATTATTATTAGTATTATCTTGTCTTACGATAGCTGTTTTTATCTTATTTTATTTTATCTTTGTTTTTCCCCTCCATTCCTTATTAGGAAATGAGAGGTTTTATCTATAGGAGTTTTGTTTATAAGAGTTTTGTTTATAAGAGTTTTTCTATTAAGAGTGTTTTTTAAACTTCCTATAAGTTATCTGTCCTTTTCCTCTGTATCTACCTGCGTTGCAACAATGAAATTTCCCCATGTGTGGACAATAAAGGAATATCTTTAATCTAAAAGTTATTTAGGTTCTATGTATGGTTTTCTATGTATTGCCAAACATTATTAAAACAATATAACATCAACAATGAATTGATAAAAACTGTGTGTGACAGTTGTTAATCAACATGTATCATATCTATACGTTCTCTTACCTTCTTAAATGAGCTAACTTCCCCAGCCACTGTTCTGATAGCGGCTGTGGGGCAAACGGAGCTGCAGTGGACAGGTTCATGTTGGAGGTCACGACCTCTGACTGTGTAGGCTTAATGCCAGTGCGCTCTCTCGCAGACAGGCCACACACCTTGTCCACCTGTGGGGAACACAGAGCACACACACACTTGTTAAGTCAAAAAATCCAGTGGGTGTAGACTGTGGCTTCTATAAACCACTGAAAAACACCTGCCCAGATGAATGCATATACACGTGGACACAGATGCCCTCAGTTTAAAGAATGAATTTCTGTTGAATGATTTTTAATACAAATAGTGAATTATGTGGAGAAGTTCATACCTGTCGGCAGAGGGTCATGATAAAAGAGAATGGGTGATGAGTGACTTAGAGAGCAGGGGGCTGACAGTGAATGCAGAACATTCCACTACCTTATGGAGGAAGAGCACATGCACTCAGATGGCAATAATAGCTCCTCTCTCCAGTGGCCTATTACAGACAGAAGGGCCATAGTGGAGAGAGAGGCTGCTGAGTAAAGGGGCGGGGGCCTCCAACTAGCAAGCAAAATCAATGAAATCTCATTGGTTTAAAAGCCTTGGGGCTGTGTTATTAAGTGGCCTTCAATTAACCAGCGTCAGCTTAATCGCTTTTGCACAAGGGATTCTGATTCTGCATCAGAGCATTTTTTATAATGCATTTATAGCAGGAACTAAATATCATCATGATAATAACTCATGGATTTATTTAGTTAAGTTTCTCATGTAAGTAGATTTACTTATGACTTGGACTCAAGTCATACTTAAGTCACAATTTTGAGGCCTCAAGTATTGACTTGATAAAATTAACTACAAATTTGTTGCATTTATCCAGAGGGAAACGCTCTTTCAGTGTACATATTTCAGAGTCCTGAACTTATGTGAGACAAACAGAGAAAATACATATCCAGAATAAACCATTAACACATTTAAGCCTATGCAATGTGTTTGTAGTATATAACATGCTTCTTAGAAAGTCTGATTAGATTCTATTCACACTGCACTTTTACTGCAAACAAATTGTTTCTAAATCTCTTTAAATCTACCTTCAATCACTGGCAGAATTGATCCTCCTTATAAATGCAGTTAATTGTTCTTTTTTTTTATAACTGGCTGGCCAGGCTCACACTTTCTAACCAAATAACCACATTCCTTCATTTTGTTCTTTATAGCACTGTTAGTCTTTACTGCGCTGCTTCTGTCCTACTCCAGCCACACTCCACTCAGGTCTTAAATCCTCTTTTAAGGCAGACGTTGGGCAAGGGAAGGTTGTTTTATTGCATTAACCTTAATCCCTCTGGACGCATAAAACATGCTCACATGTGGTGGAGCGGCCCTCAGACACACGTGTACTTGATACACGCACACTACATTGTAACACACACACCACACTGTTGCAGCGATAAAAGATAGAACGGAGCAACTGCTTTGGAAAAGGCCTACATCAACACCTTGAGACAAATGCTATGTGCATGTGGTCAAACATACTCAAAGTTTAACAGGTTTCAACTACACAAGGGGTCATCAAGGTCCTTTTCATTTATTTTTCACTTTAACCTTTGTCTTGGTACTATCAAATACTCCAGAAACAGCATGTTTTATCATTATGTATTATCCTTATTTAAATAAGTTAGAATTTCTTCCAGTAGTGATCTCTTGTGGTAGAATTAATTTTGAATTCACTATGAATTGACCCTAACATTGACCCTAATACGAACCCAGAAATCCTTTCAATAGTAGATGCGACTGCCTGTCAAACTGCATGTATAGGCCCACAAATAATACTTGTCACACAAGGCATTCCAGGGATTCACAACACATTTTCAAGGCGGAATATAATCCCATTACATCATGTCCAGACAGTGGCCTCTGGGAGGTCCAAGCGTACTAAATTCACCAAAAAAGGTTATCTTTGTTCTGAAGTTGTGAAAAATGAGGACAGATTCTTCTTTAAGAGGCCAAGAGAAGTTTTATCTAAAGACAATTTCTCACCTCACTTTGTGTGACACTGCTCTATTCTCTGAGACAAGAATGTAAACACACTGGTAAAAAAATGAACACGGAGAGGGGGGTCAGTCACAGTTCTGTTTGCACTAATAGCTTTTAGACTTTTTGGAATTTTCATTACAGAAACACTAAAATAGTTCAACCCAAACAAATCAAGACAATGTTTGGTGAATCCAGCTCAGGCTCATTATGGCAAAATGGAGTCATGCCTTTTTGGTCAAATCTAGTGACCGAGTAATCCCTCCAGCCAATTGACTGACAGCTTGAGTTACGGCGTGGCCCAGTAACATGGCCGTAAATCAATTATCCCCTGACCTGATGATGGCGTGAGAATGGAAACCCCATGTGGATGCAGGGTCCAAGTCTGTGCACCTGTTTGTTCTTGTTACACCTTCACAATTTCAGCCATTCTGTTGAGCATTCTTTAAATGATAGGCTCTGGACGTAGGCTGATGGGGTGGGAAAACGAGTGTTGCTGATGTGTGATGACTTTGGGGAAATGCAAGGCGTGTTATTTGTGTAAGCTAAGCGACGGACTAGCGCAGCATTTTTATCACTGCGGACACGCATTTAGGACACGCATGCTGACAGGACAGGCTAAAATATTTACCTTATGTAGTCACAGCTCCATACTGATATGGCATGTATGTGTGTCGATGTGTAAAAGGAGCAGAGACTCATGTCCGAGTGAGCCCAGCCTAGGGCCATCTCGCTTCTCGGGGAGTATTGGCTTACAGATAGCGGCGGTGGTCTTGTCTTCCCAGTTTATTTATCAAGGGATTATCCAGAAAGGCCAAGGGAACGTTCTCAGCCCAGCTCTCCACACAAGTGCATGGCATTATGAGATCGGAAGGCATTAAATAGACGATGAAAGTCTCACTTATAATATAAGTGAGACTTTCATCGTCTATTTAAACTATTTCTAACATATGCATTTACAATCACAAGGAAATATTATTTCCTTGTGATTGTATATGCATATGTTAGAAATAGTTCCTGGACTAAAGCTTACTTAAGGTTACTTAGGCAATCTTCCATAAATGTATGTAATGTAACGAAAAAACGTATTACAAGTGCTTCAATGTGTAATGTTAATCTATAAATAAGACATTTTAAGTGTAAAAAATTCCTAGATCGCACGCATATCGGGCATATAAAGCTGAAAAAAAAATCAAAAGAAATCTTGCTTCACACATTAGATTCAACTAAATGTTATTATCTTTATTTATTATTTGAGTAAACTAGATCCTACCGTAAATGAACTGGTGAAAGCAGAAAACCAGCAGAATAGTGATGGAGAAATAAAAGTATGTCTAAATGTTACTGTTGGCCCTGAATAACCAATAGCTGGTTAAACAGACAATAAATCATCCTCCATTGCCCAAATGTGTTGAAGTAAGAAATGCTCCGCTCGGCTGCGTCCGCATTGCTAACCAAAAACAACACATTTGAACTGAACAAAGTCAAAACTGTAAAATACAGCCTTAACGGAACATGAGCATTTAGACATGAAAGTCGTTAGAATTACAACATAAATAGAGCCACATTCTCTCATTTAAATTTTAATTTAAGTCAAGTACATTCAATTAAATCAAGTATTGTTATATAGCCTCTGTTTACCCAACCGCCATATCCTGTCTGCGCCACTCAGGAAGTTCTTTGATTGGTTGGCAGGTTATTTCTTTTTAATTACTTGTAAAACCAAGACCACGGTTTTACTTCAAACCACTAGTATTCGGTTGAGTGCGTAATAATTACATTTGAACAAGTCCCAATTAGCATCTCTCAGCATCTCCAGTTTTATAAAGAAGAGTCATTTTACTTCCCCTCTCCACAGTAGTGATCACAACATCCCATTTATAACTTTTATAAAACGTTTCAGTGGTCAGTGATGAGAAGACACATTCACTTTGTAGCGGGGACCCGGGGGTTAAGGATGCAGGCTTGTGACTGGAAAGCTGCCAGTTCAAACCCTGGAACCATATGGGAAAATCGAGGTGGGTTAAGGAAATAAAACTCTTGTGGCGATGTTTTCAATTAACAGAGAGAGATGCTGGCTTGTTGAGTTTGTCAAAGCATTGCATCGTCAGGACTGCGGACAAGAGGAGTGTTCAGCGCAGAACTGAGTGGGACAGACAGGCGGGATCACATGACTGGATCTGTGGGGCTATTTAGAATAAAGGGGTTCTGAGTGGAAAGTCCGATAAACGCTGACAATCTGTAACAAGCTTTAAGTGAAAACCTTAAGCGATTTGCCATTAGTTTGTTTTTTGGACTGTTGGAAGACTAAAATATACAGGTTGGATAGAAAATTCTGATGCACAATTACATATTATTACTCAAGCAGTGGACTGTAATGGGGTGAAATTACAGTTTGGAACTAAACAACTCTAATTTATCAGTTACAAATGCAAACCAATGCATTGACCCAGACAAAGTTCCACATAGATGCTTGGTATACATCGGTATCGGTCAATCGATGTATCGGTCGGTCTTTAAACATATTAGTTGAGGTTTGATTATCAGAAAAACGTTAAAGATCTGTAAAATGAATGAAAAAAGTAAAAAAAACATCACCTTATACTGTGCCCTTTGAAAGTTTACTGCATTTTTAATCAGCTCTTTTGTAGCATACTTTTTACTATAAACATACTCAATATTAAAATCTTCAAATCAACCTTCGCTATATTATAAAATGTTGTCACTGCCCACCAAACCTTCCTAGTTATTTTTGGGGTTTATCCCTGAGGTAAACATCGAAAAGAAAGTCAGACAGGTTCTCTGCATACAAACATGACTGTCTCTCCCAGTGAGATTCAAATACGGCATGAAGTCAATAACTAAATTTGGTTAGTCTTTTGCAGCACAAATATCCACGGCATATGAGAAAGCACCGCACGCCGTCATATTTAACAGTGACAGATTTCCATTTGGCCTCAGCAGAAAGCCCTGACTAAGTAGATAAGATTCACGGCCCCTCGTTTCGTAGGCCTGTCCTGAGCTCTACCTCTGCAATGCCTCTTCACTTTCCCAAATCAACTTGTGTTCATCACTTGAGTGCTCATCTGCAGTCAGTGTCCGTCTCCCCCTTCCTCCTCCCCCTCCCCTCTCGTCTGCTCTTGTGTGAGTGATGTCAGCGCTAATTAAAGAGCCACTCCGAGCCTCGTATATCACAAAGTCCTTGCAACTCCAATAAGGAAAAGCTCACACAGTGTCTCAAGCTTAACCCAAACTAAATCGCTCGCAGATGATCACAAAATGCAACTGTAGTACGGGTGTTGCTTTTGAGTTTGTTTACAACGCAATTTCTTTTTCGAGGGCAAAAAATGTCTGCGAGGGTTCCAGGCAGTGACGATGAACCGCAGAGGAAGACGAGCAGAAGGTCAAGTGGGTTTGTGACATCTGCGCAGCGCCGAGCGGAGATGCACAACTCAAATAAGCATGTGGCCACTGGAGGAACCCGGGCCGCCCATGTGTCCATTTTCAAGTCTTTCAATGAACCAGTGACAACTATTAAAAGCATAACACAGATGCCTCTTTCCACAGCCTTTGCTCTGGTGTCGAACATCAAGTGAAGAGGCAGTGTAGACTCTGAAGAATGTCCTATGCTTTTTTTGGTGTATATTTTGGCTTTATTTGGTATTACGCAGCATAAACGATTTAACAATTCATTGCAAAACCTAATATTCACCCAAAGTGGCTATAATATAAATGGTTACATCCTTTTAATGACTGCAGAACAGAGACACACTTCTTCTTCATAAGGAAATGTCACCGTAGCAGGCAGAAAAAGTACTTTTTACTGTCAAAAAAGAAGTCTGATTGAAAGACTAGACAAACAGAAAATAACCTCTTTATCAGTCACAGAAAACTGGCCCAAAGCGAGGAGTAAGCACAAAAGACACACAGGTTTGATTAAAAGGAGAGCCAGCACCATTAGCTAATGGACATCTTAATGAATGATTTTGGTCAGAGTCAAGGTTGGGCTGAACTCCACATTCATTTCAAACATTGGCTACATCCATAAACTACTCTTGAGACATTCAGCTAAATACATATTCTGGAAAGAGTTACATGCCACATTTTTGCATGTGAGATATGTGAATCTGCATTAGGAAGATATACGTTTACAGAATAGTCTCCACACCACTGGGGCTATTTGATTTGATTGTGGTTTTCATAGTCAAACGTCTATGGAGGTGCCGGCACACACTATTAAAAACCCTCCGATCAAGCCACTGGCCCTGTTTCCATTCTCCAAAAGGCTCAGGCTGCTATTATCATTCCTGCATAAGACCGTAATGAGAAGCTGGGGTAAAACCAACAAGGGGATAAGGTAGACCCAAGTATAAACTGCAGTAATCTGGGCCACTGTGAGTATTTTCATAAGCACACTGTTGATAGCTCATTAAGAAGCTAAACCTATGTCTTATGCAAGTGTAATATATATAAAGTCACCACTCCGACTGGGTCATACGAGCCATATCATTTTTACAGCCGTGTCAATAAACAGCAATACATGGCCTCTTAACACAGGGCTGAATGGGGGAGCTGAACTGAGCTGGTTGAGCCCAAGAAAAATCGTTATAGGCTCTGGGGCCCAATAAGACTCGCCACTTTCACTGTATATTTTCCAGTTTGAACCTAATTGTGTCTACTCCCCATAATCCAGTCCCAGATTCCCCGAATATCCATAAGCACTTCCCTGGGCTGCCGTTCACGCTCTGCCTCAATAAGAGCAGGAATGTGTTAAAACAGCCTGTCAATAGGTGCCTTTCAGCTACTCGCCTCGTGCTTGTATTGTCCCAGGGTGGGCTGCCCATCTACGCTCCTTACGGGACTTCTAAAAACCTGATACCTGTGCACGCCGCATTCTGACCGGGGCAGACCCTATGACGTATACAGCAGCATATAGAGGCTGCCTGTGTAGTCTGCAGCTGGCCACGAGTCAGAGCCACAAGCATCACTGAACGGTCTGGGATATCAGCCCAGTGTAAAAACCACAAAGTCTCAATAAATTCTTTAATAACAACTTCATCTAATATTCAGAATCAGCAAAAAAGTCAAGAATAACATGGCTGTAATGCTTCATTTGTTGATTTGAAACCGCTCAACGGCTCCGTGTGTTCTGCGTGACATGGAAAGAAATGGGAACAAAAACATAACGTTCAAGAGAACCTCAACAACAACTGAAGTGAAACTGTGTTAAGGTTTAGTAGATCAGACACTGTGAAGAGTGCACATTTGCATCATAGACGTTTGAAGAAACTTGAGATAATGTACTAATTTACAGCACAGTGTAGTACGTTTAAAAGCCTTTTCAACAAACAACTCCAACCGCCGATGTTGAGTGTAGCTTAACAAATATGTCAAATATTCCTGTTCAGTTCCGGGAAAACTACCTGTGCATGGAAAAGAGTGATCCATACACCACATCAAACAATTACTGGCAATAGTAACAATACAATAGTAAGGAAATGGTTAAGTTTGTTGTACTACATTTAAAATCATTCGATAAAGCTCATATCAATACTTTATTTGCCTCTTCAGTAATTCATTCTGACTCCTCTGAAACCACATAGTTGCTGAGAATGTAATAAATTCTTAAAGATTAGGTAAAGGACAGTCTGGCAGTCATTCATAAAACTTATAACCGCATATAACATGTGGTAGTGCTCAGAGCATGAAAATGCTCTCTTTCCACATCACATCCATTTTCCAACAAATACACTACAGTAAGATTTCCTTGCAGTAAAAAATAAAAAAAAACCTAGACTGACCTTCAGCTGTATTGTCATTCTAAAAACTATTTTCGTTTTTTAGGATAAACATTAAACAGTAATAATTTCAGCGCTAACATTAATGTACTGTGTAGTGTTCTTTGTTGAATTGCTGGAAAGAATTGCTCGTATCCCAGCAGTCTGGAAAATCTTTCCAATCAATACACTAACTAGAGCCAAAGTACATAGTTAATACAAATATGACGAAGCAGCTTTTGAAGTTTTCTGTGTGTTATTAAAGCAGATGGAGTGCATTCAGTGTGTACTCACTGTGGGTGTGATGACGGGGCCGTGGAGCTGTGCGTACAGGAGAGCCTCGCTGACATGTGTTTCCACCCCCAGCAGAGCCAGCTCCATGCTGTGCTGGTTGGCCATAGCATGCGTGAGCTGCTCCAACAGCGTGGTGTATCTTCTCCAGGGCTGGTCCAGCTCGGACACGCTGGCCAAGCACCCGCGCATCACATTGAGACAGAAACCATCACAAGGCTTGATCAGGGTCAGGCCTCTGCAGTGTGAGCAGTACACCATCCGGACAAGAGCCTTCACACACTCTTTGCTCAAGACGATGTGTTCAGTGGCGTTCAGAGCATCCAGACCTTCTGCTAGAGCCAGTCCAAGATGTTTCCCAGCACCCAGCGCTCCGGCCAGCTCTTGGGCCATGACTGCTGGGTGAGGCCCAAAGGGGTTAACATCTTGTCTGATCATTCGCAGACATTCGCCCATCTCTCTCCACACAAGCTCTCTGTCCATGCCGGGGTTGATCAGCTGAGTGTAGACTAGTGGAAAGAGGTTGTTGAAAAACTGGTGAACTGCTGCCTCCACAGAGACATTGGCCCCACGCAGGTGATGGGACAGAGAGGAGAAGAGCTGGTTTACATGAGGCAGTGCGTGGCGGGACAGGGACGGGTATGTTCCCTCCAGCAGAGAACTCAGGTGACCTTGTGAGTAGGACAGAAGGTACTGGAACATGTCTGCAAACAGCGGAGAAACAACAATTATTAAGAATCCATGCTCACAATTGCTCTTGAATATTTGGCAAACCAAGTCCTATAATCTTAAATACTCTATACAGGCTCATTTGCTATGAATGAATTTCAAAATAATGTCATGACTCAATAAAGTTTAATGATTGTGAAATGAGCCAGTGGGACAGAGTGGGCCGGCATTGGGAAACAAGGCGTGACATCAAAGATTTGGCTCAAAAGTATTTGGCCAAGACAAAACCACATATGCCTGGCATTAACAGTGGCAAAAACAGCATCTTAAAGATCCATATTTGTGTCCGCCCACCATCATCTTATTTTACTGCACATGCACAAGTACTAACACGAATTAGTGATTTATGGAGAATTAAGTCATTTCCTGTTAAATATCCGTGATGCCAGTGTTCTGATGGTTCCACTGCTTATTAACCAATGTACGGAAAAAGAAAAAGGGCAGCAGAGGAATACGCTTCTATGTTCAAATGAATATTAACATTTTGGATCTGTTGCACTATTCCAACCATATCATATATATAGGTAATTGACTAATAACTTATGACCCATAAGAAATTATTGTAATCATGTTTTGAAAATACAATATTCTCGATCAATGGGGCCTTAAATAACCATATTTAAACCTTTATTTGGTTGATAAAAGTTCAATAGAAGTAATTGTTAGACTTGTCGACTAATCAAAATAATTATTGCTGACATGATGATTCCTAAAATAATTGTCAGTCGCAGCCCTATTGGCGTCTTAATGTTAGCCCTTAATACCCAACACAAAGTTCTCTAATGAATGTAATACATTATTGTTTCCACAATTTAAAAAGACAGTTATATTGCACTTGTTTCATGTGTGTTAGTGTAGTGTGCCCTGGCCTCAAAACCTTCTTCGTAGCTGTGATGTCTGCCAGAAAACATGCCACTCATGGAAGGAGCAGCAACTGCACAGAAATTGAAACTGGAGAAGGTTTACCCCACTATTCATTATATACATAAAACACACAGAGTAAATGAATATTCGAACATTATGGGTTAAAGTAACAACTCTACATATTGCTAGTTCATAATAATAAATCTATGACTTTACGACTTAAGCTTGAGGCAGACATTCAAGCCCTGGTCCCATTGAGCGTGCGTGTGCCTGTGTGTGTCCAGCCCCTCCCAGCTAATAACAACAGACATGTCCTCCTGAACAGCTGCACTAATATGACCACTGTCTGTGACACATGGCCTCCCCACAGTCCAGTGAAAGGCACCACTGTTTTTGAACGCACCCGAAAGCATTGTAATGACAGCAGTGGCACCCACATGGATCATTTGGATGTATAAAGCATTTTAAATGGCTTCTGAAGGCTATGAGTTAACGTCTGGCTGTAATAGAATGACAGCAGACTGAGAGACATGAGATATGATTTGTGGGGAACTACCAGGGGTCACATGCAGAAGCTGTAGAAGTTGACACCTAAGAGGCACTCACTTAATAAGGTTATAGACCATGACATAGTGTGGTATTAAATGAGCATTAGAATCATCACTATGAGGCAGTATAATGTCCAGAATTTTTAGTCCAGCACGAAAGCCGCACACACCAGATCTGCGGTTTTCCTGCGGAGTCGGGATACCGTTGCAGCCGTAAATTATTGTCCAGGGGTTGGGCCAGAGCTATGTTTCATTTAAAATGTTTTAGAATAATCCCAATAAAAGTCCTGAATTTCAGTGACAAATCTTCATATCCAAAGCCATCAGTGATCTGTGGCGTTCTATTTGTGCGTGAGGGAGGGGAAGCCAGAGTAGAGTTATTTTCACAAATACAGTGGAAAAACAATTTTAGTGAATGAATACATAACAAGGGTTAGGTACTATGTCTATGTCCTCTTTTTATGTAATTTAGTGCAATATCATCAAGTAAAATTTGACACCTTGCCACTACCTAAAATACTCCTGCATAGTGCACCTTTAACATAGATCCCATGTTAGTGAAGAAAACAATCTGGAATTTTCAGTTTTTAGTCTGAGAGAAAGAATCAATCTTTTAACAGCTCAAGCAAAGAATGATGCTAAGAGTTACAGAAAACGTGCATACCTAATCGCTGGATTTCCGATGACATCACAACATTCTATAGTCCAATAATATTTAATACAGATGGGGGTTGTTAAAATTAATATTTTTAAAAAGTGATTTTATTTTCAATACAAGAAGTTAGTGAGTCTAGTTGGGTTCCCTCTACTTATGTCATCAACATGCAACGTGCCAAACACAGACAATTACACTTTTCTGACAGTTTGAAAAATCGTTTAAGAAAAATAAAGGTGTTATATTGTATTATTTATTGTCAAATCATAACTGTTGTGCAACCTCTACAACAAAATCAAAGTATAATCTGAAATATAATTGTGATCACTATGTTTGAGTGAAATGTGTTGTCTAACCTGTCATATAGACTTTCTGGGGCAATTGCATTAAAATATTTTTGTTGTTGTTTATTTACTGCATCAAAAAACTTTGTCAGTTTTTGATGCATGTTTCAATTAAGCTAAAATCTTGCAGTTCAACAGTAAGATTCACCATAGAATTCTACCTGTCCCCAGCTCAATTTTAAACAATAGGAATTCTAAAATGTTGCAATTCCAAAGCGTCATTGCTCAGTAAGAGTACATAATTTTCAGATTTGTTTCTTAGCAATTAAAACACCTGCATAAATCAAATAAATACAAGGTAACTAAGTTTAATGCAGTAGCAGCTCTATGGAAACAAACAAGTCGCAGTTGCATAGTGGACCTTTAATCCTTAATGGACATTTTTATTTCTCATGAAAAGCTTTTGTTTGTTGTTTGTGTCGCTTGGCGGTTGAGTGATAGTGTAATAAGCACAAATATTTAGTTTTGACACTAGCAATGACAGAGTATTGTACATTTAACAAGACAAAAGTCACAGGTTTTGTCAGATTGCGCAGCTCTTCATTCAAAATCTTTATTTTCTTGCAGGATGGCAAAACAAGTCAAAAAGGGGGAGAACATCCAGCCAACAGCAGGAGACTGCCAGAACAAAGCAGCAAGTCAAATATTCAACAAGAAAAAACAACACTACTGTGTAAGTGCACCCACATCTGGATTCGTTTGGCCTCTGGGTTCACAGCACATCCCTTTGTCTCCTCTGACATATTTCAGACATACTATCTTCCTTAAATATAAAACTTGTCTGTTCACAAACCTTCCCCACAACAGTTCAATGCAGCGACCGCATCACTGCAGACGCTGCACTAATCCTTCTGTCAAACTCATGCTCCATCCTTCACTCAGACCTAACCACTGTATAAAATGACCCACCATAGCCAGGGTTAGCATTTGTGCTATCACCAAAGTGAAAAATCTGTCTGCTTTTTGCAGGTTGGCCCTGCTAAGCCAAGGTGATTCCAAATACAAGGCAAACCTACAAAAATAGTTGACATGGTACAAGTAAAAATCTCAGGCCTTATTGGCAGATGACCAACAGCCTGGTCGAGGGGAGGAGTTGGAGACTCTGGAAACATATAAACTTAACAAAGATGTTAAAATCCTCACTATTCACGAGGAAATGCTAACTGCTGTAGAAACTGTGATTGCCAAGTGACAAACCAATACAATATGTTTGGGACTCAGGAATACTGGACTGACATTAACAGAGCACTGCAGACTGTTTTTGACATCATCTTCCCACTTGATTTCAGAAATATGTACCTGGGCCTTAAAACTCCTGGATATCTTCGGAACATACTCTTGGCAGCAGAAAAAGAGAACGACGCACCCACAAAAACACAAATTGTACCAACAATCAAGGACTGGACAGAAATTATATATAATTTCAAACTGAACTAATCTGACGGACAAATGGTCTCTCTGGTCTTGTTCTGCTTTTTATTGTTTGTGGTTCAATGTTTTGAATTTGAGAGATTCAGATTCAGAGACATTGTTCAACTCTACTGCTGAGGTACAGTTAGATGTCAGATGTTCGGCGTAACCACGGTGACCGGATCTCCCCGAGACCGCACTGCATTCAGACACATGCAGCAGGAGTTGGTGGCTATCATTACTGTGTCACTGGCTCATCACAGTAAACCTCGAGGGAAGTGAAGTCTTCAACAACTGAGAACCTTGGTGTGGGCAAATTATAGTTAATTTGGAAGGAAGTGTTTAAATGAAATCTAAAGATATAATTGTCATGTCTATCGTAGTGGGTTAGGGTAAGAGGAGAACCTGGCCACAATGTTCGACTCTGACAAACCAAATCTGTTTAATTTAATCAATTTAATAGACATGAAACTGTTTTTTGCTCACTTTAATCAGACCAGTGGGTTAGGAGGCCCTCATTTAGCCTTGGAAGATAATACGATGCACACTTTGAGATGAGTTGCATGTATGTTTGATTTTCCATAGTCACATACAGTTAAGATTATAAACTTGAGCCTCTACAGAGTGTCAACAGCGTATGGTATTTTTCATTACAGTCGGATAACCTGTCATGGAAAAATGACACTGGCAACTTCCACTGTTGTGTGAGCTCACTGAGGTGTGATAGCATGCGAGTCTCCACGAGAGCATGTGGTGATGCAGTAATATTGCGATAATGAGATTGGAGACACTGTTCTCATACCATAAAGCTGTAAGCCATTCCTATCCTGGCAGTGATTCCCAGCTAGGCCTGACTAACGATCTTCTTAGGCAAAAGCATTTAATCCTTCAGCGGGCTTGTGTTTCACTCAGGTCACCACACAGATATGTGACACAGGGACATGTGTGGAGATTACATATCCTTGTTTTAATTAGTACCAATATTGTGCAGAAAGTTATTTCCCACTCTGCACGGCTCATCTGAAGTTACGGGAGAAAGTTGCATCGTCATAAACTCCTCGTCTTTAGCATGTGACCAAACAGCTCAATGATAAACTATAAGTGACTCAGTGACTCATCATCACTCTGCATCAAATACACATACTAAAGCTTTGAGTGCTTGCATGAGTCATCCATCAGAAAACAGACATGTTGCTCAGGCAAAAGCAGCAGCTAAAACACTGTCAGTACCAGCCACTTCCAAATACACAAATACCACATCACCTCTGCCCTGAATTGTAGTCCGTCTAACTCTCCCTGCCCCATGCGGCCGACAGGTGCAGTTTACATACGAGAACAGGAGGTGTCTATGGAAGGCGGGCATGACATGGACGAGAATCCAGGGAGCCCCTATCTCTCAATCAGCATTCCTGCAATTAATAATATGGCACGGCTATATCAGAACTCCTAAACATAAACAATTCCACAGATGCCAGTAGCGGCGGTGGGGTGGCTGGGAGGGAGCTGAGGTGGAAATTGGGCCTGGGGATCATTGCGCTGTGGTATGGCCCAACTGGAGAAACCTGATCGAAGGCATGGGATGAGCAGACGTGAGAGGGGCACATGGGGAGGAGCAGCGCTCGGACCATAAAGGGGAGATGTGGAGGCCCGCTGTGCGGCAAACTGTTGACAGACTGATGGACAGCGCCTCTGCTCCACTGCACTGACATGGCACAGGCCTAGCGTGACCCTCGCCACCCGGCAACCGCGTAGCACTTTTTTATGCATAAGTCATTGTGTAACGCAGCATGATTTTATATTATTTGACTGGGCACTTGAACTGAGAGGTATGGCTAGCATGGTATAATTTAAAGAGACGCAATAAAGGCTTTATGCAGGTGTGACATGCACGACTACTAAGGGTGGGTAATAGTGACAGAAATATGTACAATTCAAAAATGTTTTTTTTTAATGTAACAGAAATGGGTTAACGTGTTTCAAAGGTGAAAAGACCAATTACAAAATGTTAAGGTTAAGGTCCAGGTCCACTTTATTGTCTCACTATTGCAAATTTGTCCTTTGCATTTGACCCATTCTTCATTGCAGCTTTATCTATTGTTTTGGGTTCAATGTTCCATTTTTATTTTTTAATTTTAATCAGGGTTTTACCCCCACATTATTCATTATAAATACTTCATCATTGTCTTGGACACAGACAGCATTTAAAATATTATGGATAATTCCATCATTGCCCTCTATATGACTTAATGTAGAAATCATACCACAAAACTGTAACCAATATTTTGTGTTTTTATTCTGATTTCACAACCCACAATTAAGGGGTTTATTTCAACTTTAAATCTCATATGATCCAAAATCACAGTGTCACCAGCACTGAAAATGAGGTAGTAATTAAAACCTGCTTGAGGGAGTTATAAACATCTAGCGTTTAACATATGTACAGTATGTGCTAATTTGAACAAAATATACAAGGAAAATGTGTACTGGCCATACGATTAACATGAAGCAGACCCTTTACAACACACTTTGAGGTGTGAAATGAAGTCAAGATGAAAAGCTTCCAATTAACAATAACTTTCATAACAGGTGGTTCAGGTTTATCCTACGAAGCCTCAGCACGTTTATGGAATGCTTTGATTATTGTCATAAAAAGTGAGTGTAAGGAGTGAATGAAACAGAAAACAAGGAGTGCAATGGAAAATCATCAGTTAATGCAACATTTTTCTACACTTGCCTATAGGAATACAGGTAACACTAAACTCTGCATGGAAAGCGAATGGAAACTGATGAAGGAATGATGAAGTGAGTTGATGTGAAATGGCCAGCTCTGTCCGAGACTTCAGGCACAAGCACAAGCATGAGTCACAAGGCAGATCTTTAACAGACATCATACGTCTGCACCGGAGCCAAGAGGCAGGGCACCGGCACTTCTCATGGTTGTCACGCAAAGTTAGGTTGTATCGACGACCAAGTCACTTACTTTACCCATGACATGTTATTGAAGCACTCAGATATAACATGCATGATGAAAAAACATCTAAGGTTGCAAAACGTTGTATGCAAATGTGTGCTGTTTTCATCCACTCCGAACTACACACAAATATGTTTTACAACTAGGATTAGTTTGGGAGAGACGTGCGCAAGAGAGTCAAGCAGGACACAGGAAAGAGCCAGGCCAAACAAATCAGCAGCATTAGAGGATAAATCCCAACAGACAAAACCAGGAGTGTTCCAGACATGTCCAAATATTGTGGATTGTGAACAAGTCCCAAGAGCAGTAGTCTCATTAGAAAACATAACTGGACATTATCCACACTCTTTGTCAGTGTCAGTCAATGGCCGGTTGTTAACAACGGTAATGACTAAAGGGACATTTGTTGCTTGATTTTGGCAATCACATAGGTAACTGCATATGTCTTTCCTGCAGATGCACTGTTAAGTATGCTGGGATTATAGACAAGACACTTCAGTAGTGGGTCAATGTGTATATGTTTTATCTTCTAAATTGTTGCCATATCCATTCTAATGCTGCGTTGCACTATATTATCATGCAAGCTGATTTGAGCCGGAAATGAAGGAAATATAATAAACATAACATAATATAAATTCACAATCTCTTGAAAATTCATCTTGTTAGGCGCCCGCTGATTCGTTTGCAGGAGCCAATCACAGAGCAGCACTGTGGTTTGGGCGGAAGTCAAAACAAGCCAAGCCAAAACAAACATGGCAGTAATTTGGCCTATTTTAGGAGAAATTACTATTTATTTCCTTTTTTAAAATGCACACAATGGCACTTTGTACATTTGGAGGAGAAAGAGGACTGTGCTTTACTGAACACTGGAATGAACACAATTTAGATGTTTCTGCCTCTTCTGCTTTTGTGATGCTTCGACCAATCAGAGAGAAATTCCCAGATTGTGACGTGAAAAACTCAAATTCAGAGTGAGACACAGATCAATCTGGCGTAAGGCAGGTTAGCAATTACCTAATGTATGTGTCATATTCCCTGCATTGTGGCTGCTTCTTAAGTCCATGTGTATGTGGTTAACTACAACCCTAACCTACTGGTGGCTTTTTACTCATTACGGTGTTAATAGTAGCTCAATGTCTTCCCAATATGGGATATGTTCTCTTAATTGGTCCTCTTCCTTCATTTACCTAGCTTTTTAAATAAATGTGAACAAAATTGCAACTGCAAATTCATAGATAAACAGGGTATTAGATGTGTTGTTAAAAATGAAAATAAAAAATAAAAATATAACCTGTAACATTTATCTTTGCAACTTGAGCCTTCCCTGCAGAGGTCCAAGACGTCGCTGGCACAGGCCCCACTTGCTCATGTGCTTTATTACATTTCCACAGCTCCTAAAGGCCACAGACGTACCTCTGAAGAAGCCCTACATTGTAAAGGACATTCTTCTCCACACCTAGAGTCTGTTGAACCTCCAGTTCTCTTTGAAAGCCCTAAACATACCAATACATCACACCTGACACCGAACGTCAACACACCTGCGAGCACTTGAAATGACCAACATATTTTAGTGCAACGCTCTCCCTGTTTTCACACATTTAAGGTTTAAATAGAAAGCAGGGGTGATTAGCTAAGCTTCAGTGTGGCTCGCGTCTTTCTTTGTAAGACTTTCTCTCCCTCCTGGCTCTTCGCCTTTGTTCTCTAAAGCTTTCCCCAGTGAGTCTTCACCTTGTTGTTAACAGGGAAACACGACTCAGCCTGTGTGTCATGTCTGCTCGGGAGATTCAAAAGGCGTTGTTAGAAACACAACACGCACGCTCTCACAGGCGATGCGGTCACTCCACTATTAGGTCCATAAACACGTTGGCTCCCCACCCTCTATGATTAAATGAGACGTATAGGGATGGATTCCGGATATCCTCCCTAATTTGAGTATGAGCTCATGGCGCAGCGCAATGTCATGTTGTGTCCAAGCGTCAGCCTCTAGAGCAATAACCCTGTCTGTCAAAACATCTGCGGAGAGAAGTAAGTGCAGACATGGTAGTGGGAGCAAGTGATGATTAAGTGAGACGGCCGGGATAAAAAGATCACAGACAGAGTGAGAGTCTAGAGCTGCCAGACCAACCCAGAGATGACAATAAAGATACTTAGCTCTGTTTCTGATGAAAGAGTTCATGAGAATCAGATGAGCTATGCACTTTGTTTGTATCCATGCATGCCACGCATTCTTAATCCTCAAGCGCACACGCATAACAGAGCAACGCTATGAGCCACCCAGCAAGTCGTTAAAAGTCAAACCCACTAACTACCAGAGGCATGAAAAAACCTGCCAATGCTCTGCGGCGCTACCACCCAGTCACATATACTAATTAACTTGGGATCGACGTTAACTGATCAATTTGATATTATTGTTAATGTTGTTATTAGATTCTCGTGATGGAAAAGGGTGTAATCTGAGCATGGCGGTCATACACACACTGCTCCCACGTATGACAGAGCACAGTAGGTCGTCCGGCCTGTCTAAACAAAGGCAGGCCAGGGAAAACATCAACACACAAGAGTTTGTTTGCTGGCATACCTCAGTAGACAGAAGAGAGAAGTTGCTTTTATACTACTTTTGAAAAATAAACCATAGACTAGTGAGTATTATAAGAACAAGTAAACTAATAACTATCAGAGCAGTAAAGACAATGATAAGAATTGTATTGTTCCTCCTCAATAGAAACACACTAAAGCATGTTCTTCTCAGGGCGCTGGACTTCACAGACACTGTCCTTAGAAAGCCTTAAATTGTGTTAAGGTTACGTCATCATATCTTGTTCTTCTTTATTCCATTGTTATTTTCCATCCTGGCCATTTGTGGACATGTGGAGCACCTGACTCCCATCCTCCGGACAGGCTCAGACATGAGCTAAGAAGGGAAAGATCTCTCTGAAAAAATGGATATGCCACACGCACTCACACAAACATGCACACACACCGACACACACGCATCATTATATAACAATAAACTTAACTTAACCATTGACAATTATTCATTCAATCCATACTCGGTGGATGAAAGCATTACCGGTACTCACTCCACATTCACTCCACTGTTAGTGAACATAATTAGAGGTAAATTGTAGTAAACATTTGTATTACATTGTTGCCTATGTGTTTTAAGACATTTTATGTGGGGATACAATACCATTTTCTTTCCATGTCAATTAGTTTCAGTATGATACAACACTCATATTTGGGTTGTCTTGCATGCTACCAGCCCCTGTGACCCACAGGAACTGAAAATGAACTAAATGATATCTATACTTTATAGTATGTACACAACTGCTCATGTATATCACCTCTCTCAGTGGTTCTTACCCTGAAAGGCATCTGCATGGCCTGAGAAGAGGTGTTCAAGCTCGTAGCTGTAAGACTGAATGTTGTGAAGGGTCTCTCGTTTGACAGCAATCAGGTAGCTCTCTTCCATTTTCCGAGTGCAGCAGGACAGTCCCTGGTGCTTGCAGAGCAGTAGATCCACATCTATAACATACACATTAAATTGAATGCATTAGGGTTTTCATCTGATATTTATGAATATTTGGTCACATGAATCATAATGATGTGTGAATAACTGCACTGCTGTACATAGATCATTCTATAAATGAAGAGTACAACTATAGGCAGCGGTATGCACATAGGCAGACAAGCCATAACTCCATTGGGAGACAGAAGAGGCACTATGAGAGGGTGAGAAAGTAGACCAAGAATTCATCAGCGTTTCCCACTATAAATACTGCCTCTGACTGTTAGCAACATAACAGAGAGAGTAAATGCATACCATTTTATGATACACATTTATTTAAAAAAAATTATACATAGCCACAAAATGTTACTGCATAGAGGACATTTATCCAAATGTTGTAAATACAATATAAATCAATTGCTTTGTGGCTTCAACTTCAATTGAATAAAATTGGCAAAATAAGTCCAAGTGAACTCTGCATTCCCATGTCATCTGCTCCTCACCAATATTTAGAACTCTCATCAGCATCTTACCAGAAGTCTCATGAAAGGCATTTCCATTATGGAACGGTCTGACATGATAACTCATTTCACAGTTGGAGCGATGGAAGTGGGCGGATGAAGGCAGGTGTTGTAACTAGAGCCTATAGCGTGGCCTTAGGACAGGCCACAAGAGCAGTGCCTCACTGTCCAAATCCCTCCATGAAACACAATAGGCTTGCATTCTCAATCCCTCTTTCCCTTTCTGCTGCCTCTGTCCATTTGCCTGGCATATCCCAGCGAGGCCTGGGTGTCTCTTAATTACCCAGCGAGGCTCCATTTGTTCCCATCCCAGAGCCAGACAAGTGAAGTCATAACTGGCCGCCCTGCCCCTTTAGCTAATTACGTCCAGCTCTATGGCAGGACTGTGCTTGGACAGTTTTCTCTGAGCACTGTTTTGGCAAGTCATAGTGACTTTGGTCCAGAAACAATCGTTAAAATCAACAGTTTGGGGTTTAGGGTATAATGTCAATGCCCCTGACATTGAGTTAATGTCTGAACCGAGTTTTCAAAAAGCACTGGGTTGAATAGTGATTTCTCTTATTGTGAGGCTAAACTGCTGTTCTGCCTTTTGTTTTTGTGTTTTATTGCTGATACGGGACGCTCAGCCAGGGATTGACTGTGGAATCCTGCTGCCTCCTGTCACTTGTGAGTAGCTGCTTGGAGTAAGTGATACATGAAGGACTTAGTGCTGTTAAAGCCACAGCCGCCAAAGAGACTGACTGTCACCAATATTGGAAACCATTTTAATAACATATCCATCCAATGTTATGTTCTACACTTTTCAAACAATGTTGTCCCATGCGCTGTAGTTGCTACACCAATAGGAGGGCTTTTCTTGTGTCCTGTAGAATCCTTGGCCTACCAAATTCCATGGGAGTAATTAGCGTAATAATCACATGGTTTAAGAGCCATTAGTCAAAATCTATTAGGAAACAACTCACTGACCTTCAATGAACAATTTGTCAGTGTCACTGTTGTATAGCAAACCAACTAACACTGATTGTTGTGCATACTTAAACCTATTTTAAACCTTCAACTTCAAGATCAGTCTTGTAACAAATTATCTTAAGCTCTCTGTAAAGATCTATTATCACATTTGGCCAATTATCCTGTCTCCCCCTTTGCGCAAGGAAGTCACGTCTCTTTGAAGCAGAGAACATACAGGATATTTACTCTGCGCACTTTTTCTATGTTTGAGATTGATCTAAGCATATAAAAACACACCTGAAATTGCCCCGCTGCATACCTGCATTTTTCAACAACATTAAAACCTACTGGGAATGTTTAATTTTCCAAGACCACAAGAGCATGCTGCCAACATCGTGCAAGTTGGCAGAAAACACTTTCTGAGACCTGGGAGAGCATAACTTATATAAAAGAAATTTAATTTAAATTTTGCAATCGTAACCGGTGACGATCAAAGCGTCAAACTTGAGTTAAAGTAAATCAGTAAACACATAAGAGTATGAAAAGTGAGAGCGCAGATCTTGAGATAGTTCAGCTGTAGGACTGGTAGATCATGTCAGTGAATATACATGAGCCAAGAGGAGCTTGTGTGACCAGATCAGAACTATTGGCTGCATCTATTCCTCCAAGGAGCCATCTCTCCGCTTCAGGGTAATTTCAATATGGAGCTTTTGGCAGGACAGGCTGCTTCCAAAGTGATGTAGTAAGTAATCACCGGGTAAGCAATTTGACGTCCCAAGTGAAAAACCAAAGTTGGCAATGGGTTTGACTTGTGATTGTAGACACTTTAATTACAAACATAAATATTAGCATTCCTGTTCTTTGAGAGACATAAATGATCCAGAATACAATCACTTTTATTTGTGAAGGACCGCAAAAAGTACATTTTAAATGGTTGAGAAGCCTATCTTTTGGTTTGCATGAAGCCTGGTTGCCACACTCCGGGCCCACGGTGAGAAAAGTGTCCACAGCACATGGATGAAATACACCACTGTATCCTAAACCAAACCAAACACAGAACTGTAAAAAGGCCTGAGGTTTGGCCACTTCACATTTCAACACTTGTTTGTGCTGGCATTTGATCTGAGCTGTGAGGTAGAGCAGCATAATTGTGTACACTCGCAGCTATACCAAATAACCCACTCTCAACACTCCTGTCCAGAGGAGTTTACTTTGAAGACAAAAACACTACTGACCTAAAAGTACCTCTCTGAGACAGGTATAAATAAAAGGCAACACGGAACCAAAAAAGTAACCCCAAAGTTAAGGGGAAGGAAGGAGAGGAAGAAACCATCAAAGGGAAAAAAGTAGTTTGCAAACTGAATACACAAGAAAACAGGCTTTTCTCAGAAGTGGACACTTATGAGTTTGATCCATTTTCAGAAGAGCTGTACAAATACACACAGACTTTAAGCTGCAGAGCAAAGCTGATGCCAGTCCTCTACAGAAGGTTACAAATCCTTCCACATGGACTGCTGACATCTTCAGACTGGCCTCTCCCTGTTGTCTCTCTGAGCTTATGCTAAATGACAGCTTGTAAAGAAATTGACATACGTGGTTGCTAGTGGTGACATTGTGCTAAACAAACAGATCAAGTGATCTAGATGCACCTCGAGGTATGCCCCAGCTCTTGTCTCTGTTACAGCCGGGCACTCTCATGCTTCATCTGCAACCGGTCAACCTTTTTCTTTTTTTTAAAGTTATCTCAACATAATTTGCTGTTTAGGTTCCACATTAGAGTAATCTTTAAGGCTGTCCACACTTCAAAGACTAGAATCAACAAAAATCAACATTTAAACATGAAGAAAAAAAATCAACACTTTTAGTCAATGTACTTGTTTTGTTATTGTACATTGAGTGAAGTTTGGTGCTTGGATAAAATCAAGAAAGAGTATGTAAGAATAATAAGTTGTTGTTTTTTCTTTTCTGTGCACCATGCTTGCGCATGTATTTTCCACACCAGGAACTTAAAAAAAACCTTTTGAAATTAATAATAATCATAATAATAATATTACATTAGTCTTAAGCCTATTTGGTGCTTTTCCATACGCTCAAAGTGAATCTAAAGGTGTGTGCATTATTTATTTAGTCCGTATTATTGTAGACAAAGTCATGCAGTTTAAGTAAGTTGCTCGCTGCATCCCAATCCAAAACTTCATTCATACAACATTTGCATTAAGCTTCAGTCATGCCATGTGTGTTGTATGTGAACTTTCACAGCTAAACGACTATATTTGTGTCTTGGTGCAGCATAAAACCAATAAGTACTTTCGAGAACTCATATAACGATCAAAAGAGCCCGTCTGGTATGGGAAACACTATAATAAATAACCACAGGCTGTGTTAGGCAGGTGTAAAGACAAATAATCTCATACGTCACAAACAGATGACTTATTTGGTCAATATAATCTCAGACAGGACAGCTACGTTTAAGGACTTGGCACGAGTGACCAGAGCTTACCTACGCCAGGTGTCTCAGGGACGCGGTGCACCGGCCCCACAGAGCGCAGCTGGAACGCGGTCCTCACCTCATGACAGCTGTACGCATCCACGTGACACAGGTGCGTGCCAAAAAACACCGCTAAAAGAGTCCACAGGAGTCCGCAACAGTTCACGCGTGGGCACACTCCTCGGGACATTGCCGCATCTCAGAGCAGGTATCTCAGGGAACGGACGGGGGAACTGTGCGGCCCCTGGAAAGACGCGCTCACAAATGACGCGATGATGTGTTCAAACATCTGATGAGCGTCCCCGTCTGGCTGTCACATTATTGGGTGAGAGGAGCGGAGTGCGCCTCGCGGCAGAGCTCTGGGTCTTCTCTGGGACACGGGGCGGTGTGGGCGCAAAGCAGCCTTGTCCCGCGCGCACAACACTTTGCAGTAGTTGCTCGTCTGCATGTCTGATCCACAGCCTTGCGCACACTCCCCTCCCTTTCTGTTTACCTCAGCCAAGTGCCTCAGCCATTGACAGGATATAAGAGCCCCAACTCAGCTCTGGACTGTAGAAGAATGCAAACTGCAACACAAACTCTCAATCCATATTATATTGACGCTCACGTTCTTGAATAGTCCTATAGGCTGCATTGTATAAAGCTGCATGCAAAAATTGACGGGGTGAATTGTGTCCACCCCCCTGTGCATGATATGTAATATTTTGGAAAACAGTGTGCTTCAAAAACGATGTATCCTGGACAAGATACACCAACAAGCAACACGGCACCTGAGGGTCTGAGCAGCAAAGGTCGAGAACCGTTGATTCTCAGGCCATTAGATGCGAAATGCTGCCATCTTGTGGGCATGACAGAATCACCACAGGAGAGTCAGAACCGTACCTCCTCTCCAGAGCATCATTTGTGTGTAGGCTGTTTATTTTATCTTTTAGTAATTATTAAATACAAAGTTATGATAACACTACAAATAGAAATTCAAGCATTTTTTTTCGAAACCCCAAAAACGACCGTCTCTCGCCCGTGCTTTGGGTCTCCATGGTCCAGCAGCATGTGATGTAAGTGGAAGTGAAATACTAAATCTGCTGCATATTAACGAGTAGAAGTTGACGTACCAAACTACCTGGCCAAAGGCGTCGTTTTGGGAAATGAGAAGCACAATATCCGTGAGTGAATATCACACGTGCGTTTTGTTTTGTGAGCATGGTTATTACCCCCCACGAGTCCGAAGGTTCGACTGGTGAGCATTCCTCGAGATCATATTTGTCACACACATGTTGCTAATTTGGAAAATGCACCATCAGAAATGAGCTGCTATTCATTTGCAGAGCACTTTTCAATCGTGATGGAAAAGTTCCTTGGTGGGTGTTGAATCTTGACAGCAGATGGCGCTATTTCCTACCTTTTTATGTCCCTCATACTTGAGCGGCGCCAGGTTGGTCCCACTAGATTTTTAGTCATGTGCCATAGGCATAGTTCAAATTAGGGTCAATGTGCACATATTATAAACACACACAAACACATATTCAAGGATACTTGAAGCGGCGCCAGGTTGGTCCCACTAGATTTTTAGTCATGTGCCATAGGCATAGTTCAAATTAGGGTCAATGTGCACATATTATAAACACACACAAACACATATTCAAGGATATGGCTTGATGAACATACCCTATTCTATGTTGCAATAGGTTATATATACACTCCACTCTGTTTCTCACCTCAGTTTGGACATGTCTCTGCTTGGCATCTCTGGAGGGATGCATTGGAGATAAATGGATGTTAATGAATAGTGAAGCTGTTTTTAATAAGATGCCCACAATTATTGGATTCGGAGATTTGAAGCATTTCCGAAAATAGGAATTACTGCATGTGCTGAATTTCTACATTAAACATGAGTGGTCAGGTGTGGCACATTACTGGTCAGTGCTAGAGGGTTATGCTCCATTTCTCTGCTGCAGATGTGAGCAGTGGAAGTAACTCTGATGCATCATTAATGTGAAAATTACCATTTTATTACCACAGTCGTTCTGACTCTTTCTACTTGGGCATTTCACTGGAGGCATTTAAACCCCTCTGGATAAAAGGCAGTGTCCACTTGTGAAATTGATTGCTGTAATGTTTTTATAGACTCTTCATTAGCCAGTTACAGCATGGATCAATACAGCATCATTACATGCATGATTGAACTGACAAGCAGATGCTTGCCAGCGGCAAAATAGTCTGTATTTGTAAACACTCATTTGGACTTTTTTAATGAACATGTCTTTGAAGTAATTCTTATATACTTATGAAGATGGTGTTTAATGCCATTTTAAAACCACAATCAGAAGTTAAGACGTCCTTAAGAGGATCAGGTCAAAAGCTTGGATGTAGCGGGTCATTTTTGATACTATCCATGGACCAGGACCTGGCAAAGTTTTAGTAGGATTTTTGATATGCTTTGACCAAGTTGTCCAGATTCATAAAACTGAAACCAATGTTATATTTGCCTGCTCCTCTTCACATATAAATAACTGTAAATAACAATATCTAAAAACATCAGGATTGAATATAGAGGTGGGCAATTTGCCAAAATATGTTGTCTTGGAGCTGATTTTGATTTGATTATGATTCAGCTACACTTGCTATATTCGTGTGTAACTAAATGTTAATAAATTCTTTCTTCAAGTTCCAACTTCACTGAAACTGATTGAGTCACTCACTCATAGTATGACAAAAACAAAAGTACAGTGTGTATGGAAAAGCAATGAACTGCATAAAGCATTTTTGACTCACAATATGGAGATTTCATAAAAAACAGATTTCCACATAGGGCTGGGTGATATGGGGGAAAAAATCATCATGATTTGTTTTTATTTTTCATATTGATCTCAATTTTCAGTTTGATTTGCTTAGGTCTTTCCAAGAACAAAGTTAAAATAGCTTTTAGTAGTAGATTTCATGAACATAAAATACAGACTTGCGATTTATTCAAACTTCTTCCTCCAAAGTCGGATTTCTTCTTTAAACCACATGTTTTTACTAAAAAAAAATATTTCCATATTGCCCACCTCTAACTGAATACAATACAAATACTGCTTTTACCTGTCAGTTGTCATAACGTTGTAACGCGCAGTGGTGGAAATCTGTAAAAGTGCTTGAATAATTAATTCAAATTAGTGTCTGGATTCCCCTATATTCTGTCTGTATTTGTTCAAACCCCTGCTTCTTAAATCTTTTCGCACTCTCCAGTTTTGTCCCAGTGGGAGTGTCCTAAACTGTTCAAAGTCAAAATACTGTTGTGCACGTAGGTGGAAAAATGTGTTTAACCCTTTACCCCTTCATATTTCCTTGTTGTGTGTGCTCACTGAACTCAGAGGGGATCTAAGTACTTCCTTTGAGACGGTGTTAGGCTCAGGTCACTTGGAAGGTTTTTGTGTGTGTGCATGTGCTAAGTTGAACCGGTGGCTGGCTTTGTGCACGGCCGGTCAACCACAATAGGCAGAAAAAGGGGTGACTTACCCTCTGATGGAGCTCTTGAGCTCAATGAGATCATAGCTACTGTCATTACATCCACCCTACAGTGCACATTAGTGGGTAGGGCTGATGGATGCTGAAGAACTGCTGCATGATTATATCTCGGGTGCATAAAGCTGAAATATTTGGAATATATTTGCAATATTTTTTGACACACAATCATAAATCCCAGCCTTATAGCATACAATATTTACAGCCAATTTTCGGGCAGAATTATTTTTTTCTCATTCTCATTCCACACCCTGCTGCATCTATAGGTGTCATTGGTGCCACCCTTTACCAACCAGAAATACATTCACCTAAAATGTACACGCTTACTTGGAGAATGCTTACAATTCATGTATATGTTATGAATTGCTTATGAATGATTTTTCTTTCGAAGATTTCCTGTCTACGTATGCAAAATAGCAACAAAGATTACAATCCCAAACAGGGGCTTAACCTTTGCCCTTGTAAACTATAACTCATATATATATATTGATCTTTCAACTATCATCTTTCCATTTTGTATTTATCTATGAATCAACACAACACAAAACCAAACTAGCATCGTCTAACAAGGATCATATGAGCTCCTTACATGTGACCTCCAACCTTTACTCTGACATTGACAGAATGAGCAATAGCCTGAGGAGGAGCAGATCACCGAGGAGGGCTGGATATAGCCAGAGCCTTAAGAGAAATGGCGGGGCAAGGTCCACGAAAACAACAGATCTCTGATGCCTAATCCTTTTGTGCCCGTGGTATTTAATCCATCCAACCAAACTCCTCTCCACTCCCCCCTCCACCCCTCCACCCCTCCACCCCTCCCCATCACCATCACATAAACAACACACTATAGTACTGAAAGCAATACCCCAGATAGCAGCACAAAAACTACAGTAGCATTTCTCGTCAACAAGCAATTTGGGTTCAACTGTGGCCACCGGGAAAAGTCTTTTGTGCTTTGCTTGTCTATGCAAACATTATTCAAATTTTGTAACAGCCAGACAGTGTTGTTATTGTTGGTTTTTTGGGGGTGGGATTCTGTGTAGTTTCCTGCTTCTCCATGCTTAAAACAAAATGCACTTATTATATGTAGTAGGAGTTTGTAGCGTTATTTTGTTTACAAGCTGTGAAGGAGGGGAGGGGTAGTGGTGGTGGTCGCAGCGGTGTAAATGATGCAGTCAAGGGGTGCTAGTGTAAATTCTGTCTAATGAGGTCACACCCTGGCAACCCAGTGACTCCTCCTACCCACTCCCTCACCCTCCTCCTCCTCCTCCTCCACCTCGTCTATCTCTCCACTTGGCCCTTTCTCATATGCCCACCCACTCAACCCCCCGCCCCCACCTTCACCCTGCACTCTGTGAGCTCTCCGTGGTGCTGAAGGGGGGAAAAAAACACACACAAAACACTCGGGCTTGCAGTGCAAAAGACAGCCAGCGACGGCACAAAAGCACAGGAGTTGAGGGGATTCGTAGGAGATAAAAAAGCAATTGTTTGGAAGGTAGTGAGGAGCGAATGACGAGGTAACGCAAGGTGGAAAGGAGTGGGCGGTGGGCGTGTTCTTGTTGTTGTGAGTTATAGATGGGAAGCCCTGTCTCATCTGCCCAGGCACAGATAGACAGAGGCTGCGAGCGCGCTGTGTGGACATGCAGGATAGAGCCGGAGCTGACAGGGCAAAGCAAACCTGGAAATTCCTGCCATCTGCTGCACCTTGCTCTCAGTGCTAAATCGAGAAGAGGATCCATGCCACCTGATCTGAATTGCACCTACTTATTTTAGAGCCATTTTGGGATGTATTTCTTTTTCTAATTTCATTTTAAGTAGAGTGGAGTCTTGTTTTCTTTTTTTTGCTGTGTATCCGTGTCATGCTTGTTGTTACGGGGTGCGGTCTGTTGCTATGCTGCACCCCCCCACCCCATCTGTCTTCAGCATGGCCAGATGTGTAAAGAAGTGAAGCTTGCGCCCGGCTTGGAGTTGACTGTGGGCTGCAGCAGCTCCCCTTTGAGCCCAGGGGAGGAGGAATCGTCGCCGGGCTGTGCACCTTGCAGCGCTCTCCCTCTCTCCTTGGCACCGGCCGGTACCTGGGTCACTTCCAACTGGACCGTACAATGGATGTATGTCGATGTGGATTTCAACGTGCGCCAGTGCTCCAGCAAAGGTCAGAGTTCACAAGTGTGCACTGGAGTGAGGAGGGCAAGAAGACAGAAGACACACCGGTCCATGAACCTGCAGGGACACAGCTCCATTGTGAGTATGCATGTCACACACATGTCAGAAATCTCAAACTCAAATGACCAACTTGCCAATAGGATACGGGATGTACAGCGACACTGTAATTCTGCATGTCACACCAGTGCCTCCCTTGCAATTGATTTGACATTATGTCTTGAGAATAGCCACGCTGTCCCTCTCCTTTGACACCGTTGCTTAGATACTGCAATGGTGTGCCACTTTAATTTACTTTTAAAGCCAAACTGGATCACTACGGGTGCCCCTCTTGTCATTGATGCGATATACAGAGGTACGTTGCATCCATTTAATGTCAGAATCAGAATGTGTCAGAATATAGGATAAAGATGTAAAATAGGCAGCTGAATTAATAGGTTTTGCAGGAATAATACATAATGTCACACCCCATAGTTATTGGAGGACAATCTCATGTGAAAAGGGCTTGGATGATTGGGGTAAAAAAACAATGTGATAAACAAGTTGATTCCAGTGCAGAGTGCTGCTGCAGGCTTACAGGGATTAGGCAGGCAGGCTTAATTCAGCCCCAGCACTGTTTGAACTGCAATTGCCTCACGCTTTACACATCTTCACCTCACAGAAATGCAATATCCTCGTATAGCTTTAGATCTCAAAGCGTTTCTGCACGTCAGCGATAAGACTGGATAACGTTCTTTGGGGAAAATGTGCAGCACTTGACACAGGGTTACTGTGCCCTACTTTGAACTCCAACTCAGAGATTGTGATTCATATCAGACCTGTAATCCAAAAGCAAGGGTAAATTTACAACAAGAGTCCAGCAAAGCATGTGGAGCCATGCTTTGTGCTGGCTTTCCTCATAGAAAACAATACAGCTATTGGTTTAAGATGATCACACAATGATAGCTCCATCACTTGGCCTTCCAATCTCCATCTGGCTGCCTTCCAAGCCCTCCTTCTTTCCCTGTTCTTGGTTATCCATACACACAAACACACACACACACACACACACATAGCTACTACATACAGTTATCAGGAGCCCCCCCTTCCCTCTCCACTCACGCTCACACGCTTCGCTCACACGTAAACAAGCACAAGTCTTAGCCTGATCTGAAAACATTGACCTACATAACAGCATCTTCCTTTCCTCCATTGGGCTATCCAAAAATTGCACACATGGGCTGTTGCACATCTGACAAGCTGTGTTGCATGCAGTTGCTCATGCTTGGAGGCTTATTGCACATGCATGCAATAATATCGAGCTTAGAAAGGAGTTTATTACAGTTGCAATAAAACAATTGCAGACAACGAGAATGAGAATATATTTTTAGCCTCCGGAGCATATTGGAAAGCTCGGTAAATTTTATCTTGGTAGTTATTCCCAGGAGTATTGCTTTTATTTCACCACATCTGAGCCCTAGCACACATTTGAACTTCAAGTGATGAAAGCGTCATTTAGGTTTATTCAGATATTTGGTTGTGGTTAAAGCCTGTCATTTGAGCCCAAAATAGCGCAAAGAAGACAACTGAGAAAAATGAGCCGAAGCACTGATTTGCAGCCAATAAGAAAACACTCAAGCAGCGTATTTGTCACTGTAACCAGATTGTAAGAGTGTGAGATTGCGAAGAATGTATCATGTAGCAAGACCTCATGGGAAAATGCTTAAGAGGATAGTGCCTGATGCAAGCCTCACCACTCTTAATGTACCAATCATCTATGCAGCAATATAAGCATGAAATATTAGACCGATATTAACCTGATGTAACTCTTCATCATTCCGGTTGTTTTTTTAATATAGCATATACAAAAGACAGTTGTAGAAACATATAAGCAGCACACACAAAATTAAAACTGTCAAAGTGTTTGCCAAAGACTGAGACTGAGGTAGTAAAGGCAACCATTTAATTATTGTTTTATTGTTTTGTAAATGTGTAGGTTATTGGCTCTATTTCATTTTAATCATGTCTGTTTCTTTATGGTGATGATTAATGATGTTTATAATTTATGAGTAAAAGAAGCAGCTCTTGGACAGAAATGTATACTATAGGGGCCACCATAGTCTTGTTTATTATAGAGAAACCCTTTTGTTTGTTTCTGACTCCAAACCCTTTGTTAAAGATTAAAAATATTATTGATTGATCCATTGGAGAGTAATGTTTGAAATATGAGTTCATGATAACACTTTTTTGCCTATACCAATATGAATTTTTTTTTTTACTTTTGAAATAAATAGTAATAACATGTATTTTTCTGTCATATAACCTAATATGCAGCATCTTTGTGTAAATATACAGACACCTCTTTAGCTTCATTGCTCTTCTATTTTCATGTTTACTCATTAGTCATCATCACTGTTTAAAATGTCATCAAAGAGCAGATCTCACCAATACCGATATTTGCATAGTTATATTGACTATCCCTACTTCTTAATCAATATTATTTACCCACAATGTGTTTTGTTTCCAGAATGCTGTGGACAAACTTGAAGAATGATGAGCTCCAAAGAGGAAGAAACGCTGCGTTTTTTCCACTATGTTGAAGAGAATGGGCTGAGAGCCTACAATGGCCTTATAGCTCAGAACCTGGACCATGCCAGGAATGAGAGAAATTGGACATACCTGCAGGATAAAAATGATAAAAAGAGGAAACAGGAGGAAGCCATTAAGAGGTAGGCACACACTTATGCCTGATTATAGCTACTCTGATCACTAATTCATTAACATTGCCAGTGTTTATGAATTAGCTTGTTCCTTTGCAGTTTCCAGTTTGAGGAAGTGGGACAAGAAGCCACAGAGTCCCATGGGACTGGCTTGTTGCCACAATCTAGGGGTTGCGAGTGATGGTTGGTTCACTTTTTATCCTTTGAGGATAGTTCATTTCTACATTGACACTTATCTGGAACTTGTCCTTGAAAAAAGGTCATCACTGCTCCATTTTAAGACAAGACAAGATTTTAGAATTACCAATGAAGTGAGTGTGCTGCTTCTGAAGTGAATGACACATTTATGAGCTCTCCTGATGTGCACTTTGCATAACTGTCCTGAACTGACCCAACTGCTGCAGGAAATAATGCTGACAATAATGTTGTATGGAGATTTTGTGAATTTATGAATCCTATTTACTCATACTACTGATTTAAATATAATTTTCCCAAACATCATATAGAGCTAGGAACAAGCATCTGAAACTTGCACCAGGCGGCATGTTGTTAAAGCGGGGAGTCACATCAGGTTGTATCACGCATGACGGAAGTAGCAGTTTGTCAATACAGTAATTATGCTGACAGGTCAGCTAAGACCACATACTTTTACATTACAGTACAAAGGATGTTTGAGGCGAGGAGATTTGAGAGACACATGTTACAAATTAGCAGCTGTGATTGGACCGTCCTAGAGATAGATAGATGTCTGGTGCGCTCTATGGTCAGGATTGTCTGTTTGATTGCAGCTCTGACCAGTGCATTCTTATGTTGTGTTTTGGGGCAAGACATTTCAACAACATTTGCTAATCTGAATGTGATGTGTCAATAATAAATTGTGGTATTTTGACACAGATTGGTAGTCACTTCTTCTTTTAGATAATCTATCAAATACACATCAGTGTTGCTGGTTACTGTGACAGGGCATTGCCTTCTGTCTGGGCATCTCGTTGTAGAGTTTGTATAGTTTTGTTGGAAACAGTTCAGCATACCTCAAAAAATACTTTAGAATGACAACATATTTGCAAATGATGAATTAATAATTAAGCTCAATTAGGCCAAATCACATTTCCAATGGAATTTTACTTTGTAAAATCAAAAAGTAAAAATATTTTTTGGGCATTATGGGAATATATATTTGAAGTGGACCGGTTTCTTTGCTCTGTCCCATGCATCAATACCAGACTGGAACAGGCAGCCCTGATAACTAGGTGAACGTTTTAATGGGTTGATGTCCAGGGAAAGTGAAATCCATTGTCCTGCTTGCCTTCAATAGCCTCTCAGCTGATGTCAACATTGAAATATTAATGCACGAAAATAGCAATAGGTTTTTAATAAGCTTTGAAGAAGATCAATGAGACAACTTATTTTGTATATTACTTGAGATATTCACTTATAATTTGTGGTTTTGTTAGTAGGTTTTCATGGTCATGGACCTGGAGGTATCCGTCTTTGAGAACAAAAGAATGCGTCATTGTCTTATGGAGGAAAGAGCTTCTGGGAGAAAATGTCTTTAAGAGTGAAGAAACAAGAAAAAGTAGAGAGAGAGAGAGAGAGAGAGAAAGAGAGAGAGAGAGAGAGAGCTTAAGTATGAGTGCAAGAGCGTTCTGCCTGGTGACAGCTGGAACTGCCATAGGCCAATCAGATCAACACGTTTGCTCTGAGTGAGGCGGGACTTTCTGTTGCTGCTTTCTGACTTTTTCTGTTTCACCGGAACTTGTCACGCAAGGATATACCGTCTCACACACATGCAAATATACAATCCCTCTCTCACGTGCTGTTATTGTGTATTCTAATTACAAACTCGTCTTGACTGTTGTTTGCATTTGCCAGCCAAATGGTTAGATTCATATTAGATGACCATACCTATCCAACAGGCACCTGTGATCTGTCTCCCAGCCAATCACTGGGCAAATAACCTATAAATAACTCATGTCACCTCCACTCCACTCATACATTCACTGACGAATGATATTACTATGCACTTAAAGAAAATGTATGCAATGTATGTATATGTTGGTGTCTATTTGCATCACAGTTTTCTCAGACTGTGATGCTAAACCTACTAAATTGTCATTTATTAATGTCATTTTTATATCTAAAAACGGCATTTTTTGATCCATATTTATATAAATGTCATAAGTATATTTGTCATAAGTATATTTGTGTTCCGTAAATAACATGTAGAAGCCATAGTGGCGCCATGGTTACCTTTTATACATAACAGAAATTTGCCTACAAGGCTCAGTCATACCAACGTGCCTGATCCTGCACGTGCACATTATTATTGTTGTGAGGCAGCTGGGTTTGTGTCTGGTTTCTATGGGTACCCTCCTGTTACTAGGCAAGGATAAGCCCCTGACCAATGAACCTATCCCACCAACCAAGCGCCTTCTGTTTAGCAGCTGGCCCGGCGGAGGGAGACAGAGTCAGCAAAGTCGAGCAGCGAGGGGTCAGATAGATACACAAACACACGTGTGCATGAGCGACAAGAAAGTACACTTGCAAATTCATCCCTGTGCCATTTGCATAAACATTTGCATCTATGACCGAAAACTTTGGGTCAACCTTCCATCAGTCAGGATGACAACAGAGTCAAATAAACACGCCAGCCTTTTGTTTTGAAGCTGTCAATTTTTCTTTCAAAACGACATTTACATAGCCCTCATTACCCCACTATTACCACAACACACTCAGGCATCATTAACTGTCCATTCAGGTCAATCATCCCTTTATCAGGATTGATTGTGTTCAAACTGGGGAACATCCATGGTGTCATTATGTGTGCAATGTGTCAACAGCGCCAGCCACAATAAGGGTTAAACACAAATCCATGGCCTTTGTCTGGTGTTTCCCAATACACATGCGTTCTAACCTTTAGAAAACCAATGTGAAAATCTGCTTTCTGAGCATAAGACATTTGGACCACTGCCTGTTTAATGTAATTAACAAACTGCACTATTCCAACATGGTTCTACCCAGTTACATATTTTTGCCTAATTTTACTGCACTAACATATTTGAGTTAATATCATTATTTATGTTAGAGTCAGCTAGTTAGTTCAATTATAATTTTCACTAATGATGTGTTATCAAACGTTTTCAGTATGTATTGGTGGGAATGTTTTTTGTTTTGCCCTTTATTTCCTTTTTTTTTTATTTCAGTTGCATATGCATTTAGTATCAGGCTCACAGTAATATAAAGAGTTAAGGGTTGTTGGTTTGATTCCTCCTTTGTTTTAAGTCATTGGGCAAAACATGTTACTCACATTGCCTACTCAATTGACTATGTAATTAGTTATGACAGGAAAGGCTCAATGTACCTAAACATGCACACATATTTTTACAGTTTTCACTCTTGTTGTGTTAACCTGGTGTTTCTACTCAAAACTGATGATTTCCTATTTGGTTTGTATTTTCCTTCTGTTTTTTAGAACGGGCGAGGACATAACATCTGAAGGCAAGCACTTCCGCTTGGGTTCAATCACCATGCCGGAGCCCCATGAGCGTGTGCCCATACCCCACCCGCATGCCCTCGCCTGCGGCCAAGGTTTCTCCGTGCGCTCCCAGTCGCTGCACTCGGTTGGCGGTGGGAACACTGGAGGCGGTGGTGGAGGAGGCGAGGAGGAAGTTGGAAGTCCTACCTCCAGGAAACAGCCCCCTCCCAAACCCAGGAGGGACCCTGCGACCAAACTGAGTATGTCATCCGAGGCAGTGGACCACAACCCCACGTCCACCTGCCGCGGGGACAGATGTGATGGTGAGCGGCGTTGGCACTTCACACCAGACTTTTGTGCTAAATATAGATGTTCTCCGCAGTGTCCTCCTCAGTCCGGGTTCTTCAACAATGACATGACATCTAAGCTGGTTAATGCACACTCCACACAAATCAAATATGCACTCAGTTGCCTGTGGCACCAGCGGTACAACGATTAATAGTAATGATGCGATGGAACTGCAAGCCAGTGCCATGCAACATTCAGCAGTAAAAGAGAGTTATGAAAATATTAAATGTCATATTTTTTAGAGTTAGCTGATTCTAAGATGCTGTCTACACAATAGTAATTGAAGGTGAGACATGACAGGAGTCACAAGCAAGTCCCAAGAAATAATAATAATCACTTCGCAGGGGGAAAAAAATCATCTTCATCCATTCTGACTTAAACACAGGCAAATGCACTTTAATTGTCAATCATAGAAACATTTATTGGCTGTCTTGTTTTTGGGTGTAAGATAGATTATGGCCTCAAAGAGCCATTTTCAGTGTATTTTTAAGGTATAGACAACAATTAAAACAGTAAAGTTGAATGAGGGAGGGCTGCTTGTGTCAGGAAAGGCCTTTTCACAGAGGCAAAGGGTTTGTTGGAGTGAGTCAATAAGAGAAAAGGGGACAGGAAATGTAGAAGATATTGTTGTTAACTTGTTGTTGTTATAAAATATAACAAAATACTGCAGGTATTATCTTGATTAGAAGTCAGACGTTACAACAGTGCCTGAATCCAATCAATCACATTTATTTATAGAGCACAATTCGAACAAAGCCCAATTCAAAGTGCTTTACAATGTTAAAAAACACATTTAAAAAATAAAAACACAATACAGTTTACAAAAAATACATAAAACAGTGTATGTCAAAATAAATAAATAAAAACATAAAAGCAAATTAACTTGATTGAATTTGAAATGGTATTTAAAATATTAAAAACCAGGTAAAAGTATTTCAGTCATAGGCAAACAAAACAGTCTTTAGCTTACCATAAGATTTAAACACAGCTGGGGTGGGGGCCTGTCCCACAACTTCGGGAAGGCTATTTCAGACCTTTGCCCCATAGAAGTGGAAAGCAGATTCTCCGTGTCTGGTCTTGGCTCTGAGATGGTTCATATGGCACAAACATGTCGGAGATGTACTTTGGTCCTCGGCCATGGAGAGACTTGTACACAAGCAAAGCTGCTTTAAAGTCTGTTTTCCCTTAGCGTCAGGGAGCCAGTGCAGAGACCTGAGAACAGGACTAATGTGATGGTACTTCCTGGTTCTAGTCAGGACCCGAGCAGCAGCGTTCTGGATGTACTGCAGCTGTTTTACAGCTCGTTTGGAGAGGCCAGTGAACAGGCCGTTACAGCAGTCTAATCTACTGGAGACAAACGCATGGATAAGTCTCTCCAAGTCTGGTTGGGACACTATATTTTTTTTATTTTTGGCAATGTTTTTCAGATGGAAAAAAGCTACTGGTGTTATTGAATTGATGTAGCTGTCGAAATTCAGGTCTCAGTCCATTATTACTCCTAAATTTTTGACCTTGTTTACGGATTATACGGATAATATAAGTCAGCATCCAAGCACAAAAAATGTGCAAAACATTAACATTGGATGTAGTTATTGGGAAAAAATAAATCTGTGCACTTTAAAAAAAATAATTAAACATCACATTACATTATGGATCATTTTGTTTTGGTAAAGCATTTAATGTTGTTTTTGTTTTTGTTTTATTTTTTTTTTACTTTTTTCAAATAGAACAAATGCAATAGTTTTAAAGTCCTTGCAACAGACGGGGAGAGCAGTGATTTCAGTGGTTGCAGGAAGCCATGACTCCATTTTACTTTTCATTCTCTGTTGCCAACGTGATGTTTAGGGACTCGCCTAGCCTAGCTCAGATTGGTGGGGATGTCTCTGTATGCGCACAGATCTTCCTGGGCACCACGGCAACCATCCCACAGAAACAAGACCCCCTGCAGCCCACCCAATCACAACATAACTGAACGGCACGGGCCAATCACACTCCTGAGATGCTGAAGCCTGAGGCAGAGCAGCCAATCAGCGAGCTCGTGTGGGGGTGTCCCTGGGTGAGGGGAGGGTTGCGTGCTCTGTAGCTGGCGCACTGGCGGGAAGAGGCGGAGCTTGTGGGTGCAAAATTCATTCAGGAGGAGCGATTGACCTAGATTCTGTTTTCCCCAGGAGGAGCAAGAGGGGGCGGGGGATGCGGGTAAACACATCCCTTTGGGGGGAGGGGGAGAGAGGAGGAGAGGGGACAGCAACAAGAGATCTATGGAAAGTGGAATTTACTGTCAGATTAGGATACAGTATGTAATTCACCGTGACATAGAAGGAGTGGTCCATCTTTTGAATAATAATAATAATGTATTTCTTAAGAGACAAAATCTGAACAATGTTGCACTCTTTGCTTGATGCATTTATCCTTTCAAGTCTGTTTTCATTTCTTTAACTGATTAATTAGTTGATTTATTATCATCTGCAAACCGTTAGCCTTCGGCCTGATGTCATTTTACGTTACTTACACTAAAACATGGTTGTAGCAGTAATTATCCATCAAACCATCAAAAAGTGATATTATAAACAATCAATGTATTTGGCCTTAATTATGTATGTTTAATTAATCATGAACAGAAACATTTTATCTAATAGATCGCCCAAGATAAGCACTCACATTGCTCCCAGAAATAATGGATTACTTTGATATTCACTGCCCAATAGGAGTTACATGAATTAATGTGATGACAAAGTCAAGGGTGAAGTCGAAAAACACACACAGGCTTACAGAAAAAAGCAGAACGCTGAGAAGGATTGAAACTTCCTTTAACATTATTACTTAAAGAATTGCACAGCTCTGTTTATTTGTTAGATGTTTTGCTCAATCAAATTCTATAGATAGGCACTAGCTGAGTAAAGGACAGATAGTCACTTTAGGGGAAATGTTCTAAAAATGTGCCATGTTTTCCTGAAAGCATATTTATTTACAGTCTGTGCACATTGATGGTGGTGAGTCAGTTTCGGGAAGGGAGCGTGTGTCTATGCCATCTGGCATCTAAATTATTAAAGATAAAAAATCCACAGTTTGAAGATTTCAGACATGGCCCAGCTCTTAACTACACTTATCTGCTCTCTCTGTCAGAAAAAGAAGACGCCCAACAATTCTGCACAAATCCACAAATACAGCACGCAGCTCACTAATGTAGAGCGTGTGTAAAATACTATTAGAGCTCCAGTAGTATGCGCTGCACATCTGAAGCGCTTCACTCCGCAATGCTACGTCATTACTATCATAAAGAAGCTCCACAGTGTGTGACCCAGATTCTATACTCACATACTGCTCCACTGTTATATATATGGCTTATATGCCGGAAGTATTCCCATCCCATATATGTCAAATAACATTTGCCTTTAGATGTAACAAATGCCTGCATTACAATATCAATTAATGCCACTTCCGTAGAAAAAGCATTTATGGTTGCGTGGGCTATTATTGTGTGATACTTTTAGAGTTGTACTTGACTGTAACAATACGAGGGAAGTGCATAAAATTGTGCTTGATTTATATTATATTGTACTCGATAAAGTAATTTTGCACAGATGGTTGATGATGTTAATAAGTCTGTGAATGTAAAACATAGTGGTGCATACGCAAGACAAAATTCATTGCCAGTTCCAATACAAGTCATTTAGCAAATTAATAAGTAAATAAGTAAGTAAAACTTTATGTATTGTGCATCTTTCACAGATATAAATCACAGAGTGCTTTGAAGAGAGCAAAACAAGAAAAAGTGCAATGAAGAATAAAAAAATAAAGTACAAATAGAGGTGACTGAATAAAACTGGCAAAATATGGTTAGCGGGACATATGAGTAATACATGCATATAAATGATTTATTTGTCAAACAAAACGCCTACATGATGATTTTTAAACACAGGTGTCTTTTTTTTTGCAGGACCACAAGGATGCAGTGAGGACTGCAAAAGGGTGCCACCACCAAAACCTAAGAGAAATCCCAATACTCAACTAAGCGTTTCCTTTGACGAGTCCTTCATCAAAAGCCACAGTAGCAGTGGGATGTGCACTCCCAAAGGCCTCCATCATGTCAGCTCACCGTGCGAGCACAGCACGTCCTCCCCTCAAAGCGATGACAGCCCCACAGACGACTGTGAGGACGAGCCTGTCTACATAGAGATGGGAGGCATAGACATTGGGCCAAGGGAGCCTATAAAAAGTGAGGATGAGGAGCCTGGAGAGTCAGTGTATGAAGAGATGAAGTACCCTATTTTAGACGACCATGAATATCGTACAGACCCTATTGGATGCCGCTCCGCCTGCCCTACTCCTGCACCCTATGACCCGGAGCCTCTCAGTCGCTGTTCCACCCCTCGAAACATTCCCCTCTGTGACATTCCTGCCCCTTTCCCAAACCTGCTGACCCATCGTCCTCCGCTTCTGGTGTTCCCACCTGCTCCAGCCCAATGCTCACCCAATTCAGACGAGTCCCCCCTCACTCCTCTAGATGTGACTAAACTGCCCATGCTTGAAAATCAGCAATATAGTAAATCCCCCACGTCGTCCTCAGAGCCCCCCTCTTCGGCACACATCCGCAGAGAGCTGACCGCCACACCGACCCTCACAGTGTCAGGGCGGTCCTCTGCTCCTCCTCTGCCCTGTACACTGTACAAATCTTCCTCTTCATCAAACTATCAGCGCAGCCACTCAGCCTGTCCTTCACCGGTCAGCATGGGCCGCTGTTTGACCCCGCTTAGCCTCATGCGCACACCCCCTTTCGATGCTCCAATGCCTTTTCCAGGGGGTCTGCCACGCAGTGCCTCTGCCACTCCTCATGGGAAGGGTTCCCCACCCCAGGACACTGCTGGACGACTCCATGGCTCTATGCAAAATGTGTCAACAGGACGTTCCAGGACCCCCACAAGCCCCCTGGATGAACTCACCAACCTGTTTACCACAGGGAGGAATATGCTAAAGAAGAACACAAGTGGCAGGAAGTCGAAAGAGCCCGGAGAAAGTGAGTCATTAACTTTCTAAGAATGTTTTGCTGTAGGTCAAACAGGTGTCATCACTCACAAATGTTTCTCATACAGTGACACAGTAACATATCCGGCCAAGCTATTTATGTTAGAAAACTTTCCAGGGTCTGAGTTTGAAGAATTTTAGATTTAGTCTGAACAAGTCTGAATGTTGCATGTTTGTATCGGTCTAACACAGTTTATGTAGACCCTGCCAACCAAGTTTTACAGAGATTGTGGGATTTAATCTGTGGGGATTAGAGCATAAAGCAGACAGCAGGTCCAACCTACTCATGGCATTTAGCCATCAGCTTTTAATTCTGAATATGTAAACATCATTTTAAATACAGTTAGCTATGCTGCACTCAAGCCTCTGTCAATGAAACTGTGAAATATCTTGGTCCTAAAATAACTTGAAGGTGTGCCAAGTTTATTTGGAATCATGAAATTTCAAACCAAATGCTAAAATCACTTTTTACGTAAACCATCAAATTATTTATATCTCTGTAGTGTGGCTCAGACTAAAGCTAATATCTACAGATGCACTATTGCAATGTTTTGCGACTTGAAAAAAGGTTTATTGGCACAAACATACATGCTTATTTTACGAGAATAAATCATCTACAAACCACTTAGCAACTACAACAGTACAATACAGCAGAAGGACAAAATCTCAATCACAGCGCAGTGCGTGACTGCTGCCTGCAGTGTAGTTTCTCTGTTGCTCTGAACTCCAATCTACACCTCATCAAATGCCTTCTCTCTGTTTTTCATCCAATCCGCATTTACCCTGCTCATGAAAGCCAATGTGGGAGCAGCAGCACCAGCTTGGATTGTAGATACTGAGACAGTTTAGGACATCTTGTTTTATGACCTAATAAGCTCTGCACACTTGTACTAGATAGTGCATGATGTTCATTATTGTATATCACAGGTGCATGTGCACGTTCAAAGCAAGACTGCTTAGATATGTATTTAAAGGGAGCAGTTTGTTCCCTAAACCCACAAGGCATGTAAACACCTCATATATGCATATGTTAGGTAGATTCATACATACGGACAGTTGTGTTTACTAGTCTTTGTAAATGATGCATGTGCATTCCAACACCTGTGTGTGCTCCACATGGGGCCATGGACTGACAGGTTGAATGTGTTGCTGTGCGATGGGCTGCACACCTGATTTAATTAATCCAAGCCTCAAACATGAATGAGGTCTTTTTTTCTCCTTTTCTGAGGCAGTGATTGCAGCTAAAGCTGGCCTGACCCACTTACCAACTGCTCACACACAGCACACTAAGCATGCTCATGCCGTCAAATGCCATATACATCATCACACATGTGGTTGTGACAGCAAATGTTTGCACATGTTAGGCCAGAATGGCCAGAAGTTTGATCAATCATGCACATGCAATTTGATCTATACACTGATAATGATATATAATGTCTCCAGTGTGTTTCAAAGCAGTGACATACATATGCTTCAAAAAGCCAGGCAAAGGCATATGTACAATTGCTTTTCCATTGAAAGACCATTCTTTAGTTGTTGTTTTTGTAGTGAGTATATTATGATTTAACTAACTTATTTTAAGTTGCTTCTGGTGTAAATTATTAAATTATTGTGCAGTGGAAAGTAAACGTGCCAGTCTTAAAATGGGTTATGAGTGACCCCTAGTGGTGTTCAATGGTAGAACGAGTATAGATGCAATCACGGTTGAGTATTTTGGTTGAGTAAAAATTAATTAAAATGTAAATTAATTGATTAATATTTTAGCATGAAAAGCCGCATTACAAAAAAAAAAAAAAATCTAAATATTGTTGCTTCTTGTTTCTAAATGTCTGCATGAATTTACAATATCACCATAATCATTTTCCTCTGTTTCAACAGCTGAGTCTAAAAGCAAGTCCCATGGTGAGTCCAAGCGTGAAGGCAAGGAAAGGCACAGCCACAGCCACAGTAAGGAGTCTAAACGAGAGTCCAAGGATCGTCATGGACACAAAGAGTCCTCTCACCGGCGGGACAGAGACAAAGGCAGAGACAAAGACAGGGACCGAGACAAAGACAGAGAGTCTCTGTCTCACCGGCGGAACAGTAAAGACCGGACTTTAGACCCTCAGCTGGTCCGCAGGGATAGCAGAGACCAGGGCTGCAGCAGTGTAGAGCCTGTTCCTGTCAGGCGGGACTCCAAAGACAGGGGCTGTAGCTCCTTAGAACCTGCTGCTATGATCAGGAGAGATTCCAAGGACAAAGGGGCAAGCAGTGGGGACATGATGGTACGGAGGGACAGCAAAGACAGGAGCGCGGGACACTGTGTGGACCCAGTTTCACGGCAGGACAACAAAGACAGAGAAAGACTGTCTGATCACCCACCAGAACTCTTGCCAAAACAGGAGGGCAAAGAGTGGGTTAGGAACGGGGTGGACTGTAGACACGAGAGCAAGGAGAGACTGCGGGACCAGCTACCTGAGCTCTTACCCCGACAGGAGAGCAAAGAACGAGCAAGGAACGGTTTGGACTCACAATTCGAAAACAGAGACAAGCCACCGGAGCTTCTTCCCAGGCAAGATAGTAAAGATAGATCCAGAGGGGGGCTAGATTACAGACAAGAACAAAGACCAGATTTGTTACCAAGACAGGACAGCAAAGAGAGGATGAGGAGTGAGGAACATAAGCATGAAGGAAGAATAGACCAACCACCTGAGATCATTCCCCGACAAGAGACTTCTAGAGGCCATAAAGAGAAAAATGGTTACAGTTCTGAGTCCAAACAGGATATAAGGGGCTGCCACAACGGGGGAGATGTGCCTCCGCCACTTTTGCCCAGGCAGGACAGTAGAACAGGCCTGGAGGTGAGGCGAGACAGTGCTGATCGAAAACTGAACGGCTCAGATAAGCACCACTACGATGTAAAACACACCAGGAGCCCCACCGCACGAGACTACAGGAGTGAAAATAAAGAGCGCGCATACAGGCCAGACAGCACGCCACGGCGAGAACATAGAGGAACTAGCACCATGGAGCAGTCCAAAGCACAAGACAGGAACGGTAGCACAATGCCAGGGCAGCCTTCGTCGACAACCACACCCACTCGCCAAGTAAGATCCAGTGGAAGCCCACCAATGGCAGGAAATGGTGAGAATTTTAATCTGTTGAAGCTTTGTCTAGTCATAAATATTTATGGCTATAGCAAAATAACAAATGTTTTATTCAAATAATACCATTCCTATATGTTTTTTACTCCATAGAAATAAAAGGAGCACCCAAATATGGTCATTCACCCTCTGTGTCTGCTAACCCTTCTCCAATGGGGACCCCACAGAGAAGAGTAGCTGAAAGTCACAGCCAGGTAAGCAGTTCTCATGCAAATGATTAAGTCTGATAATGAAAATAAATGATGCAATAGGAACAATCCACTGAATACCTTTTATTGACCCCAGATGCCACAGATGCCCTGGGTATGCGGGGACACAACCATGCTGGAGCAGATTGAGAGGAAACGCACTCTGTGCAAGGAGATCCGCTCCAGACAGCACCCACAGCTACAGAAGTCTCTGGAGAGGCGGTCCCCAGACCGCAGTGATGACAAGCATCAGGAGCACAATCAGTGCAAGCAGGAAAGCACAGCTGTCCTCCCGGGCTGGGGCAGGAACAACGGGGCTAAAAAGATCCGTCCTCCCCCCTACCCCACTCAGAAAACAGTGTTCTGGGACACAGCCATCTGACATAATGACACACCAAACACCTCCCTGCCACACAACCCCATATTACCCACCCCTCTTTCCTCGGGCTTGTCCTAAAGTGCCCCAGCACATTGCATCAGGCAGACCAGCCTCCTAGAGCACAGAGGGCTTCTAGTTGATGTCAAAGGACAATGGTGGAGACCATAGCAATATTTCTGCTTGTTCAGGTTGTCATGTTTTCTTATCATCATTGGTGATATTTGATATTTTTCTATTTCCTGTGACTGGATACTTGTAAAATAATTAGTAGAATAGATATTTGATGAACAGATATTTTCTAAATGAGATGGCAATTTAAAATCAACTTAAATTATGTATAGTAGATAGTAGATGGAATCTAATGTTTGTTTTATTTCTGTTCTTTTACATTTCAAAGCATAATCTATCAATACTCGTACTGTAGTAGCATAATTTCTTATGCCCAACTCTTCGATGTGCTTAGAAGCACTCTAATGAATGGACAATTCTGTCTATAATATATTCTTTACTGCATTTTACTGTTGTATTGTAAATGGCGGCGTTGCGTCAGCGTGCTTTAGATTCCAGCGCCCCTCATGCCTGGTCCAGTCTGTTCTAGAATGTACAACAGTCAGTCCTAGAACACAACAGGAAATTCTGTGTGCTGCAGTTTGTATTTTACAGTAAGAGCTGTGTGTCACTGTGTTGAAGGCTTTCAAAGGAATTCAATGTTTGTTTTTCCTAAAACTGTTGGCTGGCATGTTGTAATGTAGCAACAGAGTGCGACATGTTTTGCTGTAACCTTGATACACTTTGAGGGTGGGTTGGGAATTTAGGAAATTAGAACATACATTATTTACAGTATCATTTGCAAAACCAGCCAAAGCCTATTAAAGCGAGAGGGGTGTGGTTGCACTTTTGGATAGGTAATTACTCAAAAGTGGATTGGTATCGTTAGCTGGCGAATGCCAGTGAGCTTACTGTACGTTGCCGAGCAGCACTCTGTGATCACCAAGACAGTGTAAATACTTGATGCCAACAACCAGCCCGTACAATCAACACCTGAGCTTTTAGTACAGTCCTTAATTTTACTGCAGATTATAATAGCCATATGCACTTGCTTAAGAAAGGATTTTCGAGATTATGCTTATATATGTATTTTATAAAAATGACTATGAGTTAAGAGCTGTGCCATGGAAGTTTGAACTCAATGGCAGAAAGGTTTAGCCTCAGGAGAATGGCTGTGCCATACAGTCATGCAATGGTTATCTGGTCTGTGACATTCCCAATCTGATTGGCTGGAAACCAATAATAAGATCAAAGAGAAGAAGGACCTATAACATGGCAACAGCTCTGCTCAGTTACAATGTCAATGGTTGCACAAGGGCCTGCAAATATTTGTTAAAACAAAACTGCACTATCCATCACCTTCCATCACATTTGATCAGGCTGGTTACATACCAACATAATCCTGTTCCTTGCTCTCTCCCTCTACCTCAGCCTCCCTCACACGTCATTCTAATTGGTTCTCATTTGCTCAGTGAAATGCAATGTGGCCAAAAAGCATGGGCTGACTAAACACAGGCCCACAGATTGCAAGTGCAGTACCCTTTTTCTTTTGAGAGCCACCGTGACAGAGGTTCCTATGTCGTGTACATGTCTGTGTCTCTGAGGGAGGGAGCCGTGCGAGCGTGTGCCAATACTGTATGCAAGTCGGATCTTTCAAATGATTGTTTTAAGATATTCACTTTGCCCTCTTCATGATGTGGTGGGTGGACGTTGGAATTGTAATAATGATGATGTACAATCTTCTTGTGTATAAACGTGCACTGTGAACAGGTATAGAGAGCACCGCACTGTCAGAGTCCTCTGTCTTATTGCACTGAGTGTTCTCTTGTTTTGCATAATAAAAAAGGAAAATGTGTTGGAGGAAAAAAGTACTGTATTCTGATTGTCACATGGGTTCTGTTGAGAGAAATAAATAAATATAAAACCTGTTATGACAAAAGTAGCATTTGAGTTTTATCATAATAGTTTTGAGCATGTGTCTACAAAACTACAGGACATTTTATATAATTACCATTATTTACATCAACAAACAAAGTTTGTAACTTTGGTTCATTTCCCAAAATGAAAGAGTTTCTCCAGGGAATTATTGATCACTGCATAAGTGAATCAATTTAGGTTCTTTCAAAAATGTTTTAATCAAATATCATCCTTCCAATGTTCAAAGTTGATACTTATTACAAAGGCTAATCTGCACTGCTCCAGCAGAGTTCAAATCCTGGCCACAGACAGACATTGAGCCTGTGTGACAGCACTCGTTCACACTTACCACACTCTTGTGAAGGTGTGGGGCCTCTACCACAGCCTGGGCACTACAAAAGACAAGCAAGAATTCTGACTGAAAAGGTTCACTGCAATCATCCATACAATCAAGTTTTTCTCAGGCAGTATATTGCGTTATTCTCTACCCCTTATTATCATCATCATCAATATGAATATACTGGTAAAAAATTACCTCAAAATGTATTTTCTTGATAAAAAAACACAATGATAAGATGTAATGTTGTGGCGTCTGTGCATGAAATATGCCTGATTGTTGGGTCAGTGCACTATTTCCTAGCCAGGAGTATGGGGACCCCGGGAGAAGTTAGTGGGTGTATAATTGGAATAGTTTCAGATTAAAAGAGAAGGTGAAATTGAATAGTATTAGAATAGTCTTTGTAGTAAATTTTATGACAAATATTAAAAGAGAAACTAGAGTTATAATTATCTTTGCACTTATAAACAATTATTTGCAAACTTAGTTAATAATCTTCACAAGTCAGAGTGTACTTGAAGTGAGACATACAATGGGCCATGTTGTTTGCAATACAACCAGTGAGTTATGCATGCATAAAATTAGACACCAGGTGGCAATAGAGTATAATGTACTATGATGAAGTAAAAAGTGGGTGCACGGTCTCAGAGTGGTTAGAGCTTTCATCTCCCTATAAGAGGATCATCGGTTTGATTCCCGAGCTGAACCAACATCACACAATCTTAGTGGGTGCTATCTGCATGTCTCTGTGGGTTTTCTCCGTGTACTCCGACTTCACTGGTGAACTTTAGACATTCTCCTATTGAATGGTTTTCTGTGTGTCTATGTCTCTGTGTTAACCCTGCGATGAGCTGCCCCCTGTCCAGGGTGCACCCCGCCTAATGCCAAAAGACTTTAGTCACCCGTGACTCCTAACAGGGATAAGCAGTAGAAGATGAACGAATGAAGTCAAATCTAACCTAACCTGCCCAGGGAACTGGCAATGATGACTGGAGTAAACCATCTCTTATTTTATTACATTAATGTGTTTAAAATTTGTTACAAACGATATAGACTATATTTCCTAAATAAGGATCAATGTTCAACACAAGTTTCATGTTTTTGCTGAAAAGATGCAGTACATGGCATTTTCCTATTGCTGTGTTGCAGAACTAAACAATTAGATTATGGTTTAAGGTTATTTCGACATTTAATGCAATATAAAATGAATTACTTGCATAGCACACCATAGTTTTAACTTGGGACAATGAACTCTTACTAGTTTAGTTTTTGCGCATCATCCTGTATGATTTATACCCTCTGAAATGGTCTTTTTTCCCCAGCAGAGGGCAGTAACGTGCTGTTTTATGGGGCTATTTATTAAGGACTAGACATTGGTCTGTTAAAAAGGAGCAGTAGACCAGACCAATAAAATAAAATGATGAATATATCTTAATTATATTTTTATTGTGACATTTTCTGTCATTGTTCACTGTAACTGTAAAACGGTTTGTTTTCATTACACCCGACTTGACAAAATGGACACAAGGTGACTCATTCTAATTTGTTTGCTCTTCCTGAAATTAGCAAGACCTATACATTACCTGGCAAGGTGTATAGGTATGTCTTAAAATAATATTTTACTGCAATCAATATTTTCCTAATTGTGTCTATTATGTTATGGACAGAAGCTATTCTTATTGCATGATCCTTCTCACAGCCTGTTTTATAAGAGATTATTATTGAAAAGTAAAATCATAATCATATTTATTGGTGACTACAATCTGCTTATTTAACAATATAGGCTATTATATAATATTATTTTACCTGCCTACATATCTTTTCAACATTAGGCCTGTTTATAGCTTATTTTTTGTTCAACCTTTGTCCATTTTCAATTATTAAATGGCCTATGTTGTTTTGAATTGTTAGTTGCCATGACAAAGATTTCTTCACAATCCCATGGATAGGATTTTGTGATATCAGCCAAAACTTAAAATACTAATATTTAAATTTGCACTAACATTAGTTTGACACAATGAAATAAATTAGGTTTGAATCCTACACTAGTTTATATGTGTCTTTTTTTTTTTAGGGTTATTGCCAACTTCCTTCTGGAGCAGATGGGCTTCCAGGTGGGCACTTATGAGGCCGGTGACATCTTATTTGCTTCTCGACATGGTTTCCTGCCTTTATATTTTGATGAATACACTTTCTTTACGGTGTTTGACTTTCTCTTGTGGGTCATTGGCTTTCTGTATGAGTTACAATGAGTGAAGCCAACAGGAGACAACAGTGTGATGGAGGAACAGTGCTTTTTTTTAAAAAGCGTACTATATGAATGAGTCTGAAGTGAACATAGACGAATAAATGAAAGATTATGAGAAGAAAGGTTATTAGTCACATGACCTTTACTAACCCTTATTGTTTTGTTCACTAGAATTTATCGACGGTAACGAAATAGAGTCATTTCATGCTTGATTGTGCTTGCATCTATGTAATTAGGCCACAAATTACTATGTTTTCAGCTTTTAAGACAGTTATAACCATTACCAATCAATGCGGTCAATTATATGATTCCCCCAAGGTTATGTGGTTGACTATATATCTACAAATGAAACCGTCCAATGCAGCAACCAGTATTTCATGGTCACAAGAAAAAGTAGAAGAACCAAGCTGAAAAGCATTCAAAAACACTGGAAGAGGCTATCTTTGGTACAGCAAGTTATCAGAACTCGCACCAAGGACACTAATTAATTATGCTCCTCAACAGAATAGGTAGAGTAGCTTTGTCCATGATATTTTTCACAAAAGATATCCAAATAAATAGGCAAGACTGAGTGGCATTTGTTCATATGAACCACGCATACCATTCTCTACTCGTTACATGTGCTCATTGAATGCCACCTTGAACATAGCCTGTTGTAGACAGCACAGAAGAACACTGAGCCTGTAAAGTGCTCTCATGGCCTTCTTAACAAGATTATTCTGCTCCGACACTGCACTTACTAATTGTTTAGGCAGCGAGATTGAGCCTCTACACCTGTGTAATTGGGTTAGAATGAGGCTTGTAGAGAGCTTGATATGATTCAAGGTTGTCTTTCATTTGAAAAGGACACATCTTTTTAATCTTCACTGTGTAACTGCTGACAACTATTCACTTTATATTTGTATTTATTGTATTGTACTACAGAGGCCAGAAGTACATTTGTGTAATACCTGTAATCACAGTTAGACTCCTCTTCATATTACTTACCAGCAACAGGAATTGTTGTGTACTTATTATACTGAAAAGATTACCCTGAAGAAAAGTAAAACTCACATAGATCTTTCTAACATAACAATTTGGAAATGTGTTTTCTTTCATAAAACCACTGCCCCTTGTGGCCTCCTTGCCAACATTTTCACTTTTGAAATGATTGAAATAAGGTTGGTTGTTTGCTTTTTCAAGTGTTATTCTTCAGCATCCCAACTGTAACTGATGTTTGAAAAATGAGCTTCTTTTATATATAAAGGTACTGCAGACTGGAGGGAGCTTGTCCGTCAGCCTGGGTACATGGGGTGCACGTTGCAGTTTAAACACATGTTTTCACGCTGTTTGAAATTATGTTTTTTGAAATTAGACTAAAGAATCACAAAACTGGTTCATTGTCTTGCATAGACAGTGTTGTTGCACAATGTTGATCCTCTTCAATGCAATGTCATTCATACTCTCTTGGGGAGAAGGATTCAATTTAGAGTAAATTTCGAATCTCCAAGACTCAGTAACTGTAAATTTCCCACGCTGTTGTGTAATCTAAAACCTGATGAGGGGGAGTGCGAATCACTGACAGGACTCATATCTGCCTCATTATATCAGAGAACTGCCTCTGGGGCCCCTGACCTGTAACTGGGCCTGGAGAGGCAGAACATTCTAGGTATTATCGAAGGAGACAAGCATCTTCATCAGAAAATTTACATAATGCTCCTTTAAAATGAAAATGAAGTACATAGTAAAGCTAACCGGACCAGAAATCCCATTAGGGAGATATATTTACCAGACTCACAGCAGTGGAACAAACGATAAAATGACCTTTATAGCTTGTGCTGTACATGTTCCTGTTCAAATTTATGGTACAGTTATCCTAATAATGATGTCAATGTTTTAGGGCCTCAATGCACAGAGCTGTCGTAATTAAACATGACATTCTCCTTTGTTGAGTTTGAATAGTAGAGAATAGTGACAGAGCCCTTTAGAATAACGTATTGCAATGGTCGTAAAAATGTGCATCACTGATTTAGCTTAATTTGACAATAGTCTTTGCACAAATAGCCTTTTGCTGACCAGCCTATAAAAACAGCTTCCTAGAAGTGGTTTCAGGTCATTTCAGTTTCAGCCTTTAACAGGATGGATTCAGTCTTCTACTTTGTGATACTTCTGGGTTTTACGTCATGTGTGGCCCAACATTTGGAATGGAACTCAAAAGATGGACAGCTTCAGAAAGAAATGCAAGATAAAGAGGTAAGAATTCACACACACCGTTTTAACCAAGAGAGATTCATGCAGAAACAAAAACACACCATTACTAATGTATGGATAGTGCTATATAGTTTAAAGTCTCTGCAGAACACAGACATTCTGTAAGCTGCTAATGGTATTTTCTTCATAAAAGTGGTGTTTTATTCTGAAATAATGTTATATGGATATTGATCAGTGTTCATCTCACAACACACAGCAATGAGCCGTTTAGTTTAGGAAATTAAAGGGCACATATTATGTCAAATCAACTTATAACACCTAATTTTCTCATCATTAGCATGCTTGATTAACCCTGTATTGGCCTGAATTCAAGGTTTGAGAGCTCAGAAAAGTTTTGTTATTTACCTCCTATATATCCTCCCACTGGTTATAATTATTCAAAACATGCAGACTCTGGGTCATACATGTAGGGTTACAAACGTTACGTAGATATTTTTCAACAATAGAAACACATAAAGGATGATCTGCTTATCAGTTCTGCAGTTTGGAACAAGAAGTCAATGATCCATTTACATTTTAATATTAAATACCTGAAAAAGTATAATAATGTCTTCCTTTTCTTTCTTGATCAAATTTTAAAATACAATTCAGAAGATTTAGAACACAACGAATCAAATGCATACGTTTGTAATTATTTTAAATTAGGGAACTTTTGTAACACAGACAAGTTAATTGATACAATGGATGTTATATATGTAATATCTTCCTTGTTTTAGGAGTTACCACAGATGCACACCTTTTTGGAGATGCTTTATAAGCTCTCAAAATCTGAAAATGGCTTTGAGCACCAAGACCCAGAAATGATGGAGAAAGAGAAGAAGAGTGGACGCATGTGGAAGAACAAGGGCAGGTGCAATTTCTTCTTCTGGAAAACCTGGGCCGTCTGCTGACCTCTGCTGGGCTTCAACAACAAATGAGCAAAGCACTTTCTCCAGGACATCTTTGTTTGAATCATTAATGTGCTCACATGTTTTTCATTGTTTCAATGTATGTTCTTTCAATTACTTTTGCCAAACCTGCTAACTCTGGCCGTTCATTATTCATAGTACTGAATGTCTGTACATATACGGCTAAACTATAAAGACCACTTAATCTTTTATATAATGCCTGTCTATGTTTAAATGCATTCAATTAGCTTGTAAATGAACGGTTAACTATTTTTCAAAAAGACCGTTATTTTATTATGTATGCATTTTCTCCTTTTTTGTCAATAACATTAAAATAATAATTTTGCAAAGTTAACATAACTCATGATTGCTTTCGCCCCACAATTGTGTAAAACTGTTTGTTCTGTGTGTAACTTCCATGCATGGTGAATGGTTTAGCTAACAACAAAAATGGAAGAAAAATTGTACTGAACGCTTTTTGTGTTAATGCAAAGAAATATCATTCATAACCCAGTCACTCATGCAGGCATTACTACTGCGCTGCGCTCAAATACATCTCTTTCTGATTGGCTTCGATTTCCTCATGTTTGCATTTGACTACTTGCATGCATTAGCAATATATCATACGTGACTTTAAAAAGCAACGTGTCATCGATGTAGATTAATTATTATTCATCAAAGGCAGTGGACTAGTTCGTTTTTTCCATCTGTGTGTGCATGAAATGAATGCATATTGTATGACTCGAGACGCTGTGGATTATTGTGCAGATCAGGACATTAAAAACTCAAGAAAGCTCCTCCTGAAGGCAGGGCTGTTAAAAATGCATCCGCCTGTCTGTTTAATAGGAAGAACGGACTGACGTGTGCTGTGGCTATTCTCTAGGCTTTTCACTGGTTAAATGGAAACATGAATTGAATCAGTAGAAATGTCCTTCTATCATTAGCAAGCAAGTAGAAGGCTATACTATTACTAAATATATATGCTACCCCTTCTTACCTCGGGATGCCAGGTTGACATTGAAGGTTAAAAATGATGGTGTAAAATCAGTCACATCTATCTTTTATTTGAACGTTACCACAAGATATAACCACATTTTACCCATGTTTTGCTATCTAATTTACTGGTATCTGCATAAAATCTAACTTTTAAGACCCAGAAACATCATCATCATCTTTTAAAAAATGTTTTAAGACCTCGGGCACGTCTGTGACAGTAAGGGAAGCAAAACAGGGCTTGGAAATGAGAGCAGAAAATGCTGGAGGAATAAAACTGGATAAAGCGCTTGGGAGGGGATTCAGATTATAGCGAGAATGCAAAGGCGTTAAAATGATTAAAGCCATGTAGCTGTTCTTTTCTGTCCCTGGGCTACGGGGACTCGGCTTCTCTTAACACAAGCCTGCACATTTACATGCTCTCACTGCAGAGGCTCTCACCACTGTAAAAGTGTAGTGTGGGATAGGAGCTGGCTGGAGTGGGCTGACAGAGTGCGTGGGTGCCTCATTTATACCTTGCCGCAGAAATTGGCAGGCCAGGGAAAGGCTTAGTGATCTCTTTCCCATGCAGCGTTAGAAATTGTTCTTCATATCCCCTCTTAGCGGTTTATACAGATGTAATAGATGCAGATAGGAAAAGACTTGACAGATCAAAAGAGGATCACGGAGTTGTAATTGAACACAGTCCAATTATTTTTAATGAGAAGAATCTGAATGCCCCACTTTAAGGGAAGGAATTGCATAGCTCTCGTTCTGTTGCAGTACAAGGCCGAATTACAGAAAACTGAGACTCCCAAAAGAACTCCCCAAAACAAAACAATAGCAAAAAAAAGAACACTGAAGCTATCAGCTCCATCTTTCGCCAACATTTCCTGAGCTGCATGCTGTAAATAACCAGAAAAATGTCTGTGTAAGACTTTATTGATCCAAGGGAAATTATTTCTTAAGCCTTGTAATTATTTTAATTTTAACATCTATTACAAGTGCAGGATATGAAATAAAAATGGTGATCGATCAGCCCTGGATTACAGTAGATTCACAGTTTCGCAGGTTTGCACTATATGTTGATAGAGTTATAATTATTATTGGTGAAAATATGTCCTTTTGTTGGACCAGTTTGTATTGTTTCATCTAACTTTATTTGAGCATTTTTAGCCACTGGTTAAGTCCTTTCTTTTTTATTAGCATCCAAAGACTATTCACGGATGACAAGCAAGAGTAACCAATAGGATTGTCCTTACCTGCTGATTCTTCTGTCGATGTGAGCATTTGATCACAAAAGTATCAGATGTTCTTTCGTTATTGCTTCATCACTCCAATGCTCACTCCCTTATCACATACCCAGGAATAAATATTTTAAATGGCAGGCTAGATGGTTATTTTGCGGGTCAGCATTAAACACATCTCATTTTAGGTGATCCATCCACGTGACTATTATGTGTGGGCAAAAATGGCTGACAGGTAAGAATAGCCGCCCAATCCTAAACTTTTTATTGAGCTATTATGTTGAGTTGACATTTGGGAATCATAAGAACTCTTACAGGCTCTGGTAAAAGTGGAACGATGCACTGAGGACTGAAACAAAGGAAGTGAAACTAAACAAAATGTGGATATTTGAGTGAAGAGGGTGAAATGCTGCAGCCGTCACACAGCAGAGCCAAAAGATACCTGTGGTAAAAGTAAAGGGACCTTCATCCCCTTCCTCTTCTCCCTTTCTCACTCATAGACAACGTTGGTCTGTTTCCATGACAACAGGACAATTAAGACCGAAAAAGGAGAGACGTCCTAAAATGGCATATCAGATTTTGCGGTTGGGTCGGGAGATAAATCAAACTGGGGAATTGCATTGTGCATTGTGAATCTGAACAGCTCAGATGATGCAGTATTTGAGAAATCAGTCACAACAAATGCACAGTTTTGATAACATATTCTTTATTCTTAAACAATCACTAATGTCATTCTGATCTTATAATCAATGCATATTTTTATTCATCTCACAATTCATAATGCATATATGAGCATGTTCTGATGCTGTGAAATCATCAGCAAACAAAGAGAATAAATTATACTTACACATACAACCGCGGCCTTCACTCACTTTCATCATCAATAAACCTTTCAAAAGTACTCTTCGTGAGTGCGTATAACACCTCAGTTCTTTTAACTCTTAACTCTTTTAACTTCTCTCACTTTAACTGTCAAACAGTCCACAATTTCATGCATTGCTTTTAATCCACACACATCTCATTTGCACCATTATAAACCTCTATAAAAGATATATGCTGGTCTGGCCTGTGTACTCTGTAATGTCGAGTAATGCTGCATGTGTCACTGTTTTGCTGCGGCTCAAGTTGTTTTGACTGGTAGCTGGGTGGGTGGGAGTGGGCCTGGCCCCCCTCAGGCCGAAAGACCCTCCCACATCTCTGATGATTTAGCAATGTTGCTCTGTGCAGTTGAATGTGCTATTTCTGTACATACCACAACCTACAAAATGATAACCAGATACTGCAATTCTCACTAAAAGACTGATCAAAATGTTGCATAAAAAGTTTTTTACTAATTGTTTGCAAATCTTTTACCAGTTGCCACCTCATTATACATTTACAATACATGCATTCTTCATGCGTAATGACTTCCTAATCATGTTAGGTTTAGCTGTACACAGTATCCCTAACTAAGAAAACTATGGAATCCTGACATCAGTGAATGCATCTGAGGACAGGATTTGTGCAACAGGTGCTGGGTTACCAGCGAGCAGCCTGTCTTTAGTCCGGCCCCATTCACGGAACAGTTAGAGAACTTCCTGAGTTAGATGAACTAAGAGGGCATTAGATAAGCATACATGGAGTACCAAGTATACCAGTTGATTCACCTTGTTTATACAGCCCTGTCAGTGTGATTTATGAACGCGCATCCTACACTAGCAGCAAATGGCTCATTTCATAAGTCAGAAAACCAGAAAATGGAGGATGTATTGAGCATGGATGTACTAAGCATGAAAATACAAATTGCTATTTGCACTGGGATGGTGGATCCTAATTAACAACATAATATCTCTTTAGTGAGACATCAACAGTGATGTCAAAATAATCCCATATTTAAACAGTCACACCCTGTCCACCAGTGTCTCCTTCACATTAACAGGAACATACGTACACAGAAACCAGCCCACAACCAGTTTCTTCTATACCTTTGCCAAAAATAATTTCTTTCAAGCATTTTAAAATATTACTTTTATGATCTGTTCATATTTGTAAAAGCATGTTATATAGTTATATGTTCATATTTTGATAGCTTAGCTGGGTCTGTGTTACTTGAGGTGCAGTTATGGAGTGACCAGTGGAGGCCATGGCTCATAGTGCTGTTGCTGGTCTTTCTCTCCTTCCCTGTTATAGATTATTCCATACATTTCGCCATTTTTGGTCAGGTTTGGACATCTATATATCTAAAATAGAATAATCTTCTCAAAGCACTATAGAATATTGAAATGATACCACATCATTACTCCTTTTACTTTCTTGAACCTTTCTTCGTCACAACTAGACAACCATAGACATGCTGCCTGATCACTGTCTGGACACATACTAGAGTGCTCTCCTGATATTGCTTGTTTCAGTCTTGTCCTGTCAGTGTGGTACACTGCAGGACAGCATTCCATGATTTTGGAGACACCCCTATTTATCACATAATGAGTCAAACTTACAGTAAACATCTGAATAAAATACATCTCACATAAGCATTTCGAAGCCCAGTACCAGCAGATAGATTCAGTCTTTACCCTCACACTGGAGCAAGCGCGACAGTGCATTTAAGGTAAAATAAAAATCATAGTAACCACAAAAATATCATAGAGTCAAGATAACAGGCTCATAACCAATAACATAACTAAGTACATGACAGAAATAAAATCCAAGTTTTAAAGCTTGATTTTCACAGCATAACTCTGAAATCATACATATTTGTGTGAAGAGAAACCACAGCCACTTTTTTGCATAAAATGTCATGTCCTGATTGAAAATGTCAATATCGTATTCAGAAATCTAAAAGGTTTTCACAGGCAAGGGATCAGTTTTTTAGGGTTGGTACAGCATCACTCCTCTTCATAGTCAATGATGTTTCAGGGGGGAATCGTCTTGAGTTTCCTTCTCCAAGAGTCAAAAGCCAGTACCCGTGCTCAGTACCTTGGAAGCCCCAAATTCATTGCTGCTATGTGCAGTCCTGATTGACAGCTTTCCCCCCGTTCATGGTGGGAGTTCCTGAGCTCTTTCTGGACCGGTGCTTGTCCTCTATCTCATGCAGCGACGGCTCTCGGTACATGCAAACTACGGGGGAAGAGAGGAGAATAGTGACGAGAAATGATTAAAGACCGAGACAATATACAGGATTAGAAACGTGTCAGCGCTTCGCTTGACTGGTTTTCATGATTATGTCCTTTACACAAGACCCAGAACCAAGAATGAGAGCAAATGGAAAAGATGGTTGTAAAACTGTGCTAAATTAATTGGCGTGAACATATTCTACATCCATATGACTGTCGCTGACGTTGGAAATTCCATCCATTTTCTTCCGCTTATCCGGGGCTGGGTCGCAGGGGCAGCAGTCTAAGCAGGGACTCCCAGACTTCTTTCACTTCAGACACTTCCTCCAACTCCTCCGTGGGGATCCCGAGGCGTTCCCAGGCCAGCCGAGAGACATAGTCTCTCCATCGTGTCCTGGGTCTTCCACTGGGCCTCTTCCCGGTGGGACATGCCTGAAACACCTCCCCAGGGAGACGCCCAGGAGGCATCCGGGACACATGCCTGAGCCCCCTCAGCTGGCTCCTCTCGACGTGGAGGAGCAGCGGCTCTACTCTGAGCTCCCCCCGTGTGACTGAGCTCCTCACCCTATCTCTAAGGGAGCGCCCAGCCACCCGGCGGAGGAAACTCATTTCGACCGCTTGTATCCGCGATCTTGCTCTTTCGGTCACTACCCAAAGCTCATGACCATAGGTGAGGGTAGGAACGTAGATTGACCGGTAAATAGAGAGCTTTGTCTTTCGACTCAGCTTCTTCTTTACCACAACGGTCTGATGCAGCGACTGCATCACTGCAGCCGCTGCACCGATCCGCCTGTCGATCTCACGCTCCATCCTTCCCTCACTCGTGAACAAGACCCCGAGATACTTGAACTCCTCAACTTGGGGCAAGGACACCCCACCCACCTGGAGAGGGCAAGCCACCTTTTTCTGGTCGAGAACCATGGCCTCTAATTTTAAGGTGCTGATTCTCATCCCAGCCGCTTCACACTTGGCTGAAAACCGTCCCAGTGCATGTTGCAGGTTCGGGTTTGATGGAGCCATCAGGACAACATCGTCTGCAAACAGCAGAGATGAGATCCTGTGGTCCCCAAACCAGAAGACTTCTGACCCCTGACTGCGCCTAGAAATTCCGGTGACAAAGGGCAGCGTCCAACATGCACTGGGAACAGGTCTGACTTACTGCCAGCAATGCGAACACAGCTCCTGCTCCGGTCATACAGGGACCGGACAGCCCGGAGCACCCGCCAAAGGACACCCCGAGGAAATTGAAGAACTCAATTAGCCAAGAGTAAGTATTGCATCTTTTTTCTATTTCAGCTGCTTATTCAATGCAATTTCTCATTTCTCCAGGAGTGGTCCATGATAGAAAGGGCTTCAAAGGTAGTAAGTAATGGGTGGTTTTAAATCAAACAAACAAACAAACAAACAAACAAAAACCTTGTCCAGATGAGCTACCTACTCTAAGTTGATAAACAATAAAACTATTTTACATGACAATATTAAAAGATTAAAAAGGCAATTATGTGCATAGAGGTTTTTGTCCACAACTAAAATTTATATTTTGATTGATCTTTAAATTTACGTTAACGGGATTCTTTTCCAGGGGGAGTTTCCAGTGCGCAACTAATGCTGGTGTAAAGAGGCTCTGCTTCAGCTGGAGGCTGGACTGGGATGGTGCCAGTACATATATGTTGATAGTGTTTGATCCAATGACTGATAACTGTGGCATTCAAAAGCACCACCTGTGAAGGTGATGGAAGAATAACATTGTTTAAGTTTCCATCTTTCAATTTGTTCCAAACATTGGAAATAATAAGATAAAAATAAATTAATAAAATTAAACAATGTTGAAATGCAGCCTTGGAGCAGTCCACACACACATCTCTGCTTATAAACCCGACTTGTGATCCATAAACGAGGGCAGACAGAGCAATGGGAGCAGATGATTTGGAAGCACACACCCCAGAGAGCTACAATGACTCGGGTTAGTCCCGGTGCCAGGCCCGGTGCCAGGCCTCTGAGCCCTCGGTGATGGTTGTCACCCAGCATGGAGAGTTTACAAGCAGAGATGTGTGAACTTGCCCTGCCACTCAGTCCCAGTTTTCCTGTGATTGAGCGTATGTCCTCGAGATGGGCTCGTCCCAGTTCAACCTGACTAAACCAAGACCAGGACAACAAGGACTGCACGAGTTGCGTGCAGCACCGTTAGGCACAGCTGGACACCTGAGAGCTCGGTGGAATGCTGCGTGGTCTGGAGGGCACGAGAACGGAGCACACACTGTGGTCAGCTCAGAGTGCTGAAAGTCTGATGTCATCTTGTATTGTGCTGTAAGTCTATGTCAGTTTTACGCAGATTAAGACAAGGATTTTGGTGGAATGTGACAGAGAGGATTAATCCAGTTTCCCAAATAGACGTTCCTCTCTAAAATGAGCACATCTGCACGGTCCAGTCTGGCCCAGACCACGCACTACCAAGTCTAAAAGCATAATTCATGCTTTTGTCTTGTTTTACGTTTAGACTATTGTAACAGTTTGTTTTCCTGTCTAAACAAGAAGGAGCTCTCTCGTTTGCAGCTGGTCCAGAACTCTGCAGCGAGGATCTTGACTCGCACAAATAGAAGGGCCCACATTTCACCCTCAAAGCCCTTCACTGCCGGTCTCGTACTGGATACAGTTTAAAATTCTAGTTCTGACTTTTAGAGCTTTGCATGGTCAGGTGCCTCTGTACATTATCGATCTGATCACACCGTACACTCCCTCTCGCTCACTGAGGTCTTTGGATCAGAAACTGTTGTTGGTTCCTCGCACTTGTTTTGGGACCAGAGGAGACCGATCCTTCCAGGCTGTTGCCCCCAAACTCTGGAATGATCTTCCGCTCTCCCTACGGTCACTGGACTCTGTTGTTGCTTTTAAGGGTCAGCTCAAAACCTTTTTATTTAGTCAAGCCTTTTAATTGCATTTGTTTTAGGGACTGATTTGACTGTATATTGTTGTATATGTATTGCTCACTGTAAGTTTTTTGTTTTTTCATTGTTTTATTCTGTGTTTTGTGAAGCACTTTGTGACTTCTGTCTGTGAAAGGTGCTATACAAATACATTTACACAAAGAGCAATAGTGTTATTTTGTACTTTAAAGTTATCAATTCAAAATAATCTTGTGACAATGGAAGAAACTCAAACACTAAACTTTTATCTTGTTCGGTGGTTGCATATTGGTAGGTGAAAAAGCTCATTTGCATTGTTCTCATTTCTGCTCCAGGGCCAAATATAGATAGCATTGATTGCTGCAGAGGGTCTCTGTAATTACTGATTGTTAACTGCTAAATGGCAAACTTCTGAAGTTTGACCTTTTCCAAGTATCCAGGGTTTTTTCCTCTATAATTTTATGATAATACTAAAAATGTCATGAGTTATGACTAAAGATTACTGTGTATTTTTACATTACCTTCAATGGGCCGGGGTACAAAATGTGACGAGGGCTTGGTCTTCTTCACCCGATTACCCTTCATAACCTGCCCCTCTTTTGTGAGGCCCAGAAACCAGGCACGACCCGACTCCTGCTGCCGGTACACAGTGGATGAGTAGATCACGTAGTAGTTCTGGAAAACCGACTCTTTGAACCTGCATTCTGGTGTGAACATCTCCTGCAAAACAAAACCAAAAATACACTTTCATTAGAATAGAAAAAAAACTACCGTAATTTTTTTCATAGTTTTGGCCAGGGTGCGACTTATACTTATACTCCGGAGCGACTTATATGTGATATTATTTGTTGTTTTCACACTTGCAACCGCATTTCATACTCCAGTGCAACTTATACATGTTTTTTTCTTCTTTATCATGCATTTTTTGGCTGGTGCGACTTATACTCCAGTGCAACTTATAGTCCGGAAAATACGGTATTTGTCTTTTCAAAACTAAACTAAATCTGAATTTCAGCATCAGCAGCATCTGCAACAACCAAATAATTTTGCTCTTTGTTATGCGTAATGTAGGTTGTCAAAAACATCAATACCCAGATACTAATTGATAGTAAAAATGTCAAAAATGTATTCTCATTTGAGAGCTAGTGATGAACATAAATGAAAATGTTGATCTCTTCTATTATTATCTATTATTTTGTGTTACATTATTGTTGTTATGTTATAAATTAATTATATTCTATACTATTTGAAACACAATTATAGAGGTAATTTCTATTTTGATATCTTAATTGTAAAAAAAAACTAAATATCTTTTTAAACATTGGCACGAAACACAGTATAAAAAACACCTATATCTCCTCCTTATCTTGGTTAAATAAGTACTTTGCCCCCCGTACCCATTTCTCTTCCCATTTTGCTCGCATCTACCCTGCTGCCAGTTCATATTGATCTCCAAGCTAACTCACCTTCTGTTAAAGAAATTCTCCATTGCTCCCTTTGGGCCCTTTCCCTGTTTCCAACCTCAGTCAGTCATGATATTTTTCTCTCTGCTCAATACACATATCCATCTCTGATTAAACTCTTCTAGCCTTTATGCCCTGACAAACAAGAAGGATGGGTAAATCACCTCCAAGAAGAAACACATGCTTGGACTATGCCAGCATCAATTCTAATAACTCAAACGTGTGCAATATAATCCACCCTAACACAAACATCTACAGAGCCCGAGAGCGGTAAAAATATCTTATTACAGTAATGGTGCACATTGTGTTTTCTTTTCTTTTTTGGCTTCATCATAAAATCTGCTCAAGGAGAAAATGAAGGGGATGCTCAGATGTGGGACAAAAATGGAAACAGCAGTTATAAGATGGTGGTATTGGCCAGATCATGTTGATGACACAGCAAAAACAAAGTTAAAGCTAAAATAAATATGTGAAATAAGTGTGACTGGCCTTTAATAGACAAAACCTGCTGTGCAACAACAAATACATGAAGATTATGCCACATCAGGTGTTTTGGTGACACCTATAAAGGGGACATATTATGCTTAATCATCTTTTTTAAGAGCTGTTCATCAAGTTAAAACTGCGTTCCCTCATCATTATTTTGTTTAGATTATTTCATGCATGTTTGAGTAATCCTGTATTGTCCTGCATTCGAGGCTCGAGTGCTCAGAAAATGTGCTTTTCCCCTACCCCTTATCTCTCTTTGAGTGGAGGTAAAGTCCTGGGTTTTACGCCCTTAATTTCTCCTGCAGGATCCTGTCTGGCACTTAATAGATTGTGGTTTTGACTGACAGCCCAATTCTGCTCCCCGTCGAAGGTGACTGTTTAGAGGTTTGTGTGGCTGTGCGTGAGGGAGATCCAGGTACCATCAGAAAGAAAGAAAATTCCACCACCGCCTTAATTACAAATCTCCAACCAAGCCACAGCAGGCCGCAACAAACTATGAAAAACTTCGAGGCGGTGTGCGTGCATGGGTGCATGTGTGGAGACGTCTGGCAGGTCAGCAGGAGGGGAGGACACGCTGTCACACTGTAGACGTCTCTCTCGCTTTTGGGGGCGCCAAGGGTCACGCTGCGCTTATGGGAGTCCGTGGGTTTGTGTGTGGACATACATGTTGGAGACAGTGATGTATTAGGCACCAGCAGGCAATGTCCCCGCATCATCTGTTCTTTGCGGAATCAGGTCACGCACAAACAATATCATCAGAAGTGCACTTTACAACTAAAACCTTTATAATCATCACCTTTGCTTTGCTGACACGCCGATGTATATCTTCCAAATGTTTCGCAAGGACAACGCTACATTAGCCTTACCGATAGATAAACATACAGTACACGCATAAACATTGAAAAGGCACAATTGTGTTGTAAGTTGTCTCCTGCGTAATTAGTGTGAGTAAAATAGCTCATGGCAATAGTTAGTTGTGTGTGTGGTGATACTGGAAGAAACAATGTTAATATGGCCCCAAAGCATTTTCACAGCCAGTATTTAGCAGAGTTGTCAATCGATACGCATATTAATCAATACTGAAAATAGTATCAAAACTGTTGATTTGAAGATAAACCTTCCCTGAAAAGATTTTAAATGTTTTTCGAGCCAGTAGAACTAGTAAAACCATTTTGGCAGATTTATAGAAAGATAGACATTTTTGACCATTTTATGCTACTTCGTTTTCAATGTCATTGTGGTATCAAATTTGTATTGAGTATTGAGCCTTTATCAGACTTTTTAGGGGGTAAATTATGATATCAAACGGAAATTGACCCAAGCATTTGCCCCATCTGAATCTCACAAATACATGCTCTACATTCATCATGACTACAAACTGCTTATTACGTCACTGATTTCTTTGATATAAATACCTATAAATACATGATGATGATGATGATGAAACAACAAAAGCATGCATGCTCTCTACAAGCATAACCTTTGCAATCATCACCTCTGCTTTGCTGACACACCGAGGTATCCCTTCCAAATGTTTCACAAGGACAAAGCTCTGTTAGCGTCGATGAAAAAGCTTGCAACAGTACAGAGCAGACGGCCTGTAGCTCGGGGATGATAGGGGTGGAATGTAAGTGACTTTGAAGTCTTTGACAGAGTACTTTGTTTATAGTTGACTGAGTTGAAATATGAGGTAAGGAGACAGGGCCGGGGTCTAACATGATTAATGGCTGCTGCCTAATGGACATGTGTGAACCACACTCACACATGGAAAAACACTCTGACTTAAGCATCACATTAGAATGCATACCAACAGGTTTGGTCTGCCACCACCTCCACCATCCATTTATAATGTCCTCAAGTTGTACGGAATATTTTTAAAGTGCGTTTTAAAAAAGGTAAAGTAACACGTATTGATAGTAAAATTATTACAAGGACACTCATTTACATTCAGTGGGACTTCTCGTTATCCTTCAGATAAAGGACTTGCTAAAGAAACAGGGCACGTGGCACCTTTTACAGGTCTGGGTAAAGATGGATTATAAACACAGAGGTTCCGTATAAACAAAACATTGTCTAACTGCTGATTAAAAAGCGGTGTGGCTAAAGTCCCAGAATCCCCTGTCTAAGGACAGGGTTAGGGGATGAGGTGCTGGCACATTTGCTAATTTACTGTGAACATTGTTCAATCTGTTTTTCCCTGTCGCCCTTTGAGATAACTGCTGTTGTGATTTCGGGCATTACAAATATAAGTTACATTGAAATTAAATACACCCTCTGGGCTTTCCAAGTGGAATCCTATACCTTTATAAACATTTCCAACCCATTATGACATGTTTTACAATGGAGTAATTGTACCAGAATTTAACCTACACATTTATGGCCAAATGAATACTAAATTAATTGTTAAAGTAACTCATTATGGATCATAGTTATAGGGACTAATAACAGTGGTTGGCTTACATAATATGTTATATACAGTGACGTGGGTGGTTAAAAATTAAGTGATAAAACATGCACATTTTATTACATAAGACTTAATTACCTTACAATTATGACACAACCTTGTACAATATGAACTATCATTTGACATTTACAGCTCAAAATATTTGTATATCATTGTAAATATTGTGCAAAGTGAAAGTGAGAAAGTCAAGCATAAAGAGAAGGTCAAGTGACGAGTGACCCCATGTGTGTCTGGTGTTGCATCACAGAGGTGACAGTGAGCGTGTCTGGACAAGAACAAAGCCAGATTACACTATAAGGGTTTGGAGGTTAGAGATTTGGCTCTTATAAATCTTCTATTGTTCTCTGCATTATTCTGTGTGAGAACCGGGTCGGAGCTTGTCTAGACATTACTTAACTGAAAAACTTCTCCCTGCATTTCTCTGCTGCCCACTGCAATGTAATAATCTCTTTGATAGTGCTAAATCATTCACTTGATAACAATGTTTAGACACAGGTATTTTAGGTAGATAACACAGGAAACCGAAAAGACATTCCAATCTGTGAGGATATTCTTTTCCTATAAAAGTTTGTTAAACATGTTGGTTACCATGTAAGGTAACTAACTTAATAACTTAATAAAATACAATTTTATACGCTTTTAATAATGTTTTGATTGTCATCATTACTCAGAGTTGTACCTATTTTGGCTGATTCATGTATGTTTGAGTTATCTGGGACTGTCCTGCATTCAGAAAATTTCTATTTTACATAAATACTAAATAAATAAAATACTGATACAAATAATAATAATAAAGCCATATTGGATCAATAGGTTTACAATGAAAAAAATAATGAGGTTTGAATGTTATAGTTTGATATATATAAAATAAAATAAAAACAAATAGCATGTGTCTTCTTTAATCAAATCGGAAATTCTTACAACAAACCCACTTATCTTTTTTTTTACCTTGACAAAGACTGGTGCAATTGCTGCAAGTCCAATAATTTCCATAAAAATATTAATTAGTTTATTAGTTTCTTACTAGGCTACTAAATGTCTACGAGACGCTTTATCCCAGATACGCTGGTCAAAGTCAGTGTAGCCTCCAGTTCTTCTGTAAGAAACCTTGGTGTTTTATTTGACCAGGAGCTCTCATTTAAAGCGCATATAAATCGAGCCTGTAAAACAGCATTTCTATCTGGGCAATATAGCTGGAATCTGAAAAATCTTGCCTAAAAGCGATGCTGAAATATTATCGATGCATTTGTAACATCTAGATTAGACTACTGTAACTCCCTGCTCGCAGCTTGTCCTAAAAGCTCCATGAAAAGCTTTCAACTGGTTCAAAATGCAGGAACTAAACAGAAGAGAGCACATTACGCCGGTGCTTGAGTCTCTTCACTGGCTCTCCGTCGAGTTTAGAATAAAATTTAAAATCCTCCTCCTGACTTACAAAGTCATAAATGACATGGCCCCATCTACAAGATACTATAGTACCTTATCATCCAAATAGATTACTTCGCTCTCGCTGGCCTTCTGGTGGTCCCAAGAGTCTCTAAAAGCACCGTAGGAGGTAGACCGTTTAGCTATCAAGCTCCTGTATTATGGAATCAGCTCCCGGTCCATGTTAAAGAGGCCGACACAGTCTCTTCATTTAAGAACAGGCTTAAAACGTTCCTGTTTTAAATCGCTTATTGTCAGGCCAGTTAGGAACAGAAATAAAAAACAGCTTGAGCACTATCCTCTGCTTCTGACTACCTATTCTATCAAACAATATGTCATATTTAATTTCACTTGCAATCTGTTCATTGCCTTTCCTTCTTCCTCTCCCACTTCCCCGCCGGGAGTGGAACAGGCACATCGATGACCTGTGGACCCAGATGATCCTCTCGACTCCTGGAGAAACGGTCTCTACTCCATATGAACGGTTCTTGATCTGCCTCAAATAACTGGTTGTCCTCCTGAGTTGCTCCAGCTCCACTGTCAATCTCGCGTTCTTCTGTCCGCGGTCTGTCGGATCTCTCCGTCACTGTGGAACTCCTCCAGATTTCTACTTTTTCCCAAAGAGGTGGGGTAGTTTTTCCTGGCTGTGAAGGAGGGTCTAAGGACAGGGGAGCTTGGGACATTTGTCTAAGGACACAGGATGCTGGGACATTGCCAAGGCGCTCTGAACATTTTCACTGTCGCCCCTCGAGGCAGCTGCTGTTGTGGGCGTTACAAAAATAAATTGAATTGAATTGAATTCAATTTCCTTACAATGCAATCCTACACATTTTGACTCTCTGTTTCAGGATCAATTGAAGTACTAATATTCCTTCTGTTGTATGTAATTGTTATTTCAATAATTGCAATTAAATATAGAGCAGTGGGTGGGGATAAGGGCATGTGTGGATGTAGTACAAATCTTTAAACTCAAACTTGCATGAATCAATCAAAATAAAACTATGACTAAAATAACCTTGACAACTCAAAAGTCAATTCGACATAATATGGCCTCTTTAATAATATTCATAGTGGCTAAATTCCGCATGCCCAGTTAATTTCGTGCTAAACGTCTACAGACGCTACTACGTGCATACTGATGATGGAAGAGTGTTTGCTGCTGCGCTATAAACTAGGTCATATTGAGAAGAGGTATAAATAATGTAGGGAAAATCTTCATTGTAGATGCTCAGCCCCCCACACGCTTCATCAGCGACACTCCACGCAGATATTATCAGCTTCCTGTAAATCACAACTTTAAACGCGCCTGAATAAAGGAACACACGTGCCAGGTTTAGGAATTGTTTAACACAACGGTCCTATTAGAGTGGCTTCAGGCTGCAAATCTGCCGCAGTAGCTCCCTTTAGCCTACTAGATAAGCTTTGTCACATTGCCTTGCTGGAAAGACAGAGTACAGAAGCGCTGAGTGGATGTGGGGTGGGTAAAAGCCAGGGAGGTAGTGTTAGAGGTGGAAGAGAACACCTCACTAATGACATCCCAGGAGAGCAACCATGCATCTCTACCCGCACATGTGAGGAGGCCTAAGCAAGACCACCAAAACCACAGTAGGTAGAAATTTGAGAATAGATAAAAGTGTGGGTATGGAATAATATAGCAAATCGAGTTACTGTGGAGAATGTGAACCGGATTGTTTTATAGCCCTGGATATACTGCCATGAGGAGTGCTGTAAAAAGGTGAATAAGAACCACAGTGTTCTTTTTTATGCCTGCTCGAAACACCCTCCGTATGCCGTCAATCACCTGCATAATCAGCACTGGTAAATTCGGCTAGTAAATTGAAACTGTAGAGACATGGACTGGTCGGATTCAGGAATAAGATGCTATTCATGTTCTCTTGGATTGGGTTGAATTTAGAGACATGGATGGTATATATGTTAGGTTTGGTTTCAGTTCTGGATCTGGATCTGAACTAGATTAGGTTTTTTGTTTTAGATTTAGTTTTGATATTTTTTTGGTGCTAGTGGTAGTTTATTTTAAGACTATTTGGCCAGACTGTTAACTAAACGTTGGTACTGAAGAGTGGGGGAGAGATATTCAACAATTGCCAGACCTCTTTTTCCATGGGGGCACTATGGGGTGGATCAGTACGGTCTGACAGTGACCCGCACCGGACGTTTGAGGGGTCCATTGAGGGAACTATTTCTGAGAGGGATCTAGCTCGGATTGACCATCCCTATGGAAGAGCTATGCACCGCAGCGCTATAATTAACAAGAGAGAACGCAAACTAAAGTGAAAACAAGACAGGAAAGACGGTAACACCAGCCAATTCACTGGATTACATGAATAAAGTATGGCACAGTGGTGCAGAGAGGTGAAATAAATGCACAAAAAGCTGATATTGAACAAGTTTCCTGTTTCCTCGAACTTTAGCCACATCTCACAGTGCTAAAAACTAGATTAGATTATTTATTGTAATGTTTGGGTGACGTCAGTTTCTCCCGTAGCAGACCCCATCATTTGGACCCGGAGCACGGAGCTGCATGCCGCCATTAACCCTAACCCTATCAAATCACATTAAGGTGTTCCAGAGCCATTTGAAGGGCCTTCTGGCATATCGCTGGGACTATAGAGCCAAAAACATCTGCTTTTACCAAACTCCTTTGGCCATGATAGCACACGTTTTAGTTCTGGCTATACTCCCTGTTTTGTTCTTAATTTGTGTTTAATAAGACGTTTATGCTGTTTATTGAACCTTGGTGGTAACTGGACATGTTTGAGAACCACAATGCTAAAGGGAATAAAACGCACTTCCATGGCTTTCATGAATATTCATCCTTGAGTCCTTTGAACGTTCATAAAGCTGTGATCGTAATAGCCCCCCACTTGTCTTCTCATTACCAACGCTTTCTTCACATCTGATGACTCGCATCACCTCCAAATGACCAGAGGGTGAAACAGGACATTGTTTCAAATCCCCTTTCAACTGACACTACTGAGACTGCCTAGCCTATTGTCAGGTTCAAGACATGCAATTAACAAGGTTCAAAGTTCAAACCGGCTCTCCCATAAAAATGTCAATTCAATTGATAAGCAGCAGAGTTGCAAAAGGTGTCATATGACCTCAAGTGTCCGCGTTCATTAATAATGATCATTTAATCTGATGGCACTGACAGTATGATATAAGGTAGGTGTGTTTTTGGGTCAGACATTGACAAAGATTTAATGAACTAGAAGGTGCTCTAAGTTCAGTGTGGATAGGTGGGTGGATGGTTAATGATAGATGTGAATGAATCTACTGACTCATACTCATGTCCTTCCCAGAACTTACTACAAGAGAATATTGTTAGGCCGTAAAACCAATCGGGACCAAACGCATGGAAATAATGGTTCTGAATTTATTTGACAGTCAATCTTTTAAGAAGCACTTTTAAAATGCAGTAAGTGATCCATTAATTTGGCACAAGCCCTTTTGCGATCTCCCACTTTCTCTGCCGCAGTGAGCCTGTTTCTTATCAATAAGCAATGCATTTCGCCCTGGCCAGCCAGTGTCCTTGAGGGATTTTATGATTGCATTTTGACAAGGTTTGATGGGCAGCCTGTGTCCTACCATTGTCAATTTTTACTTCAGCTGCCAGCACTGTCAACATGTTAGAAATATAAAATACGTTCCAGTTTGCTTTTTTGTTGTTGATATTCAAGCATAACAGATGTAACACAACAAGCAATGGGATTTACTTCTGCACATATCCCTGTCGACTATGCCCACTCCACATTTGTGCCTGTGCTGCTCATATGTGACAAATGCACACCAATAACATGTCTGCATATTGCATAGAGCAGGCTACAATTTGACAGTTCCCCCATCTGACATCCGTGACTGAATTCTCCTCCTGCTCAGCTGCAGCCCACGCTGGCATCTTATATTGCCCCATAAATATATAAAAACACAAATAATCAGCCCTCACAGTATTGGTTTTAAAAGGATTATGTTGGCGTTGTATTAGGATTTATACATTGCCCAAAGACTTGATATTTTTGCACAAAAGTATAATTTGAAAGCATCTTTTTACAAGAATGATTCACATAAGAATTTTGCATATTTGGTCCTAGATAAATGCCCTTCCTTCTCCATTGACCTTGGCATGGGATGTGCACAAGGACATGGGAATCCATTTGTTACCCTTTATTTTTAATTATAAAAAAATCCTCTGTGGGTCTGTGCATCCTACACAAACTAACTACTGAAACTAACTGTCTTTTAAAACCATATTCTCTTTTTTTATTGATTTTTTACTCAACTTGACTGTTTTGGACTCAACGATTATTTTTAGAAGCCACTGTGTGGGCAAGAATTTCTACCAGCTATCTGACCTCCGCTCCAATGTGAAACAGCCAGTGTATTAGAATTCAGGGCACGTTTGTTTCTTCTTGTTTTATTAAGGCAAACACAAATGTCTCAAGCAACAACATCTCCTGAATCAAAACACAGTGAAATGCAGTCCTATTACTCTGAACAGTTTCAACTTAATGAGCTTCTGTCAGCCGGCAACAAAACATAAGGCTTTTTCAAAAACAGTGTGAGCGCTCACGTCATCATTAAACGTACATCATGCCCCACGCCGTTTCAACAACAAAAGGTGGGAAGAAGTTAGGCAAAGCTACACTAAAGGCAGCATATGTGAAGAGCACTTGAATCAGAGAGTGGATTAAAGCGGCGCGTCAAAGCTGTAATGAATAGGTTTCACAAGTAGCACAAAACGCAGCATGAGGATGTGGAGTCAATTTTGTCTTACCGATCTGTAGAGCATGCCTTCGCCGTTCATCGCGATGTAGAAGCCACTCTTGACACCCTGGATGGCCACCACTCTCAGACCCACAGGAATAAGGTTGAACAAGGCTGCACGGTAGATAGAGGAAAGAGGTGCAAAGAAAAGACTTAAACTACTGTTGTTAATATTACAGAAGAAAAAAAAGGAAAGCAAACACTCGGTTTGGTCTTGTTTTGGTCTGGTTTAATCATGATCATGTCCAGTTTCAAGTTCAGGTTTATGCGTATATGTGTTTGTCGATGAGTTATATAATTTCAGAAACACATTAGCATTAGTCAATTTTCCAAGAGAGACATGTGATTACAAAAAAATATATATATATATATATTTTTTTTTTTTCTTTTTCTGCTGATCATTTCCATAACTGTATTACTTTAGACACAATTCTAATCTACTGACAAACACCTGTTACTTTATAATGTAGCGATGTCTGTTGAGATTTCTATCGATCTGTTTTCACACTGGTATTAGCAGTTGTCTAAAGTGTGATGACTTTGTCCAGCTGACAGGGCCGAGGGTGTGAGGATGCCCATGACAAAGTGCTGTTTGAATGATTGTTCTGAAAGCGGTGATGGGGACTATCAGATAAAGCTGGCAGAGGCTGGAGGAGATGTGCCAACACGGGTGCGTCCTCTAAGCAGATTCAATTTCATTCAATAAATATCGACACGCTCTTTCCGCTTGCCCATGACTGAAAGCTGCCCCTGGGCCACTGTTGCAGGTGATACATGGCTAATGCTAACAGTACAGCCTATACTGTATATATATCATGGCTCAAGTTCACAAATGGCTCTTATTATCTCTCAATAACGTGTCCTTACTCTGAAGCTGCATAAGTCAAACACATTAAACTAAAAGGTCTGTAGGGCAACAGTTTACTTGTGTTTTCTCTGAATGTCAATAACTCAATGTATTTTCAACTTCACCATTGTTGTAATGTATTTTCTATATCGATTTGTAGGCGTAATAATATCACTATAATATTATAAATAAGTAAACATAATAATAAGGCTTCAGTAACTCAGTTTAAATATGGAGCATGATCTCAAGTTCTCAAATATGTTATTATTCTCCTCAGTACAACTTTAAAGTTAAATATTGGTGTTACAAAATACGCTGCATTCTGAATATTTAAACATTGTTTTATTATTTTACTACTCAAAGTTTAGGCCCTAAAAGTCATAGATATGAATCCATTGGCTTTTAAACATTACTCCAAGTTCTTGCACTATTAGTTGCTCCCTCACTGACCCGCGTCTCATTTGCCTTTCATGGTTTCTGCTTCCAGTGTCTCTGAGGCACTGTCCAAAATCCTGTCACGTCTCGCCTAAAATCAAATAAATTCAAGCTTTTTGCTGCGGTCATACATACTGAAACCATCTCTAAAAGCATTACCATAAGAGCCCTGCTTAGAGAAGGGACACAATAGATAGCACTATGCTATGTTGTTATAATTACAATCTGCTGTTTCCCCAAATGTTGTTTGCTTGCCAAATAATTACACCGGTGACAGGAAATGTCAAGAGATGCTCAGCTCTACTAAATGTGCCGCTTTTCTATTTCCACATGTACAAGTTGAAGAACACTGTAAGTAGATGCTGTTAGCGCACCTGAGAACTGCTCCACGGGCCATTCCTCCACCCTAATAACCCCAGTCCTATCTTTCTCAGCTCGGGCAGGAGATTTCTAGGGATCTTCCATTAAAACAGAGATAAACAAGGTGGCAAGCAGCTACTGTGCAGGCTAATTCAGCTGGTAAGCAATGCCAGATCTCGTCAAATCTCAAAGCACGGTTGGGCCTAGTTAGCCAGGTGCAATAGTGGGGCAGCATGGCTCAAGTGCAAACTGTTGGTGTGTTCTTGGTTGAGACCTTCAGTGTTGAAGTGCTGATGTATGAATGAGGGAGTACTAGTCAGAGTGAATGCGGGATAATGGATGGAAAAGAGCCCATGGCTACAATCCGGCGTGTTTACAGTATGTAGTATGTTCATTAACAAGCACGGTCCCCACCAAATAGACAAATAATTAGGTGTTGTTTTTTTAATAGAAAATCATCAATCAATGCATAGAAATCTCCTTTTTTGTTTTTGCAGCGGATGGCACCTCTCCAAAAACCATCCAGACACAAAAACGGCATTTTTATTGTACTGTGAGTTTTTGTTACTGTGCGTCAACAGACAAATTGGAGGCAGATAGGCTTTGATGGAAGGTTTTGCTTGAACACCTCTGCTTTTTCACGTAGACAGGTAATTACTGCAAGCAATTAGTTGTTAATCATTGCGTTCCTGTTCAAATCAGAACAAAGAACGGAATGGTTTGAGTGACTGAATGACTTTAATGTCAAGGTATACTTCCTTATACCCATGCAGTTATTGGCTTCTGCATTTGACCCATCCTTCCAGGCAGCTGGACAACCTGTCAGGAACAGTACCTGTGAACCCACCACACGATCTGGAGCAGGACTAACTTGGACATTATAGCCTACTGTGCATTTTGTTGTCTTTTCATGGATTGTCACAAGCTCAATCACAAACCGTGTGGAAATTAAGAACACATACACTTTATGTAAAAACAAAGGCTTAATCTAATAATTAAGATTTATTATTATTATTTTCTTTCTATGTCTGTGGACCCATATATTAGTGCAAAACAAGACTAAATAAGTGCTAACCGAAATTGAGCAGCGGCACAGGCCATTCACTTGTGCTGTACCATAGAAGAAATGGCAGTATTCCATCAGCTGCTGTTCTGCGGATGCTGCAGGTCAGAGAGTGACATAGTCCAAGAGAGGGTGTAATCTATTATTCCAATAATACGGCTGGACAATCGATAGCTGCTGCAAGACCTGAATATCAAACTTCCTCTATTGGATTGTAGCCCTGCATCACACCTGTACTATGACTCCTATTGTTTCCTTTTCTGTTTTATCAGAGGGGGAATTCTTCATAATAACTACACTTGGTCCCACCTCAGTAAAGCGTGGACAAAGACTTAATTCATAGTGAACAAATAGTTTATTAAGAATTATTCAGGCTTAATAATCACTTAACTAATACTCTAAACCTAAATCCTAACCCATTAAGTAGTTACAAAGCCTGAATCATGCTGTATAAAACATTTGTTCATGCTTTGGTAAGGCAAATTAAAGTGTAGTTATTATAAAGAGGTACCCCGAGGTGTTGTTCTGTCTCACTTTCTCTTAAATTCCTCTCTCGGCACTACCTCGCACTTTGGATGTCTCCACTCGGACAGTTTCTGTGCTAGAGGCATGGAAAGAATAATTCATCTGGTACAAACGGAGACGCTGGTATTTTTAGTTTTCTGTGGCTGAATAATTCACTGTATTCCTCCATCTCTGGACCAGTGGGACTGCTTAACAAGAGGATTACATAGAGGTGGGGAAACCCTCACATGCAGCACAAAAGCTGCACCAGCCAAATGATATACTGTATAGCTGTAGTGAGGGAGCATTATGCGGGCTTTTCCATCCCTCTTACATAAGCTCCTAATGAATACTTCCTCGTGTAACTTAAATGATACAGGGGAAGACCAGAGGACTTCTATGGACCAGTTCAACAAGTTGCTGAATGTCTCTCCTACTCTTCACCCCTTTACAATTCTTAAATCCCAATTTACATGAGTTGAGACTATGCTACAGTTGTTACACATTTATGTCTGTATTGACCTATTTTGTCCTTTTTTATTATTTTCTCTTTTTCAATGTGGCAATATTGATAAAATTAATAACTCCATATTTGTTTGGCTTATCTAGATAATGATATTCAGACGATATCATAGCAATCCAACAGAAATGTGTTTAAACTTGTCTTTAAACATATTAGTTCAGGTTTAATATCAGAAAATTCTGAAATGTCTTCTTTTAATCAGCTCCTTTTTGTAGTAGTTCTTACTATAAACTGTATACTTGATATTCAAACGTTTGCCTCAAAACAACATTCACAATATTTGTACAGTGTTATGTAGAACTTTGGAAGTTATCATTATAAGAACATGTATATATTATTATTATTTATCAGAATTTGCTCCTTTGTTTTCTAGAGAGAGTGTATGAGAGACAGAGGCTTTAGGCGACATGACCCAAGGGACTATTTATCCACCTCTGGTCCACTATAGAATGTCGATGGCTGGACAGTGAAATATTGCAAAGAAGTGGCTCAAACAGGCATCATTGTGACAGGGCACCCATCAGGAATTAAAACTACTGCAGTTACAGTAACCGATAGCTTTTCCAGGAAGTGGGTTGTGTAGAAAATATCCCACAATCAAAACAGTGTGGTACTCATAATCATGCTGCATACACAGATGGGTTTAGAGGTCTGAGATCAGATTCATTCATCATGACTTGCTAATAACACAATACAGTTGTACCTTGTACTATATTTATGTTGTAGACTGTAAATAAAAAAGGTTACATTTATATATAGCGCTTTTCTACCGTCAAGGCTCTCAAAGCGCTTTACATCAGGGAACCAGACAGTACCAAATATCAGGATAAGGGCTATGTTTAATCTAATCATATGCTTCATCATAGAAACTAGAGATGATCATTATTTACATATGTAGTATAATAATGTTGTATTGGTATAATCTCTCATTCGTAATAGTGGTCCACGGTTGAATTTTTTTCAAAAGGTAATCATCTGGACACTGTTTGAAAAAGATTTTATCATGTGCTTCATCTGTGGTGCAGTGGTTTAAGACGTTGCACATGTGTGGTTGCTACCGCATGGTGTCAAAGGTCGTGGGTCGATTCCAGCCCTCAACCACTTTCAAACTGTCTATACCCTCTCTCTCTCCATTTCACACTACAACTGTCTAGTCAAATAAAGCCTTCAAACAAACAAAAAATATGGTTAACAATCAGTTTACAGTAAAACAGATCATATTTAAGAATGTGTTTGTTTAAAATGTTTTCCTTTGATTCCATAAATACACATTTTCTCGGGGCTCCAACCTATTCACAAGTGGGACGGTACTGTTGGAGAGACTTGGAGCATACAAAGGTCAGTGGTTATTCAGTAAGAATCATATGATGATGCAGTGGCTATAAACGAAACAATAGATCATATGACTAAGTGGTAGGTCGCTATTTAATATTGTGGCTAATGTAAGCACACTCACTGCTGTCGGTGTTCTCGTCCTTGCTGCCGTCGATGGTTCCATCCGGCTGCATCTGCAGGTAAAAGCCCTGCTGGCTGAATAGTCGTGTCACGATGCCTTTCAGCTGTGGCTCTGAAACACACCCCGACACCACAGCCCCCAACCAGACAAGAGAGTCAGCACAGAACTTCCACTGACAAAACATCATGTAAATCATATGGTCATGGAGACTGAAAAGTATTACCAGAACATCATACAACCATACTTTCTCAGACCCAGTTTGACTCCAAAAGTTATGAATATGATTACATCTCAAAAGAAACAGGTGTCAATAAGGTTTATAAAATAATTTACTTATAAAGTGGAAATACATAGATTACTTACCATGATATACAAATAATGTATTTAATCTGGGAAACTTGGACTCAAAGGTAATTAATCAAGTAAATACAGGAATAAAAGATGAAAGGGCTTTAAAAAATGACATTATTTCAGATTTATAGGCAAATTATTTCAACCTATGGATAGCAGTCTATTAACACATACATAGTACTATTTCTATAACATAGTGTAAAATTACACCAAAAAAAATCAAAAATGATCACAACATGATACTAAATAATACTTATCTACTAGTGGTGACAGTTTTATTGCATAATGTGCTCTCTGTGTCATCATTTGGTATGAAGCAACAATAGTATTAGAGTAGAATGTTGTATTTACGTCCACAAATGTAAATACCTGGCTAATGAGCACAACGAAAGAGAGATTCTGTTCAGACCATGAAGTGACCTCTAACTTGGAAGAGGACACATCTGGCCCTTGACTAAATTCTGCTGTATGTGCTCCTCACTTCAGGGGGCAGGTGAAAACTGGGATTAGCTCAGGGAAATAAAAGGCCAAAACTAAAACATGCAACAGTGAAAGTGTGAAACACCCTTTACCTATCCTAGTGCTATGGATAGCACCTGGTACCATTTTAAATTCAATTAGTGGCATTAGCCATGAAGAGATATAGACTTTCTAGGTCACAAGAACAACTGGTAATTCACACATTCACTCATAACTTCTCATCGAGGTTTCTACATTTTCCCATTGGGTTTTTGTATCTTTTTTGTATGTGCTCCTATTTGTTTGACCAATAACTGTTTCATTGTTTGATTTTGAAACTTTCTGCTGGTAAATTGACAATTTTGTTCAGCGAGGCAATTCTGCTATTGTGATTTTTGGATTAACAAAAATAAATGTAATCGAATTTAACTCGCTTGAGACTATCCCAGCCATAGTGCCTGAGGAGGGAACACTTGGGATAACATGTTCATACATTGTGTTCCTAAAAGAGTTCAGATATATACAAAAGAACTAATCCTGATAAATAGCCTAATCCTTAACTCTTAATCCTGAACATAAACCCAATGGGTCCTGAAACCTTCCACCAGTGCTGGTACATTTATTAGGATGTGAAATAGATTTGACTCAAGGTCACGCCAAGAATTAGATGCTGTTGTTCACAAGACAACTCGAAAATACTATTGCTTTCGGCTGACTATTTCCTGGTGTGGAAAGTGTGGTGTAGTAAGTCACACTTACTAGTTAACATTAGTGGAGAGGATCCAAGTCTGGTGGAAGCTGTGACCCATTGTTACATTCTCTTCAGCACCATGACCATCAATCCCCCACTCACCTACCCCAGTGGTGGGGCAATCAATTGTTGGGACGGGCCTTTTCATCATCCATCACAGGACAGGAGGCGTGGTGGTGCAGAGGACGTGCATGTGCAACCATGTGTGCTTACGTGTTAGTAAAAGCACATGGGAGCGTATGCACTGTAGTAAATCATGGGGATAACTACACATCCATAAATTAGGGGCCCAACATGGGGCAGAGCAGTGACTGACGGCTCATCAGTTCCAATCATTTAGCAGACAGAGTGTGTGTGTGTGTGTGTGTGTACCTGAGACAGAACAAAGTCACATCACAGAGCTATGTTCCCAATGGCTTCCAGAGAGAAACTAATTTAAAAGTTCAGAGCAGAATTGAATGTTTTTAAATTTGGTGAAAACATCTTCATGGTACATTCTATGAAATTGATTTGGAGAAGTCAGTTTAGAACAGCCAACCGTTTTTCCTTAGTGGAAGCTATGAGATCTGGTGGTACAGTGGAGTGCAGTGGAGCCACTATCAGGTACTGCAGGTTTGAAATAATGTGCCGGCTTCTGAAGGATTACCTTCCTTATGATTTGTTGAGCAACACCACATTTAGTTTTGACATGGTCATTTGTTATTTAACAATATGGTTAAAAAAGAAAAATGTATTCAAATCTCAGACATTTTACTTCATACCAATACAGAAGGAAGGACAAGAACACACACACGACAAATGGCACCATGATGGTGGAAGGGTGAATGATCAACACTTTGTATTGCCAAACACATTATAACCACAGACATCCAAACACAACGACTTAAACAGTACTTCACAGTACCACATATTTAGACAAATAAAAATAAGCAGGAGGGTCAAGACTGGTCCAACACTGACTGACTGACTGACAATGGACGGAATGAGAGAGCCAAAAGCAACTCAAGGGACACAAGTGTTTGAGAAAGGAGTTTTCAAGTAAACATAAATGAAAACATACTTAAGATGACACTGGACAAAAAACACAGATTAAAACCAATCAATTGATAGGAGGGGGTTTGTTTGGGACAGGTGTCAAAAGCCCATGATCACACCCACCCCTTTCCTAAGCCCTCCCATCCTTCCATAGGCCGGGGGTGTCGACATGGGCGCGAGATGGAGGTGGAGACGAGAAGGGATAAAAAATAAAGCGAGAAAAAAAAGCACATAATCACACACGGATGGAGGCTGAGCTACTGACCTAGCCTGCAGCCCTTATGGGACACCTGTGGAGGTTTGGAGGGTGCATCTTACGAAGGGGGGAGGGACAGAAGGAAAAACAACAGGCAGAATTCAGAAAGAAGTTGTCATGCAATAGCTTATTTGCATACAAACAAAGCATTGAGGATAAAAAGGTTATAAGCTGGTATAATATTAAGATGTGAAGAATATTTAACTGACTTGAGTATTTATCCTATAGCTTCAGATTCTCACTTTTATTCATCTCCCTTGCTTTTGGCTGCAAGCATCACCCGCCTGATGTCAGCATATGGGTTTGAAAAATTCTGTCTGGTTTTCTTGGCTGTCTCTGTAGTCGTCTCCAAAATGTCTGTCCGTCTGTGTGCCACAGATACACACATTAGAATAAAACGAGCTATTTAAAAGGTAAAGGCTAGGAAAACTGTCAATAGAATAACTAAGTAACTGCGTATTGGGCACAGGAACTCATTCTATTGTCATTCTGTCATTCATTCTACTGTCATTCAGTGTGATAGCAGCACTTAATGACTGGAGCTTTACTCCCTTCACTGCAGTAAAATCCCCCTCTGCAATAAACATTTACCTTTAAAAACATTTAATCTCAAAAGAGCCTTGGTGCACTGCGGTGCCACTAATCTCCCCTCACTGGTCCAATCTACATTAATATTGAATTAGGCATTTGAAAGCGGTGTGTGGACATTCAATTGGACGTGAGAGCAACAATTACTGTAAGTGTGGCTATACGTGTAAAAGAACAGGAGACCAAGAGATTACATGCCATGTGTGTTGCCTTGCTATGAGCCATGTCCTGCGCAGGGGCATTTAGACAACAGGGAGGACCTAAAACAGGTGTGCTTTGCGCGTAACGGAGGACAATCGCTCTAGTACGGGAGACTTTGACTGCAGTATAAAACGCCTGTGCTGTGCTCCACAGAGAGAGGAGGAGGAGGAGGAGGAGGAGGAGGAGGAGGAGGAGGAGGAGGAGGAGGATAAAGAGGTGGATTGGGGGAGAGGGTGTGGAGGGATGGGGGAGACCGCTCTGTCCCCTCATCCAGGACGCACACATTACAGGAAGGGGGAAAACGCTCACACAAGGACTGACCTGGACGCCTCCGGACTGGTCGCTTCTTGCCACTGCAGAAACGCACTTTGCTAAAGACCCCCAAGAAATGTCTCTCACACAAAGATCGGGGGTCTTTGCTGGGGCTAGGGCGCCGTTTGGAAGTAGACACCCGGTCACTGTTGGACTCCCTCGCCTGGCGTTTCTGGCGAATCAGGGAGCTGGCGATTGCAGCCATCTCCCCGATTGATGAAAAAACTAGAGTTTATGTGATATGGGACGTAGTGTAGATAATAAATGCAATAAAAATGCAAAGTCCATGAAGTGAAGCCTTTTTACCCAAACGTCATCCTGCTTCGTTTAGAAAATCCTCCAAGTCCAATGCATTGCTCTATTTCAGGAGCAGCGGAGTTGACAGTCAGCGCAAGCTGGCTCAGTTATGATAGAGGAATAAATCTATTTACATGCAATAGGCCTCCGGTCCACGGGATCTTGCATGAAAATGACATGCAACAGTGTTAATAAGTTGCTGCAGCTGCGCGTCATTGAAGTGCTTCAGGTATTCCAGGTGAACGCGGCTGGCAATGCGAGTCTGCTTCAGAGGAAGTTTTTTCTTCTCTTTAATGATTTACTCCATTAGCCCCCAGTGCAGTGCTTGTCCCAGACCTCTCTTCGAGGCTGGCATCTGCCGTCTACACTGAAAATGCAGCTGGAAAAGAGAATGAGCAGCGATAGGATACTCTGCAAGGATGCTGCGGAGATGAGATTTAAGACCCAGGAAAGCGTCCGTAACGCAACAATTAGTTGTAGCGGAACGCGACGAGACTGTGCTCCGTTCTATTCCTCGTGACAATGCTTATGAAGTAGCCCCATTGACGTTGTTCCCATGCGCAATCCAAACCGAGCCGAAGCTGCTGTTCCATTGCCGACTGTGAACAAAGTGAATCGGTCCAGCTCTCCCCCGGAGCAGCCCCCCCTCCCCTCTTTCCTCTGTCTATCTCTGAACGCAATCATACGTGATTGAGGTTCGTATTAGGAATCCTCACAGGCTTCTCATGACCCAAGATAAGCACTCACGGGCTGGATATTTATGTGCCATGGAGGAGAGAAAATAAAAGAGGTAGCCTTTATGTAAAGGAAGGGAGGGGGCGCGTGTACGTGGGGAAGGGGTGGTCTCACTCTCTCGTTGAATTACATTTAGTGCCGACCATTTTATCAGAGCTGTCCCGTAGGCAGAATGCACGAAAAAGCAATGTTAATCAAGCTCAGTCTGAAGTATGTACAACGGGCTGCAACACAGACCCCAACAATGACAAGAGTCTATTTGAAATTAGTAAAACTGGGACTTGCAACAGGTTTGTCATGCAGTGAAACACGCCACAGACATGGTCTTGCTGTGTGTGATATCAGGGGTTTATGGAGACAAATGACAACAGCTTATGGAGACGCAGCCAGCACACACATGGCACAAAGGAACACTAACGTTCACGGAATGGGTGGGCTACCATTACCTTTATAGTGCCTAAGCCTGACTTCTACTTGAAAGGAGTCATAAATCTTAGCTTTTAGTGACAATATAAATTTCCACTTGCTTTGCCAAACTGTGTTTCTAAATTTATTTTCCAGACAAAGGAGTAACAGAGAACATATCTTTGGGTGTGTCTCATATTGCCTTAGTTTGTATTGAAATTTGTACAGGGACAACACATATTAATGAACATTAAACATGTGCATATGTAAAGAGTATCGCCAACATGGCTGATTTCCATCTTCAGTTCCTTGGCAGGTTAATGTGAAATGTGAAAGTAATGTAAAATGAACATCAAAAGTGCAGAAATAGAATTCATTTTTTTAAAACAACAAACCTGTTGCAGCTTTTTGGTAATGGTGTTATCAGGCAATTATGCTCAATATCCTAACTTTGCATATTTTTCAAACTAATATTTTATATTATCTTGTTTTACTGTCTTGCAATACCAGAATTACCAGGAAAAATGTAAAATAGAATAATGAGAATGGGTTCCATCTCAATTGACTTTATTTGCATTTACGGCATAATTCAAAGCTGGCCTAATACCGTTGTTGCTGTATATATTGCAGAGTTGAGATATGTCATTGGAAATCATTATGTGGCTGTTTATGCATCAGGAAAAGCCCACATCTCACACAGCGGGGGGAAAGAACACGTGAAATTCTCAACAGCTCTTCCCACTGATGAAACGGCATGAAACATTTACAGGCTTTTTCTAGGACCGTCTTTGACACCCGCTCCTCCGAACCTAAGGGAGAGACAGATACAGGGAGATGTGTGGTTCCACCGCTGCTGTCAATGAGCTGCTGCCACGATAATAGTAATTTAAGTTAATAACCTTAACCATATACATGAGTACCAGAAGCAAGTACAGCGTCACACTGAAATTCACATCCTCTTTGTTGAGGCAATTGCAACTACCATGCAAGAATAAAATGCAATACAGTCAGTAATAATAATAGGCTAGAGACTTGCACCACTACTCAGACGCAAAACAATACGTCTTTGTCTAGAAAAGAAAAAGTATTCTGAAATGAGAATGGGTTTCTCCTTCATACAAAAACAATTGATGGCACATCATTTCAAAACAGTATGGAACAGTAATTAGCTGCTTACTCATAAAAGTCTATATATTTGCTCGACTGAATGATCTCTACCTATAATAAACAGTAGAACTTATGGTATTGTGAAGTTCTCTTTGTTTCGTTTGACTGCTACAATATGCACTGGCTGTGGATAACAGTGTTGCCGCACAGAGTAGATGGCAGCACAACAAATACGTCTGAATACTAGGAGCTATGAATCAAAGTCGATGCTTTCCCCAGAGTCCATTTCTTTGTTAGTCTAAGCTATATTCTCCACTACGACAACGACAGCTGGGGCATTTATTGTGGACGTGCCGCCATCTGCTGGAACCAAAGGAGAATAGCACATCCACAAACAAAGAGCAGTATCTTATCTGAAGTTTTCTCTCTGCAATGTCCTTGAAGGAACTCAACCCAGACATGCTTGGTGTTTTTTTCTGTCACCAAATATATTGGTTTATCACTGGTGAAAACAACATATATTTTGTCTCATAGTAAATAAACTGATAGAGGACAACATTAATATATTTTATATTCTAGCTGAGCCATTTGGTTGACAATACTCTTACTCACAACAATAAAGAAAAAAAAAACAGCAAAATGACTATAGACATGAGTTATTCTGTTCATTTATGTTGAGTAAATAAATAGCTAGCCCAGAACCACCTGTCACCTACATACAGTGTAGGAAAACTATTGTCTAAACTACTAGGTCAAGGGATGAAGACAGGTTGAAGGTAAACACAAAAAGAGAAAAGAGGCTTTTGGTGTTAGGCAGCAAGATAATAATATACTTTAGAACTTTACCAGTAACTAACAAAACATACGACAAATACAACTAGCACAGACATTTCACATATTCCATACTTGATTCAGGGTTGATGTCACAGGAGCCTACTAGAGAGTTTGGTGGAATGGCTGGTGTACATGGTCCTATTCATTATCACATTCAATCACACATTTTAGAATCACCAACTCACCTGTAATTAACCTGTCTTTCGGCAGAAAACCATATCCCAGCCATCTCATAAAATATATTGTAAATACAGTAAACTCATAACTGAAATAAGTAAGTGCAGGGACATAAACAACTCAGACAGTTTAACCACTTCTTATCAAACTGGCAAACTACTGAGACCACATTACTCACAGGTGACACCAGAATGGCTAAGCTTTCAAACTGCAGACACACGCTCCTCAAATTTTTCCCCAAAAGCTAAATCTGAGCGTAAACAAGCAGCCATGATACTGCCTGTTTAGCTGACTCAGGTTGAGGTAAAGTGGTTCGTGTAACGGTGATCAGCAGAGAGGCAGGACTTGGACCAGGGATGCTTCATAACACCAGCTCCCAGTGTGCATGCTGCTTTTGGTCCAACCACCTCAAAGGAATCAACTGTGCTTAATGGGGTTGCTAATTGTCTCTGGCCTGAATATGAGAAGTGCTACTCCAGTTGAAACTGACTGATAGCATAAATCTAAAGCATAGTACAAGCCTTTGTAGACGTTAGGCTTTATTTTGACCAAACATCAGCAATGCAGTGAAATGCTGAGACATGACTATAGAGGACATGGCTGTAGGCGTCTTGCCAAAGACTGCTCATTGTGTACAGTGTGCATAAGCTGTGTGTCATTGAGAGTCAATGCCATGTGGCCTATGTAACAAATTGCATTGTGGGAAGATATCTCTTAAGTGACAGAATAGGCAACTTCAACATTACATTTTTTTAAAAACATAATGCGTTGATTTCAGCTAATTCTACAATGTATGTTCATGCCTGTAGTAAAGTAGAGAGCGGTTTACCCAGATCAACCACAATGTGAGCTCTGGGCCTTTCCATAATGGGAAAAGTTTGGAAGTAGCGGCTACTGCTATGGCACTGTCCATGGTGCTGATTTGTTTGGGGCCCTCACTCCTTCACTTACACAAAGCCTTAACTTTAATCACATGTATTCTTCAAATAATTGACACTGCATGTTGCATTGGATCAGCACATACATACATTTGAATGGAATTCAAAGTATGTTTCGTGCAGTTATCATTACAATACTAAAAAGATCTAGCATCGTCGAGTACAAGCTTTGGACTGCACAACCAAACTCAGGACAGCTGCACAAGGAGACCGCTGCAGACTTGAGAGATGTTCCCCACACACTCCTTTTGGCAAAGGAATTACTCTATTATCATGTATCCCAAGCACACAACACCACGGTGGCTACGGTGTAGGCTGTACGTCTCACCGTCGGGAACAGTGGTCGACTTCGATCGTTGTCCACAGAAACACTGCAGCATATGCGCTCCTTTCTGAAGGAATGGCCTCAGAATCCTCATTGATTTGGGTTGATGAGAGCCTTTCCTCAATCCAAACAATCGGACACGGCGCTATCACAAAAACACGGTGGTAGCAGCGGGGTCAGACACAGCATAGCGTGTAGCATAGCCCCTCAAAACGCCGGAAGGGCACAGTCTGCGGGACAAATTACGCTAAAACGGGGCATCTTAAGTGTCTCCCCCGCTTCGCTCGTGTTCTAAACACAGTCCTATTTCTCTCGTCGGTCATCCGCTCACACTCCTCTTCTTCCGCCACAGTAACGGCAACGCAAGGACGTTACAATGTGCTCTTAATTGTACATCTCCTACGTGTCTCCGCGTCTTTAGCAGCACCAAACGTAATAGCAGGGAAAAGAAGGCGAGAGAGGAGGAGTGAGATTGTGTCAGAGGGAGGGAGTATGCATGCACGCCAAAGTTAAACTGCAGGGGTAAGTGTCAGGCAGGCCGGCCACGAGTCACTGTTGAGGTGAGGTAATGCGGAGCTGACACTTCAGGTGATGAAAAGCAGACAGATGTGGAACAAAGCCTCGAGTTGTATGGGTTTAGTTGTTTAGCTGGAGCAATAAATGCACAAGACTGTATGACAATGGCAACACAGGACTGATATGACAACTGTGGAAGGCTGTGTGTGGAGATGTGATGTTACTATTGCATTAAAAACGTTAACAAAGTCCTTAAAAAGAGTACAAAAAGTGGTTTGTGTCCACCATCACACTGAGAAACTATGAAGACAAAACTTAAAAAGAGTCACTTCAACTTAAAGTGCATGGCATTTGCTTATCTATCCGAATGATCTCAAATACTGTCGAGAAGTTTTGACATCAAATCTGCATGCAAGACTTGTTTTTTCCATAGTATGCCCTTTTGCCGGTTCACCACTTTTCTTTCCTGCACCACTTTTGGCACACACTGACCACTGCAAACTTGGAACAGCCTCTACAACAGCTGCAGACTGGAAGAGAGAACTGGTGCTGGAAGCGGTGACCCACAAGGAGAAAAAACGTGTGTTGCATCCTGGACAAAATCTTAGCTAATGCAATTTTGCCATTTTAAAGTTGCCCTGATTAAAGATCCCTCTGATTAAAATGGATTTATTGTGGAAATTAAAATTACACACTTCGGTTCTATTGCAGCATTTAATAACTGGGATGGAAACTATTGCTTTAGTTTTTTATTTCCAGTGTAACTTAACGGCTAGACCAGAGCACCATTCCTCAACTTCACCCAAAAATAGGTGAAAAAGTGCTCCAAAAGTGCCGTTTAATGAATATCAGTGATGAAAACAACACATGAGGGAGGGATGGAAGAATGGACCATCACAAAAACTAATTATTTTTGATGGCATACATATCTTAAAAAGATATGTATGAGTTGATAATAATAATAAGTTGATAATAAGTTGATAATAAAGCTTAAAAAAAAAAGAAAACCCAAAGTGCAGTTATTGTTGGCAACTCAAGGGGGAGTCATAACCCAAAGAGTTGAAAATGCATGAAGCAATCTGGTAACATGTGTGGGTGTTTAACAATAATCCATTTCTTTTGAGAGTTGTTAATAAATTATCAAATATCCAATCGGCCCGTACATGGCTTATATTGCCCTTTCAACAAGAGATCGGGGATGAGTATTCTACTAAATCCAAACAGAGTGATTGCCTACATACTACAATAAATCACTGCCTACACATTTACAGCACTAGACACTAGAGCTAAATGAGTTTGCAATTATTTAAGTGAGTCTTCTGACAAATATATTCAGTCTCAATTATATTCAAAGGACAAACATTATGGCGTTTAAGATTATTGTATTGAAATTGTAAGGCTGTTTATTCCATACATTTTTCAGTGCTCCAAAAATAATTATATCTAAAACAAAAAACAAAGCATGTGGCAAAACATATGTTAGGGAACAAACATGGTCAGAGCATAGAAGTAGACTCATAACTGCATGTGTCATTAATTAAAAAGCATGGCAGTTTAAACTGGTACCGACTAATCAATCATGGACATCAATCTTCTTTTCTTTTTTTTAATTTCTAATGGTGTTAAATGTATAATTAGCATACATATTAATAATTAATCCATATTTTTTGAGCCTTTAATAATAATGTTATTATTCTACTATTGCTTCAAATAATATAAGTCATGTTGTTGTTTCAATAACAGGTGAAGATGTTGCCTTCTGAAGTAGGACATTCTAGTCATACTTGAAGCAGCCATGATAAGAATGAATCAGTGGCAGCCAAGTAAATGTTAAAAAATATTAGGGGAAAAAACCCAGGAAAGTAATAATGTAAAAAAGTACTGTATTAAGTAATTTATTTTAGAAGTCTGTACATTACTTACCGTTATACGTTTTACTTTTACATTTAAGAGCAGGTATCAAGAGCTACATTTTTTTAACTGGACTGAAAAGAAATAAAACAATTTATTATATTCATGGTGACATCCTGTGTAAAGGCTTTGAGTTTAAGTTTTGGCTTTGAGCAAACAAAAAAATACATTCAAAAATCCAAATAGACAATTCTTAATCAATTTCACTATTCTATAATTATCAAAAACCTGTGTGAAAAACGTTTACTTTTTACCCTAAAAGTAACATTTAAGTGTGCACTTCAATACTTTTAGTTAAGTAGATTGTGCATGTGATATTTTAAAATTTGCTTGAGTAAAGTTTTCATCCTGTATCTGTATTTGAAAATTGAGTACTGCTTCGCCGTCTGGTTAAAAGTATTATCCTACACTGACTTTGACTAAGGGCTACTACTGACCAAATTACTGCAAGTCAAGAAAAATCTGCAGGTGCATAGATTATAATGCAAGCATTAAATCCAGTTTTCCACTCGACAAAATTCCTCTGCTCAGTATCAGCTCCACATTCATACACTCGTCCTGTCTGCACACACTCACTTCTGTCTGTGATGACACAGTACAAAGATCCCAGACAAGTGGTCTCTCATTACACCTCATAATGTGTGTCAACAGGGAGGTCAAAGAGCTCACCTTGAGCTTCACATACCACTGTTAGTACAGAGCTTGCAGTCACGGTGCTGAGTCAGATAATAACTGATCAACTTTGAATAAATTCATATTTTCATTATTACAACCTTGGTTTTGACTGGACCTTTATATGAGGTCACAAACTTGAGGGTCAGGCCATATAAGTGCTGACTGTATTGAGAACAGATTTGTGTGAATCTTGTGTGTTTAATTATTAGTTTATTTTTATTGAGTCCAAACATACCAATGCAAAGTTAGACTGAAGGGAGGAGCCATTCTCATTAACACCCACAGTATAAAAGGCCACAAAGGTCACGTTACAAATAAGATGAACGTGTGTAATTCTTTACTTAGATTTAAAGAGCAATTGTCACAGTCCTCTCTCAATCGTTACTTGAGTCAATTAAACTTGAGTCAATTAATATGTTTACATTATTAAGGTCAAACACGCAATACTTATATTTAAAGGCTTAAAATGGTAACTTAATGTGAATCTAGGCATAATATATTGTGCACACAAGCATTTTTGATTCTGCCTGCTTTAGCCACACAACACTTATGTCATTTAGTTTGATGGAATATGACAGGAAAAAAGAAAAAAAAAGACACAAAGGCACCGTGGACAGAAGGCCAGTTCAACCTTACATGCCAGACCTACAAATGTGGACTCAAAAATAATGATGTAACAATATGTAATCAACTTGAACCTGAATCAGTGTCCTGCTGGCGTTTTCGTTTTTATTTCATTCAACATTGGCTCTAATTCATCTTTTGAAAGTGTTCTCCTCCTGGACAAAGGCAAGCAAGGCACCATGTCCCTTAAAGCTGTCAGTGCAGGTAAAGTTATTTTTATGCAGCGTCGTTCACTTTAGAGTGGCTTGCTCATGCATCACCGCGCCCACATCTGCATTTCTGGCTTGAACAAGCTCCGTTACAGGCTCAGTTAAACAGCTTTGTCAACAACAACAACAACAACAACAACAACAGTCCTGCTGCTTATCGTTCAGACCACGCCGTCACCGTCACCGTCACCGCCGCTTGCCGCTGCTCAGGGGAAAAGCTGCACCGAGAAAAAGTGGAGAGGCAGCAGTTCTAGTCCAAATCAGCTGACTGAGCCCGGGGTAAAATGAAAGCTCGCAAGCCCCTTCAGCACTTATTAACGCGACACCGGGACACACAGCTTGCTATAACGGCACGAGTCACCATGTCACCGCACGCGTGGATGTTTTAATTGCACCGAACTGGACTTTATGGCGATTCATTCACTCCGATGCGGAAAAAAAATAGAAGCTCCAACGCCGGGATGCTGCAGCAGCCCGTACAGTATGGATCTGTGGTGGGTTAATAACGGGAATCTGTAACTTAAAACGTATAGCTTTATACCGCATGTGACGATCCTTTTTGCTGTGCAGCCCCCCATTCACAGGCTAAATAATGCAAAGTTTTCAACACATGTATTGCACGCAAACGACAACCTCCATCTGATCAAAACGCATCGCAGAAGTAATCATGCACAAACACGTGGAAGTTATCTTACCGGCGTTTTTGTCCATGTCCCCTTTGCGCTGCATGAGTGCGCCGTGTTCCCGCGTTTCCTCTATCCAGCCGGGGAACAGGCACCGATGGAGATAAGTTTTTGGTAGGACTCTGAGCTGGAAGATAAGCTTGTTGTGCCTGCGCCGCTGTGTGTGGTAGGTTTTCTGACGAAGGTGGAGAAGTGAGTTCAGGTAAAGCGGGACGTGGAGGGAGGAGGGGTGAGGCACATGCAGAGGCTACACTGTTTTATTTCATCACAAGCTGTTCTTACATTGTTGTCCTGTAGCAAAGAAACTTAATACTTGCCTGGCTTTTTATGCTGAAACAGTAGATCTTGCCACATTTATAAGCTGCTTGGTTCAAATGCTGCACACGCCTGTATAGGTAAAGTTCTTATCACGGGCCTATAGTTAAACAAAGGTTTATTATTTGACATTGTGACATAATGACAATATCATTATCCAACAGTATCTGTTTGTCTGCTTTTGTCTGCATTTTAAAATGGATGTACATCATTTTTTTTTTTATCACAGCATTGAAATAAAGCAGACCTTGTAAAAAAAATCACTACAAACAAAAGTTATCACATCTTTTGTACTCATATTGAGTGATTTTTTTTCTTCACGATTCAATTTTATTTAGGCTTTTTAAATTATACACCTTGTTTTATACAATAATTTCCTGCGCTACACTTTTAATTATTGGCAATTAGCACAAAAAAAGTGAAATGTCCTCAAGTCTCCAAAACACATGCTCTGAGGATTGACTATAGACCTCTCGATTAAAAGACTGAAGCATATAATTGACTATTAGATGTAACTAATTCGTAATCTTGATTAAAATGGGATTAATTGCACAGCTTTATGTCAATGTTTTCTCTTAACTGACAACTCTAACTCGCCTGCTGACCACCTACATCGGTTCTCTGTTTACTAAAAGGGTGATATTTTTACTGACAGACATCAATATTTAATTAATGTCTCTTGGATCTGGAATATCTTGAATCCAAGAGGTTTATTACTTACTCTGTGGTGAGATTCTCTGTCAAATCATTGTATGTTTGCTGAACAAAAGTGTTTCATACACACTTCCAAAGTGGACATGGTAAAGACAGAAAATCACACACAAACAGCATCTGCCCTGAAAACAGTGAACCGGTGACGCTGGTATTATGTCTCTGATCCATTGATCAGTGTCTTGAAAAAGCTCTCAGTCAGCAGTCCAATGGGACACTATGATATCAGCTTGAGTTTCCTTTTGTGGTATAAAAAGACTGCTTCTGGAAAATAAGCTTTCTATTTGGGGAAGAAATAGACATGTTAATATTATATAATATAACAGTATACTGGTTACCATTCATCCATAAACAATACAAATTAATTTAAAGAGAATATGTGAACAGGTAAATTCAAATAGAACTCATACTGCAAATTTAGTTTAGTTGTAAGGTGGAATTTAGATTTGACCCTATTTTACAATATTTATCTTGATTCGAATGCACCGATGTTGGCATTTCTCTAGACAACAGAGTGCACATGGGTACTCAAAGAACCAAAAATGTATTAAAGGAAAGTTACAATTATAAGTAAATGTCTAAGGCATTAGTTCCCAACCTTTTTCACCCAGTAACCTCTAGTTTGCATGTGGATATGTTGACGACCCCAACATCCTTCTCTTACCTGAGATCCATCCATCCATCCATCCATCCATCTTCTGCCGCTTTATCCGGGGCCGGGTCGCGGGGGCAGCAGTCTGAGCAGGGACTCCCAGACTTCCTTCTCCCCAGACACTTCCTCTAACTCCTCCGGGGGGATCCCGAGGCGTTCCCAGGCCAGCCGAGAGACATAGTCTCTCCAGCGTGTCCTGGGTCTTCCCCGGGGCCTCTTCCCGATGGGACATGCCTGAAACACCTCCCGAGGGAGGCGCCCAGGAGGCATCCGGAACAGATGCCCGAGCCACCTCAGCTGGCTCCTCTCGACGTGGAGGAGCAGCGGCTCTACTCCGAGCTCCCCCCGTGTGGCCGAGCTCCTCACCTTATCTCTAAGGGAGCGCCCAGCCACCCGGCGGAGGAAACTCATTTCGACCGCTTGTATCCGCGATCTTGTTCTTTCGGTCACTACCCAAAGCTCATGACCATAGGTGAGGGTAGGAACGTAGACCGACCGGTAAATAGAGAGCTTTGCCTTTCGGCTCAGCTCCCTCTTTACCACAACGGTCCGATGCAGCGACTGCATCACTGCAGCCGCTGCACCGATCCGCCTGTCGATCTCACGCTCCATCCTTCCCTCACACCTGAGATGCTACTGTTAATTAAGATGTAACAGAACAGTATTGATTATAAAATACTTTAAAGAAGCAATTAACATGCCAGCCCATCATTAAAATTCACATATTCTGTTTGAACCTCTTTTCTAAAAACTCTTGGAGACCCGCTGAGAATCTTTGGAGACCCAAATTTGGGTCCCGACCCTAAGTTTGGGAATGACTGGTCAAAGGGGATCACACTCTATGGCCCTCTGAACCATCACGGAGCTGTACTAATCGTTTTCACGCCAATATTAAGATAATCCTTTATTGTCCACACATGGGGAAATTTAATTGCTCAACACTAGGCTACAGAAAAAAACAAAAAACAAGCTGATCTCGTATCTTATCAAGCATGGTCAGACATAAGTCAGAGTATTCTAATGATGCTTTCTATTACATGATAAGGCCTTGGTTGCAGACACAGGCAAATCCTGACTGCTGTGTCTGCTAACAGCGAATCGATGAAGAGGAACTGAAACTGGAAACCTCTGCTGAACAAACGATCCTACATTCAAACAATATGGTCACATGAGTATGAAATAAATATGCAATGATTTTTTCATTATGATTTGCACCAGGAGTTATCGTCTTGTTCCCCAAAAGCTCTTCCCTGTATCCCGCCCTCCCTTTACTTTGCTTCGCTGTCCTCCTCTGCCCCAGACCTGGACCCAGGATATCATCTAACTTGGCAGTGTGTCCTTGGGTCTATACAGTGGCAAAGGCATATTGCTGTCCTTTCTTTATTGCATCACCTCCCTCTTCTTTTATTTTGGAGTTTATAACAGCATGTGTGTCTATGATTAATTACTTTCTCTCCCATTTCTATTCACACTGTGCCTGTATTGAGTTTGAGTTGAGTAGGGGTTTTTCAGAGCATGTTACAAAGAGGAGGACTCTATACAAGACACTGCAGTGCAGCCCTCACCTTTTCACTCCTGGCACTAGCTTGGGAGAACTGTGAGGCATTTGTCAAGATGCCAATAGTTGCACCCAAAATCATCAATATTTACTGAATTTGCTGGCAACTAAATTCTCCCGAAGTTGATGCATAAATGTAAAAAAGACTACTAATACTGCTGTAAAACCTGCCTTTTAATACAACTGCAATGACATGTTCAAGAATAGCTTTATTATCCTAATGAAGGACATTGTTGATCAAAAGAATTAACAAAATATGATATAGCTTATAGCTGTGCAATTTACCAAATCTAAATTTCATATTTTTATTTTTCTCATTCAACTTTCACGTGCTTTCACCATGTTGTTTTTTCAGTTGTATTTTTTATTGATTTGTGAAGGATTGAGTGGCTTTACATTAAAAGTGCTTAATAAAAGTAAAAGTGTTTTCACCCACCCCTGCTCTGCACGTGTGATTATTCAAAACAATCAGACAGTGGGTCAAATACATCCATGGTCATGCATAAAGGGTTAAAAAATGTGGCCATTTTTCAACAAAACTACAAAGTGAGACGTCACCATGAGGGGGCGGGGCCTCTCAGTTCTGCTGCGTTCATCTGGAAATCAAAGGACTTTAAAGATAAAAGATAAATGTTATTACCAATTAATCCGTTATAAAATATTGATCTATGTAGGCCAATGTTGTGGTATAACAAAAAAATGCCTGAAAAAAGAATTGAAAAAAACTGAGAAAAGATATTTACTGTTAAACCTTGAACTCCTAGTACATTTAGATAATCTTATCCCTAATTTTAGAACGGTGCTGTTTGTTTGTTTGTTTGTTTGTTTGTTTGTTTGTTTGTTTTTGTTGCCAACACCGATATTGTGAACTTTAAGAGATCAAGAGCCGAGACGGAAGCTGGAATCCGTTTCCCGGATCTGGCAACCCACTCGCCTCAAAAAACAAACATGGCGTGGAGAGGATTCATAGTAAGAAAACTGACCAAAACTGAGTTCATTAGGTCGGGAAACACTACGTGGTCTCGTTATAGGTGAGGAATACATGATATTATAAAATATAACGTATAATACTGGACATAGAACTCTCGGGTCATGTTTGTTACACCATCGTGAGCTGCAATGTTGTTAGCTAACTGTCATTGTGAGCCATAACCATAGTCAGACAAGCCAGTTACAGAACATTTTTCTTATGTCACTTGTTACAGATATTGTGTTTAAGTTATACCATAAGAGGTTATTGTATTTATCTTGTTTTTCCCTCTATAAACTTTATATGTTATTATTTTTAACAGCCTTAACCCTTACCAGCAGCAAGTGAGATGTTTTCGTCGAGAGGCAAAAACCAAGAAAAGCAATAATGAACAAGAAATGAAAGTCTTGCCAAGTGAAAACAAGACACCGACACCTCCTCCAAAAATCTCACGTCCATCACTCTTCAAACCTCTTCTTTTCACATTAGGGGTAGGTGCTGGCGACAACATTCTTAGTGATGAAACGTAGTAAAAGCTTGAAGATGTTGTCCCTAATTTCATATCAGTTTACAGGATGCTCCTTTGCTGCCGCCGCCGTCCTTCAGTACGAAAGCCTGAGGTCCAAGGTCAAGGCGGCAAAAGAGGAGTCAGATGACCTCTCGAAGGTAAAACATGGCTCTTGCATAAGTTGTTTGTAATAGCGTTACAGTGATATTCAGGTTGCATTCACTTCAAATACATCACTGCAGGGCTCACATGATATGACATACTGGCATAACTGGTGGAATCAGTTGACAGCGTTTCAGAAGCAACTTATCCTTCTGATGTCGACGGTGGATGACTTGTGGAGTAGTTTAACAGAAGGACAAAGGATTGTAACGGGTAATTTTAGACATCATTTTTACATTTATACTTTCCTTGTATTTTATAAGAGGATACTACTCATTTGTGATATTTCAGGCATTATTGCAGTAAATGTTGTTGTCCTGTGCTGCTGGAGGATTCCTTCAATGCAAAGAAACATGATTAAATACTTTACTGCAAACCCAGTTTCAAGTGAGTAAACAGAACTGAATTCAAAGCAATGTACATGTAAGCATTATTGGAGCTTTTTTTTCCATTTATTTATTTAATCAGAAACACAGTGCCTTCCAATGGTCTTGTCCACATTTAGCCACTACTCTATTATCCACATGATGGCCAACATGTATGTTCTGTGGACGTTTTCTTCGGGGCTGGTCTCTCTCCTGGGGAAGGAGCAGTTCTTAGCCTTTTACCTCTCAGCAGGTGAGTCCGCTTCACATCAGTACCTTCATTGTCCACTATGCATTAATAAGATGTAATATGCTGGATTTTGTACACTTGCAGGTGTTCTCGCCAGTATGGTTAGCTACATGTGCAAATCGGCCACCAGGCGTTTCCATCCATCACTTGGCGCAGTATGTTTATTCACTCATTTAGTTTTGTAATTTGTTTATGTGTACATTTATTTACTTACCTATTTACCTTCTCGTCCATAGTCCGGTGCTGTTATGGCTGTGTTGGCAGCCGTCTGTACAACGGTGCCAGAAGCCAAACTGGGCATCATATTCCTTCCCATGGTCACTCTCAGTGCAGGACATGTAAGAGAAACTTTAGCATTACACGTAGGGCTTGGCAATATGGAAAATATAATAATCAAGATAATTTGTTCTCATATTTATTGATCTCAATCTTTCGATTATATTTTATTTGGTCTTTCCAAAAAAAAAGGCCTCTTTAGTAATTGTATTGAATTGTTCCAAAAACCTCCTATGGACAGTTTGAAATGAACATTTTTGCTTTAACACTTGAAACAATGCATCTGGTTCGTCCAATGTAATTGCTATGCCCATATTCATATACATAAATAATAATAATAATAATTTATTGAACATAAACGATACAGACTTTTAATCTATGCCATTTAACACAATTAATATTCAAATGTCTTCATCCAAAATATGAACTCTGCTCCAAGCAACACTTTTGACTGTGGACCTCTCTATTTAAAAAAAACCTCCCAAATAATTGACGATTTCACACGATGGGATCTCGATCTGTCGATCTTTCAATTAATTCCCCAGCCTTAATTACACTACATGTGCTTCCAACTTTCACTAATTTAGTAAATTATATATATTCAATATCAATGGTGCAGACTTCCACTGCATGTAACACATGTTTACTTTTAATTATGATATGGCAAATGATGAAGGGTAAAAATTATATTGTGCCGAGCAATTGAGAAAAGCAATAGATTTCATATTCTGAATGAGACTTTTGTTGAATCAGATTAAATCTGTGCACGCCCAAAAGAACCCATTATGTGTGTACAAATGTCTAGGTAAAGTATTTTACTGTTTGTTTGAAAGCTTGATAGTGTTTCAAGTTGATCATTAAATGTGGACTCTTTATTTGACCACAGGTGCTGAAAGCACTTGTTGCTTTTGATACAGCTGGACTGTTCCTGGGCTGGCGGTTGTTTGACCATGCTGCTCACCTCGGAGGTGCCCTTTTTGGAGTGTGAGTTTTGCAATGTAACATTTTAATAATAATGCCGTTTAATTTAGCATTTTCTTGGGGTGTTACTTGCAGACCAGTAAAGAAAAAAACAACCAAATGATAAAGAATGAAAAGCTAAACAAAGTCCCCTTGTCCATGTGATGTTAATATGTCACTTTTTAAAACTTTATAGTGTAAACTTTAGTACACAGCACCTCTCCCTAGACAAATTACAGTTTTGTACATTTTAAACATACTGTTTTTTTCCATTCTAGGTGGTATATAGCAGATGGTCACAGGCTTATTTGGAGGAGAAGGGAGCCCTTTGTGAAGCTCTGGCACAGCTTACGATCTAAAGCCACCAATGATCCCAGGCCTGGGGCTCGTCCTGGGACAAACAGGGGTGAACGTTAAGAATGACGAGGTGGGAGCCCCTCTTCAGTGGATGCAAGGACACTATTTTCAATGTTACAAATTAATGTAATAAGTTAATAAATGCTATATTAGCACCATCTGCTGTTATATTTAATTATTTACTAAAAATACTTTATGCACAGACTGGTTATTTTTACCTTTTTCTTACAATATATTTAAGAGTGTAGTATTATTAGAGACATTTGTGCAGGGATAATTAATGATACCCTATCCCTTTAATATACACAAAATAATAATCTTTTACTTGTTCTAATCAGGGGAGTGTATTCTGAAGATTTTCACATTGAGTTGCATATAAATATTTTATAGCATAAAACCAGAGGAAAATTGCACATGCACTTAATATAAGTGCATTATACTACCAAAGGTCCAATTCAGCATGAAATGGGGGTGAGAAGGGAGGACATGCAGCAAATTGTCAGAACTGGGATTCAAACTCAAATACTTATTTTCAGTACATGTATTCAGTCAACACTGAAATTTAAGGTATTAAGTATTTTATTAGGTTGATAATACACTTATAAGAATAACTCAATAGGACAATAGGCCACAGACACCAGGGCAGAACATGACATGCCTGCTACTGTTAAAAAACAGTCACACATTTGGGGGGGGAAATATCATCAATTGGTGATTTTAAGCTAAAACAACTCAAACAATTTCGGATCTTAAAGTGATGTCACATTCAGCCTTTACTTTTATGGTTTGCGTAGCTGGGAAAACCAAACTGGGAAACCATCAAGTTGGAAAAGCAGAGTGGCATGACACCATAAATCTGAGCGAGCCTATTCAGACAGTAAGACCTCTGAAGTAGGTGTTCTGGACGATGCCACATTCCCTGATACCCGCTGCTGGCATCCTTTTCAAGATTGCGCATGTCGACTGGTTTGACAAAGACCCCAGATGGTCTGTTGTAACTAGTTTCACTGAGCTTTTTTAAATACAGAGACACGACAAAATTAATTACAATGTCATCACAGTTTTGGGTTTCATCCACCAATGCAAGCACCGCCTTATCCTGTTCTTGGAAGAGCTGCAGAAATCGACGGTGGAAGAATCCTGCACCAATTAATACCATGGAGTACCTGCGTTAGAAACAAGTTAGACCGGTTGCAACAATAAATAATAATATTGTGAGGATGATGTCAAAAAGAGCGCGCTTACTGGTCACCTCCGGAAATTTCTGGATTCTGTAACTCAAAACTCCCATAACTGTAGATTCCTTTGTCTGTGAGGACGTGCTTCCGAGGGACAAACCCAACAATTTGGTCTGGAAATTGCTGTGAATCATAAATAATTAAAATATACACAAGCATGTATTTAATGCAAAAGGGGTATATTGTATCTTTAGCCAATACCTTCCAGACAGAAAAGGCAAAACTGACATCTGGAACACTGACCAAGGTATCATCATCCAACATCAATACAGCTGAAACAGAAAACTTTATTCAAGTGCATTTTACGGTGGATACATACAGAACACCTATCTGTACTTTCTTCTCTACTACATTTTTTAACTGAACTGAAAAGTAGAAAGTACTTTGTATGTTGTTTGAGAAGCTATTTTTAGTATGTTCACGGTGACTTGTCCAAAAGCCTCAGATTTGAGCAAACAAAAGTATACATGACATTCCCTAGAAACATAAATAAATTGATATGCTACTGTTGACAATAAAAAAAAAAAAATTAATATAAAACGTAATGGTTTTCAAAATATATATATATATATATATATATATATATATATATATATATATATATATATATATATATATATATATATATATATATATATATATATATATATATATATATATATATATATATATATATATATATATATATATATATATATATATATATATATATATATATATATATATATATATAAAAAAAACACTAACCGTCAGTGTCAATCTCTTGAAATGGTTGTAGTCTGTTACGCATTAGATTAACATTTTGTTGTTTGAAAACTATAGGAATGGGATGAGGTCCCAAGGAGTCCCATAACTTCTGCGGTGCAGGTTCTCCAACGTTGTTCCACACTATAATAATTTTCTGCAAATGAGGCATGGCTTGGTAATGGTTCAGGAGTTTGAGCAGAACATCTGTGCGGTTGTAGGTTTGCATAATGATAGTAAACCTGGATTCTTCCTCTGTGCTGTATTGCTTGTGATATTGTGTGGGTTCTGGGTGTTGTCGACGTAGAAGTCTAACAAAATCTGCTCCTTGGTGTTCCTCAGCAGAAGGCATCAGCACCATCAAGACCACCCCAATCAGCAGCAGAACCAGTAGGATAGGCCACACCAGGTAACCTCTCCTGGGGATAATCCAGCATCTTGGGAGCCTAAATTACACATTTAACACTTAACACTTAAACATTTAATTATGCTTGCAAAAGAATTTGTTGACTGGGTTGTACATGGCTGAATGTTGTAGTAAGCAATCTTTCAAACTTATGAATAGTGAACACAGTGAACAGAGTAAACACATCATTTTGCAACCAGTTATGTATTGGCAATTTCTGTATTGCACAAAGTAAAGATTCATACAGCAACATTGCAACAAGGCTAAACCATTTAACGTGTTACTCACCTCATGACTGGTTGGAAGAGGCTAACTTGTTATTTTGTCCCAGAAAGATGAAGCAGAACAGGCTTCCGGACACATGACAAAACTGATGAAACTTTAAAATGGTTCACGCTACTGTCGTTGGATCAAAGTTGTCACGTTTTTGTGGAGCTAAGCAGTTTTCTGGCATTTTCCATGGATGCGTTGGTATTGTTCCTTGTCTTAGAAGGAGCAAATGCATGGAATGACCTAAGATTGGACAGCTTCGGCTTCCATTAGATTCAGACGTCTCTGGCGGTCACGCACGAGCCCTTTTGACGTCGCGCCGAGTCCCGCCCACTTTATGAATTAACGCGGCTTCAGCTTCAGAATCAACAAAGTTCACAAACACAAACTTAGGAACTTGCTTTCGTGATTCGGCGCAACATATAACGACGAGCAATACTAAAAGGGCATGCATTAAAGAAAAATATTTAAAATTTATTATAGGATAAAAATGGGTTTACTATGTACAGAAAATGTAGTTATCTCCCGTTAGTCTTAAAATATTGCAAACCAGCTTTCAGAATCACGGGAAAACAGCTGTTCTTTCTTACAGATGTATGAAATCACCAACAGAGTGCTTTTTAATAGGAAATAGCGTTAGCAGCCGGTTTTCACTAGCTTCCCCTAGTTTCGGCGAACACCCGCTCCACACAGTTGTTGTAATTTTAGAAATGCAAACTCATTCATCCATTTAGTTGCTTCATGACAATACATTATGTAAATATTCAACCAGGCTCCACGTGTTTGATTAAGGGATCCAGAATATATTCATGTGTGTTAGCAGTAAGCTAGCCTGCTAACTGCAGCTAAGCTTGAGATAAATGAACCCACAAACATGCAGTTATAGTTTTATACTTTGTTCCACAACAAAAACTGTACAAAGTAGGTTCAAATACTTTAACTATATGAAAACCGACACTATATATACACTGGTGTTAATTCACCCCCAGAAATAAAATGACGCATAGTAAATGTTACAGGTAGACATACCAAACAAATTAATGTAAGAAAACACGAATAATACAGTGGATTAATATTTTATTTTTGATTCCCAACATGCAGGGCCGGCCCCAGCACATTTGGTGCCCTAGGCGAGCTACTCCCCTGGCGTCCCCCCCAACAGCCTCTGTCTGACTTTAATGTTTGCAAAAGTGGGACATCTTGTAATGTTATGGATCTATTATAGTTCCATGGTTAATGTGAATGGATGGTGGAGGGTCTTTAAATGGGGTTGTCACAATGTTTGCATTAATTTGAGTAGCTCAAAAAACATACAGCTTAAAGATCCAATTTCAACACAAAAAAAGAAGCTTGGAGTCTCAGGTAATTACCAAATATACCACTTAGTGCACTGTTTCCTATTCAGTTTAAAAGTTATTGATGACTAAATACATGTTTTCTACTTGTGACAACCAACCCCATGCCTGGTTTGATCGCCACACCCCATAGGGCCTGTGGGGTTTGTTTTCCCAATGTTATTTGAATGGGGGGAAGTTACAATGGGATCAAACTTTGACTTTATATTTTTAATAGTTCATTTCACATTAATTCAGCAATCCAATACCTTTTTGGAGTCTGGAAATTTTAAATTAATAGAGCATCTTAAATATAAATTGTAAAACAACTGTTTGATTTAGATTAGAACATTTGTTTTAAGAAAATTAAAACATCACATTTAGCAATCCATCGGCATGTAATACAAAACCATTCTCAAAACCAAAACTCTGCTGGAAATGGTTAAAGTTGAACTTAATCCAGAAAACAAATTAAAGAACACATATGAACAAAAGTAACAATACAAAACTTTTTTGAACATTGAGAAAAAAAATTGGAAAATGTGGACTGAGAGTCCAGATGTGCACAAGCGACAACCCTGACTGGAGTTTAAACCACAAGCTAAGCTAGCAGACACATTTTTAAACTTAGCTTTGAAAACTAATATTTTACTGTTAGCTCATACTTTCCTCTTTTCAAAAACCTAAAATATTACACTGTCGATAACATTTTTGAAAAATTATAATAATTTCACTAAACATCTAAAAACATTTTGATATTTAAAAAATGCAGGTCTTCTCAACAGAGTGCTGAAGCACTGACAGCCAAAATAATTTGACCAGTGATATTTGACCCAGTTTTTCAATATTTTGTGCAAAAACATTTTGCGACAAAACATTTTGAAAAGCACCTTCTGCTGGCAGAGATATTATGACCGTGACAACCAACCGAGTGACAACCAACCCCGGTCTCCCTCATGATACATTTAAAGATTTTGTTTTGCCAAGAATCTTTAGTTAGCTACTGTTTTCTATGCATCACTGTTTATTTTATATGTGGCGCATTACACAGGACAGACTAGTGCCAACACGAAGAGCAACAGGAGGGGTCAGCCTGCCTCTGTGTCCCTCACACACATCTGCCCCAGGTTTAGAATGAGTCACGGCTTTGGCTTCTATATGCCCAATATGTGCTCTGTCCCTCCTCTGTCCCTCCTCTGTCCCTCCTCTGTCCCTCCTCTGTCCCTCCTCTGTCCCTCCTCTGTCCCTCCTCTGTCCCTCCTCTGTCCCTCCTCTGTCCCTCCACGCCTCTGACCTTCTTCTGTGTGTGCTTTTGTCCTTGTTCCCTTCAGAATTTTGTTTTGAAAACAAAAATCCAAGCTTACCTTTTGACTCGAATAAACTACACACAACTATTTATGCTTGAAAATATATTATGACATCCATGGTTTTCAGAGTAATCAAACATTAGGACTGTTGCCATAATTTAAAACCAAATATGATATATTTGGACAGGGACAATGTGTTGTATTATGACGGAAGTTGAAACCCATGAAAATCTTGCATGAATGGATGGATGGCGCTTTTGTCTGTTTGTCCCAGATTACCTTGACCATTGACCTCTGTACAACAGGCACATCTCATCAAGGAGGATACTCCCATGATGCTGTTGTGTATGCACTCACCCAGTGTGGTGTGCGTCACATTGACACGGCTGAGCGCTACGGATGTGAGGAACAAATGGGACAAGCTATTAGAGACAGTATGGTGCCCCGGGAAGATCTGTGGATCACTAATAAGTTATGGATGGACAACTATGGATACAAAACAGCAAAGGAAGCCTGTCTCAGATCATTGTCAAGGATGGGTTTAGAGTATTTTGGTAAGAAGTGAAATATATCATCTTTGTAATTGAATGTGTTTGATTAATGCCTTATTGCTTTTAAAGATTTATATCTGATGCACTGGCCAGGGGCATTTGACAGCCGTGGCTCGAACAGGGAGGCAAGAATGGAAACATGGCGGGCATTAGAGGAGCTTTACAAAGACGATATTAGACATGCTGCCCTTTTGCTTTGGCATTCTCTATAACGCAAAATGTGTGAGTGCCAAAATCTTCTCTCTGCCATGTAGGGATTTGTGAAGCTATTGGAGTGAGCAACTTCTTGGTCGATCACTTGGAGCAACTAAAGGAGGACTCTGGTGTAGTGCCTCATGTCGATCAGGTTTATCTTTCCATACATTAAGGTAAAACATATATTAACACACTGTTGTTGTTGGTTTTTTACTTACACAATGTATCATGCAGGTAGAGTATCATCCGTACCAGCAGCCCGCCACACTCATGGAGTACTGTCACAAAGAGGGAATTGTGTTTGAGGGATACTGCCCTCTTGCCTGGGGTCAGCTCCTCGATGACCCCACTGTGCTTCATATAGCAGAAAAACACCAACGCACTCCTGCACAGATCGGCATTCGGTGGAGCATTTAGGTAGTTGTCTTTACTCTTGACACCTCTGATCTCCTGGTAGGCATGTTTTTATACTTTTTTTCCTTTTTGGTAGAATGGAGTTGTTACAATACCAAAATCAACCAAAACAGAAAGAATACGAGAAAACTGTCAAGTGAGTTGCACTGGATATTATTGTTATTCAAATATTGCATTGGTTATTGAAATTTAGACTGTTTCTGTTTTAGGTGTTTGACTTTCACCTGGATAAAACAGATATGGACTCATTAGGCCAATTGCATGACGGACGACATGTGATCCGGGATCCATCAAATATACGGTGACAAATGTTTTTGAATAGCAAGCAGCACATTTAGGTGATCTGTATACAACTCTGCCTTAGGCTTCTTCTCTTAAACAAATAAATGGAAGCTGACCAACCTGATTGTGCAGTTTACATTTTCCACTACTATTATTGGTGAGGACAGTGCATTTTAATGAACATACTTGATGCACATTCCATAATCATGCCGGATTGTAGCCATGAACTAATTTAAATCTGTTGTTACGCATTAATTCTCACAAACACACTCCCATTCATATGATATTTTATAAGCAGAGGATACTCACAGTAGGCTTGTACTCATTCAATCCTAAAAAAACTACAGAGAATCAAATCTGATTGCATTGGATTATTTCAAAAATCTATAACCTATATATATATATCTATATATATCTATATATATATATATATATATATATATATATATATATATATATATATATATATATATATATATATATATATATATATATATATATATATATATATATATATATATATATATATATATATATATATATATATATATATATATATATATATATATATATATATATATATATATATATATATATATATATATATATATATATATATATATATATATATATATATATATATATATATATATATATATATATATATATTAGTTGACTATTTGATTACTCAACTAATTAAACAATTAGAACAGTAGTCTGGTGCAAACACGAGAGCATATACGTCAAGATTTACAACAAATGACACGTCAGTCAGTATGAGCAATATTATTTAATCTTTTCTCCCTCAGCTTAAAATCACTGTTGCACATAAGTTACATTTTGTTATTTCAATTTCACAGGTTCATTTTTTCCTTTCTTCAAACTTCCAGTTTGACCTCTCTCTCTTATCAAACAAAAGAAAAAACAGCAGATTGTATTATACAAAAATGCAGACCAATTTTCACACAGTGAATTCTCTTACGAAGTCATAAAATGGCGTAATAATGGCTACATCCACATTGGAGGAAGATAATTCTAGACATTCCTTAATGGAGTATAATATACATATAAAAACTTTCTTCTTGCTGAAATCAAACTTGTACCTTAATTTAAGAGATATTTTACACGGGAGTACTCATATAAAATCCATCTACCCCAGAAAGTCAGGGATTTAAGTGTGAGCCTCAAACAGCAGTAACAGAGTTCAGAGGTCAAATGGGGATAGAGGGATAGAAAGTAGATCTAGGCAGCAATTTCACTGAAAAACTGAAATGAATTATTTTGTTTTGTAAACGACAACAATTCAATATGCAAGTTTTAAGATAAACATTGTTCAGTCAACATTGCTTAGAAATAAATATAGTCATTGTAGGAATCAATTCATAGTGGCCTCCAACATATTTTAGGATTACCTACTGTGTTTCCGGCCTGATCAGGCCTGATCAGGCCCTATGACTCTAAAAGGTCAGTACAACCAATTAACTACTGCTGAAAACAACACTCATCTACAAAATCGCCTTAAAAAATACACGGAGTTCAGAATTTTGAGACATTTTGTAGATATCAATTTCGGTTCATCTGTATTTGCTTTATGTTAGAGCAAAAGTGAAACGGTAATATTTGGCTGTGAGTACCACCAGCTCTAAACCTGGACTTCATCAAGCATAAATTAGGGTTGATGTGAAAATGGTCTAAAATTAGATTAAACTGAACAAACCAAATAATAATTAATCCAAAGAAGGACAAGAACATCAATTTGTCTCTTAAGTAAAACAAATACTCCAACTGTAACTAGTTGAACACAAGCCACAGTTTGAGAAACACTGTCTTAGAACATGGAGGGGCATAGAGAGAATGTAAGGCCAACCTGTCAATGAAATCCTGAATGCTTTAGGAGTCGAGTAAGAAAAAGTCCCCCAACACCATTCTTAGACCTGAACACTATCAGCCAATACAGCACACTTTGAGGAAAAACAACTTAAATCCGGTTACATTTTCTACAATACAATCTAACACACAAGAAACTTTCCAAAGTAACAAAATGTTGTCTTCTTCGGAAGCATAGTCTATAAAGAACATCTTTGTTTGAACACAAAAGATTAAGTGAACAGACATCAATGCGCACAGAAGTCCTTCGTCTGGGAAAGGATAAAGTCTGTGTTGGCAACAAGTGGACAGAAAACAAACAAACAAAAAAACGTTTTGCCGATTCTAAGTAGATCATTTAATATAAATGCTGAGCGAGTAGAATAACAGGTGGCACATTAATAGTGCTTTAGTATATTAATGTATGTATACATACTTATATGTATAAGTGAGCTGTGTACCTAAACAATAAAACATAGTGAGGAGCAGCCAGTGGCTAGAACACAGTTGGAAAAATGAAAAACCCAACATCACTATAGCAACGCAGAAACATTGTTAAGGATGCACACTGACACTCAAAGGAAACAAAAGCATTTGCATCTTAATACACCCGACTGGATAAGTTACACGTGACAGTTTCTCAGTACCCCTCATGGAGACAAGTTTGAAGTAAACCGGACTAAGTGGGACATCTCCTCCATCCTTACCGTTTAAGCACAAGGACTCACTCGCTCTCAGCTGAGCTGGAAATAAGCCTTTCATACTAATTGTTTACAAAAGGCAGAAAACTCCATTGAGCTTTGCAGTAAACAACTGACATGAAGAAAACAAAATTAAAATGAGAATAGTAGTGATGATGATAGAAAGTTTTAAAATTGAAATTCAGTGTGAAGTAAACAATCTTTATAGTGTATAATCATGCAACCAAGAAATGCAGCTTGCCTGTGCAAACTAATTTTACATATGATTTTTAAAATGCTGTACTCTATCCTATAATATACTTGAGCTTGTTTTAGGAACACAAATCTTCCAAAGATGCACGTTTGCTAAGTAATTTTATTTTAAGAGCAAGGTCCGTGCTATGCGAGTTGTGACCCCCAAAATTGTATGTAAAGCATGAAAATAAAACAAAGCACAATTGAACAAAAAGTCAAAAGGGAGGCAACTTCATAGAAGTTAGGAGAACAAATGACAAGATAATCCCAATGGGGAGGTTTTTATGAGTGGCCAGATGAGAAGTTCTGAGGAGGGAAACCGCTAGTCCTTTCCTACAGCCTGGGCATCACAGCTAAACCACATCCAGAGAAGCACATGGTACGATTTCCAAGTATTCCCTTATAGAAAACATGAGAAGCTCATTATCAAAAACTTGTAGCAATCTTTAAAACAGAATGCGTCGATCAAATATAATAAACTGCTTTCAAGTATGAAACAGACATAAAATGTGTTTATAAAATGCATTAATAAAACCATGCTTCTCATGGCAGGTGAACCCATGCATGTGGCAGAAGTTACAGCCACATTTTTGTACATTATCACTTAATTTAAATACTGAAGGCATCGTTTAGAATATTCGCCTTCTCAGACCATCGTAATCTGGACAACCACTTTTTTTTTTTTTTTACAACTTTGGGGGTAGCTCCATGCACCAAACTTAACTTTCCTTCCTACAATACCATGAAAGAGGTCCTAATTTAACAAGCAGCAAATTGGGCTGAGTAAGCATTGTCTTCTTGTAAACTGCGCTCAAAATGTACACCACAAAAGGTGAATGTTTAACCCTTTAAATAAATTGGTACGACCGGTACTACTTTCAGCATCACCACTATTTCTTTTTCCTGATATATTTTCCGTGAGCCTTGTTAAAGTATAATCCCAGTAAAAAACAAAACAAAAACACAGACACAAGAAATGTTATCATATGCTCTGGTTTCCAGGCAAGGAAAATCATTAAAAAGCTCATTCACAGAACAAAAAGAAAGAAAATTTATATCACGGCAGATACTGCTCATCTTCTAAATATAATGGGTTTGTGTGCCTGTGCATGCTTTTCAACTGAGCATCTCTTTGTAGGCGTGTGCAGTGTATATCTGTAGCTCATGACTAAGAGCATGAATGAACCACACCATTTTTCTGAATCTCTGAACCAGCAGCACCTGGATCTGAGCATAGACTCAATGCAGACGTCTTATTGGTCAGTGACAGCATGGACCCGCCCACTGCACTTTCTTGCAGACTGCTGGAGCCATTAGACACCTCACTATTCAAAAAGAAAAAAGATTTCACTTAGAAAACCTAACCCACAACATACTTATATGAATTTTGTTTTTCTCATTATTACCATACCTTAGGGCCAGTGAGATTTCCTCTAACTGAGCCTTTGGCTCTGGTTGTCCATTCTCTGCAGGTTTCATTTTATACTGCTCATGGGCTACTTGGTTTTCCTGGGGGGAAAAAAAAAGGAAAAATATTTTATATATGCTGCAAATAATATCAAAACCAAGGCAGTAAAGTACAACAATACTTGTGCATTACAAAATCAGTTATCAATATTTACAATGGCCATCTCTCTTGTTCTCTTGCCAATCTCTCGTTCCACCTGGTGGAGCTCCAGACTGAGCTGTTCACTGGAAACTGTTGTTGCATTTGCACCCCCTGGAGGCCACTTTGGCTGTTGCTGCACTGTTTGGCTCTGGCTGGCCTGGCCTGCATGGGCACTGGCTTCCCTTTGCAGCATTAAAGAGTTACTAGCCTGGAGTGGGAACAAAAGTGATAATTATTTTAGTAATAAGTTAATAATCATAAGACAATAGAAATAATTTGGTGTATATAAAAATATACACACTTCAATGCTGTGCTGGGTGATCTGTTGGTTGACCTGCTGCAGTTCAATTTTTAACTGTTCTCTACTGGAAGATTACAGCTCTTAGTTATGCAGTTACAACGTTAATACGCTATTAAGTAAGTAAATGAGCAAGTCAATCAGTCCTCACCGCTCAAAGTGTCCCTGAGAGGAAGAGGTTGTCTGATGGGATGGGTACGATGCTCCACCCCACCCTCCATGGCTTCCATATGAATACTCTGTTAAAAATACACAGTTTTGTTTCACAATTGGATAACATAGGTTACATTCTTGCTTAGACTGAAAATGCAGCTGCTCAAATAGCCATGTGAATTGAAGTATGAGCGCATGACAAGCACATGTGCTGCCTGCAGTGCTGCCATGTGATTTTAGGTTGGAACCGGGGGATTGATGGAAGCTTTCATTCATCCTTTGTGCCATAAAACAATTGGATGATTTCAGTCACAACTATAAATTGTGGAGTTTGTGTGGAGTAAATGTAGAAATAAAAAGACAGTTTTCTACCTGACATATTATGTTTTGAGTTGGGGTTCTGGGAACTAGCGACAATAGCCTGTATAGGGCCAGCAGTTTGATAGCCAGTCTTTGAGGTGCGCGAAATGGCACCAAATCGGGACACAGTGGGCTGAGGACCAAAAGGGATAATGGGATCATCATCCTTTACATCTGTTCCCCGCCGAGAAGAGTCCAGTGATGGTTCTCTCAGACTTTTTGCCTCTACATTCTAATAAAGAAGCAAATGGATATTGCATTAAAATACATATGTTTAATTGTTAAATAATTTAGAGTGCTGTTGAGATATGTTAAATTACTTACCATCATATCCATGCTCCCTGGAACCATAACGTCTTTGGGTTTGGCGTCTTTTGTACCAATGTAGGAACCGATTGTATCACACGACCAAGGAGAATATTGACCTGCGTAATCTGGCTCCCTACATTTCATAATTGTTTTTGAGCTCTCATCACCATACTACGGAGGGGGGAAAAGAATAATGTTTAATATTTAATTCTAAAACTTATAACTGCCACTGTATTAACATGTACCAACCTCATGTGGGTAATCACTGGGAAATTGATGAGAAAGAGTAGGAGATGCAGCAAAAGGAGGTGGAGAGATGACCTTCCGTTCCTCCAGTTGGGACAGCAGCTCCTGCCGACGACGATGCAAGTAGTCCAGACTATGTTGTGAGTCTGTGTAAGATGGGCCCTAGAGACCACAAACAGATTATTTATAGTTTAAGACATTTAAATATGGCTATAACAAATAAGCATATTTAACACTTACTCTGGCATATTGCCTCATAGGTGGGGGCTGAGTGCCTGGTGGATAGTAGCCATCAGGTGGGTATCTATCCCGAGAATTGGGCTCTTGATGGTATAGTGAGTTAGCCTGGCCAGACTGGGGGGGAACATCAAGTGGAGCGGGGCTCATCCTGACTAGACTTTCCCTCTGTGGTGGATACGGCTGTGGCGGAGGTGGGGGGACATTGTAGTTGCCGTGCCGGCCTCTATCAAAGTGCTGTGGATGAGGATAGGAGAAGGAAGGACCAGAGTGGGACGCCTGGTATGAGCGCTCAGGTGGACCGTAGCCGGGATAAGGGTCCTGGTAAGGCGGGCCACCTGCCTCATTGGGTGGTTGAGGATTACGCACATAATCTCGGGTGACGTACTGTGGTGGTTGTTGATAGTGGTACCCTGAGACAATAGAAGCTGTTAGCAACCATACAAAACACTTCTAAAATGACAGCAGAGTTTATTGGTTCCTTACCTGTCGGATATTGGGAGGGCTCATACTGAGAGGCGGAGGGTGGTGGCCTGATACAGTACATATCAGTTAACTGCGGCTGTGGGTAAACTGGAGAACCTCTAGCTACAACAGGCATCTGCTTGGAGTGATGGTCCGTGGGCAGCCGAGGATGAGCCATGCTATGAGGTGGCAATGGCATGCCAGGTTTGTTAATAGGCTCCATCCTATGTAGAAAAACAAAAATAAAGAAAAGTCCATAATTTGCAAAAAATTTAGACAAGGCAAGGTTTTTTCAAGCACATCACATACTAAAGAGAAAAGTATAAATTTGACTCTGAAACGTCAATCCTTTAATTTGCCAGTAGAGGGCTCTCAGATTATGCTTGCCGATTAAAGAGTTGAATATGCAACGCTGTGAGATATTGAATTTCTGTAGAAGTAAAAACATTGAATCGCTAAAACTAAAGTTGGTATACAGCCCTGACTGCTTTAATGCAATATTACATCAATGTTGGTAGTCAGGTACAGGACCTATAACTTACACATCAGGAGGTGATCCAGGCGCACTAGAACTCCCTCCATCCATTTTGACAGGTTTGCGGAGCAGTTCATAAGAAACTGAGTCAGTGCCACGAGCAATGAGCTGGGGAAGGGAAGGCACCCCACTGCCGTTGGTGAGGGGCGAAGGCTTCCGGGACACAGCTACATCCAGAGGAAGGCCGTCCTCTGGCATGAGCCCTCCACTTCCAGGAAGGCGAGCTGCCAGACGTTTATTCATTTTCCGATATCTGGATAACATTTGCGAGAGGGTTTCTGTATTATAGTAACACTACATTTAAAATGAAAACTTATTCCCAAGGTTCAACACTCACTTCTCGAGTTCCTCTTGAGAATGAGCAAAGGTACAACTGGCACCACGAGGACATCCTCCCTTTTGCTTCATGTCACGGCACATGTATGTTTTATACTTGCTGTGCTGGGGAGGCTAAGAAAAATATTAAATTAAATGTAATGCAATTCACTATAAACATTTGACCCTTGTCGTCATAAACGAGGGTCGTCCAGACACATCTTCCATAACTGTCAGAGAATTCTTGCCACAAATAAATTACATTTGTAATCGTGTTTTTTTAACTGTATGGAATTGTACCAACCTGTTGAGGGTCAGCTCCTTTCTTGCTGTGATTCTGGATGAAGTCCACCAGACCATGAACCACTGTCTTTACTGCAACCAATCCTTTTTCTAGTTGTTCCCAGGTTGGCGGTGGAGCATCTATAAAAGAAAAAAACAGGAGGTTAAGAACTATTATTTATATCTTCAAAATTAAAATACTTAAGTTTTATTCTGCTTACCGGGGCTGGGATCAATGTTAGCCAATAGTTCCAAGTGGGGTCGAAGCCTGTTTAAATTCGCTGGGTCACCAGTCCTCTGCAGTGCTATTGTCAGCTCTTGAACACTCTGAGCAAAGGATGCTGGGGTTTGCAGCTAAAAAGGAAAATGCACAATTTATGAAGGAAATCCTAAATATGGATATGTAAAACAATTAAAGTCCACTTCTCTTGTACACACCTTATCTATGATAGATTGCATGTGTGACTTATGAGACTGATCTCCATACAACAAAGAAGACCACTGGTCTGGTGCAATGCGTAAGCCACCCTCCATAGCAATTTGAACAATCTGAGAGTCATGTTCCCTCCTCAAAGCCTCATAAGTACGAAACTCCTCCTTTAGTTGCATTAGAGACGAATCTTCATCGCGCTTTGTCACCTGTAAAACCACAAAGAAACAAGGATTTTTCATGTGTGTAAAATGCACAAACTTGATTACTGTATTTTCCGGACTATAAGTTTCACGTTTTTTCATAGTTTTGGCCGGGGTGCGACTTATACCGTATATACTTATACTCCGGAGCGACTTATGTGATATTATTTGTTATTTTCACACTTGCGACCGCCTTTCATACTCCAGTGCAACTTGAATATGTTTTTTTCTTCATTATTATGCATTTGGCTGGTGCGACTTATAGTCCAGAGAAAACGGTATGCTAAACTCAACATGCATACTCTCTGCATATGGCTTTACTTACCTTGAAGCAGGACGCCCTGTAGAGGAGCTGGACCACATGCCCTATACTAGTCTTTGAGGCCTGTGGAAAGCGTGGTTCTAACCTCTGGACGACAAAAAGAACTAATACTTTTCTGGATAGTGCAGAGCCATCTTCTAAAGCTAGAAGAACCAGTTTTAGAGCCTCTTCCTGCATCGCTGCAGAACAAATAAAAATGTTAATAATAGATTTGAATAAACATAATTTCATAAGATTTCATTTCTATTTTTTTTAAGTAAAGAAGAGCAATAAGAAAAAAATATTTACCTGGACCCAGAAACTGGCAACCTCGTGCTCGGACAGCAGCCCACAGGTTGGAGGAAAGCTGCTGAGGATTTTGATGCTGTAAAATCAGTTCTGTGACAGTCCTCTCACCCAAACTGCGGGCAGCTCTCATTGCCCTCACACGGCCCTCCTCTTCCACCAACTGACAGTGGACCAGCGTCACCAGTTTTCTTTGCATGGGTCGACTGAGAATGCTTTGTGCAGTGCTGCTCAGACCTACACCTGATGCAAACAATTGTGGAAATAAAAAGTTTTAGATTAAATCAATCTAAAACAAAACAAAAATACGGTACATGCCGCTGGCGGAGGAGGAAGCCGGACAGACTTGGCAGACCCAAGCGCATTGTGAGGGTCTGTTGGGAACGTCTTGTGGAGCCCTCTGTCAGTAGGGTATTCAACTCGCACCTCCGGGAGAGCTTCTCCCATGTCCCGGGGGAGGTTGGGGACAATTGAGTCCGAGTGGACCATGTTCTCCGCCTCCATTGTTGATGCGGCTGCTGGGAGCTGTGGTCGCAAGGTCTCCGGTGCCTGTCGTGGCGGCAACCCCCGAACCCGGTGGTGGACACCGGAAGTAAGGGATGCCGTCAGACTGAAGAAGGAGGCCTATCAGGCCACTCTGGCTTGTAGGTCTCCGGAGGTCATCGACGGGTATCGGCAGGCCAAGCGAGCCGCGGCTCGTGCTGTCGCAGAGGCAAAAACCCAGGCCTGGGAGGAGTTCGGGGAGGCCATGGAGGAGGACTATCGGTCGGCACCAAAGAAATTCTGGCAAACCGTCCGGCGCCTCAGGAGGGGGAAGCAGTGTCTCACCAACACCGTTTACGGTGCGGGTGGAGGCCTGCTGACCTCGACTGGGGATGTCGTCGGACGGTGGAAGGAATACTTTGAGGATCTCCTTAATCCCTCAGTCACGTCTTCCGAGGAGGAAGTAGAGACCGGGGACTCGGAGGCTGGCTCATCCATCACCCAAGCTGAAGTCACTGAGGTTGTTCGCAAACTCCTCGGTGGCAGGGCTCCGGGGGTGGATGAGATCCGCCCTGAGTACCTAAAGTATCTGGATGTTGTAGGACTGTCTTGGTTGACACGTCTCTGCAACATCGCGTGGCGTTCGGGGACCGTGCCTCTGGACTGGCAGACCGGGGTGGTGGTCCCTCTGTTCAAGAAGGGGGACCGGAGGGTGTGTTCCAACTACAGAGGGATCACACTCCTCAGCCTCCCGGGTAAGGTCTATTCCAAGGTACTGGAGAGGAGAATCCGACCGATAGTCGAACCTCGGATTCAGGAGGAGCAGAGTGGTTTTCGTCCCGGTCGTGGAACACTGGACCAGCTCTATACCCTCCATCGGGTGCTCGAGGGTTCATGGGAGTTTGCCCAACCAGTCCGCATGTGCTTTGTGGATCTGGAGAAGGCTTTCGACCGTGTCCCTCGGGGTGTCCTTTGGGGGGTGCTCCGGGAGTACGGGGTCCGGGGCCCTTTGCTCAGGGCTGTCCGGTCCCTGTATGACCGGAGCAGTAGCTGTGTTCGCATTGCCGGCAGTAAGTCAGACCTGTTCCCAGTGCATGTTGGACTCCGCCAGGGCTGCCCTTTGTCACCGGTTCTGTTCATAATTTTTATGGACAGAATTTCTAGGCGCAGTCACGGGTCGAAGCGTGTCCGGTTTGGGGACCACAGGATTCCATCTCTGCTGTTTGCAGACGATGTTGTCCTGATGGCTCCATCAAACCCGGACCTGCAACATGCACTGGGACAGTTTGCAGCCGAGTATGAAGCGGCTGGGATGAGAATCAGCACCTCCAAATTCGAGGCCATGGTTCTCGACCGGAAAAAGGTGGCTTGCCCTCTCCAGGTGGGTGGGGTGTCCTTGCCCCAAGTGGAGGAGTTCAAGTATCTCGGGGTCTTGTTCACGAGTGAGGGAAGGATGGAGCGTGAGATCGACAGGTGGATCGGTGCAGCGGCTGCAGTCGCTGCATCGGACCGTTGTGGTGAAGAGGGAGCTGAGCCGAAAGGCAAAGCTCTCTATTTACCAGTCGGTCTACGTTCCTACCCTCACCTATGGTCATGAGCTTTGGGTAGTGACCGAAAGAACAAGATCGCGGATACAAGCGGTCGAAATGAGTTTCCTCCGCCGTGCGGCTGGGCGCTCCCTTAGAGATAAGGTGAGGAGCTCGGCAACATGGGGGGAGCTCGGAGTAGAGCCGCTGCTCCTCCACGTCGAGAGGAGCCAGCTGAGGGGGCTCGGGCATCTGTTCCGGATGCCTCCTGGGCGCCTCCCTCGGGAGGTGTTTCAGGCATGTCCCACCGGGAAGAGGCCCTGGGGAAGACCCAGGACACGCTGGAGAGACTATGTCTCTCGGCTGGCCTGGGAACGCCTCGGGATCCCCACGGAGGAGTTAGAGGAAGTGAGGTCTGGGAGTCCCTGCTCAGACTGCTGCCCCCGCGACCCGGCCCCGGATAAAGCGGCAGAAGATGGATGGATGGATGCATAAATCGGCCATACTAACTCTTTTTCCATTACAATACAGAGAAGCATCTCAAATAAACCTGGTGCTTCTGAAGAAGTGTTGTAGTTTATTCCATTAAACAATATGTCAAAGAAAGCAATAAACACCGTTTTCCCCCGCATGGATAATATATTTTTTTAAAATAAAGTAGGAGGGGCTGGGTGACCATGCTATTTTCAAAGAATAATTCTAGCAAATCATATGGTGAAAAATCACAATAATTATAAAATATTTATGTTCATACGTGTATATTGTATATTATATTACAACAGTCCAACCACTTCAGCTGTTATGGTAATAATTGTAATCATTAGAGATAATTGGTGAAAACATGTTTCTGCTTTAATTAGTCATTGTCTATTTGTATTTCCTCCATGTAAAAACCACTGCAAGTAAATTTGACAACGTTCGGCGCTGCACCAACAAAAGGATGCGCTGTTATGCGTCTCTCCCTCATCTCTGCTGATATACTCCTCTGTGGGGTTATTTTCTGAAAACAGCTGCCAGCATCCAAGAATACGTGTTTAATGTGTAAATACCTCTAGTATTGCTTAGAGGTTTGAGGTATAGAGCAAGCTCCTCCACACACTGCCTGGCTTCCTCATAATGCTGTGAATCTTCTGGACTGGTGATCAACGCAACAGGCTGAGCTTTAGGAACCTGTAGAGAAATATATTTGAAGTTATGTCACTTTCCCTGAAAATAGAACTAAGCTAAATGTTATACAGTTTACAAAGTAAACAATTAGAGCAATTGAAAGGTGTTCTACCTGGCCTCCAACCAGCTGCAACAAGGCTGTGTTAACAGGCAACTGTTCGATGTCCGTGCTGATGGCCGTCTGGTCAAAGGGACAGGCCTTTCGGTGCAACTTGTTCAGGCACATCTTGCAGACTGTGTGTCCACAGCCCAAACTAATAGGCCGTCGAACAGTCTCCTCAAATGTCTGTGTGCAGATTGGGCACAACAGGAACTCTGTCCATTGTGGTGCTTGCACTGGCATGGTTATATGTTGATGGGACAAATGTGTGTAAATGTATCTTAACAAAGAAAATATATAATAATAATATAATAATTATATATGGAAGATTCCACTGGAATCAAATTTTCTTCTTCCGAACTCAATTGTTCTTAAATGTCCTCACACATTGTGGATTTTTTATTACATTGCGTGATGAATACTGTAACAACAAAAACAAAATGGGAGTACAACATTAATATGTTAATTTAAAACTAATTTAGACATTTATCACCTGCCTAAGCATGTCATATTTCATAAATATTCAATAACACAATATACATAGTAAAGTTTATGATATAATTGAAACATGAGCTGCAAAGCTATTTCCTTTCTAAAGCCTCAACGTTACTGCTCAGAGTAAATTCGTTATCGTTAATTTGTAGATGCAAATGGACTGATGTATGGCACTTTTGTCCATCATTTACAACTAAACAAGAAGACTGGGACATTCTTGTAATAATATTAATAACGGCCTCCAGTAAGATCAAAACAACCACTGTGGCCTAGTTTAAAGAGTCAGATACTACTATGAGTGTGGACAAAGGGTCTTCAGCCGGCTAACAGCCAAGTCCCTTTGCGCTTCAACTATTTGCAATTGGGTGTTAGTTTAAAGCTAAATGGTATTTTCAACATGCCGACTTGAAAAAAAAATACATATCCCTGTCATAACTAATCTATAAACATGTGCGATGCAATGAAGTGCCATTCGGAGATTTAAACGAATAGCTCTTTAGGAAACGCTAGCTGGTTAGCATGCTAAGCTATGGGTGGCTAAGTTGATATGTTGGCTATCAAGTATTCGTCGCTTAGGTGTTATGGTATTTACATTAAAATGTCGTCAAAGGGCTTGCCACAACATTACACGTTATTTGCATGCACAGTAGCATAACGCAGGGAAGCAATCATGATACCTAAAGTACTAGTTAAATAATGGGTTTGAGCTTTGGCAATGGAACAAACAGTGACATCGAAGATCTAACGTTGGCCATTTGCAATATTGAGATTATGTAACACCAGGCTCCCCAGTTATCATCTCCAGAGTAGATCTCGAGTCTGTCAAATTGTCGCGTACCACTTGAAGATCGCCATCAGCTAACGTTAAATATGTAGCACAGGCACAGCTAAAACATAACATATACGACACACAACATAAAACGCTAGCGGACATGGCTCCTCCCTACACTAACCAATAGTTAGCATCTTAGCTTAGCTTAGCTTGCCGCTGTTAGTAGCCACTACCCATTGCTTTGCGTCATAAATTCAGAGTATTCGAAATGTATAGATAGCTTTCAGTTTTATCCTCCATACAGATATGAGCATTATCAGTACTTACTCATTCCAAACGCTATGGAAGATTTTCATCCGTTTTAAGGAGAAGATTGCGATATTTTCTTGCCATGTCGACTGAGCAGCTTTGCTGCCGAGGTTTGGGAGGGTGTCATCTACTACAACACTAGCACTAGCCGGTTACAGCTAGCTCTGTGTGCGGGTGTGTGTGTGTGTGTGTGTGCGGGTGTGTGTGTGTGTGTGTGTGTGTGATGAATAGGGCGCCTCCCAGTGGTGATGTTTGAGAAAGACAGGAGAGTGATGGACCATGTCTACTGAGGATCATAACGTGTAATTACTCATAATCAGAAAACCAGACTCCTCACCCCTAATTTTAATAAATAGAAATAGAAATTATTGAACATTTGAATAATATCTTGTATTTCAAACATCCAAACATTATTGGACATTTTAATCTAAATGCATTATTTATCTAACACATTATAAGGCTTATCAATTTGGTGCAGCAGAATCTGAGTATAGCACCTTTTTGACCACTATCAAATTGTTGGTGGATTAATGCCTGCTACTACTTAGTTTATTACGTTTAATCAACTTTTTTAGACAGTTTTACTGGGGTTTTACTGCAGTGTCCTGGGATGCAGAGGCATAGTGCCAGCCAAAGGTCCCTGAAAAAGCTGAATAAAGTAAAGGAGATCGCGGCATACGGCCTTTTGTGTGTTTCCCTTCTGTGTAAACATGAACACATTCTATATTTTAAATATCTTTATTAATTATGCAAAAACAATGTGCATTTTTGCCTTGAATATTAAATAAGTAAATAAGTTTGAAACACTGCATTACACTACATTTTGTTTGAAATGTAAATATTGATTTAGGCTGCTTGCAAGTTTTTTTTTCAGAAAATCAAAGGAGCAGGTGGAGAACTCTCTAAAAGAAATGTTACATAGAGTATCTTTAATAGGCACACAGGCTATATTTAGCCCAGTAGGCGGAAGCTTGTATTAATGTAGCCCTAATGCTTATTATGCATCACAGTCAAACAGCCTTTCTTTGCGCTCTGGCAACCCATGTGTACGCGCTGAACACAAGACTTATGCAACCGCAATTCTCGGTAGCTGTCTACCAGGCAAAGACGAATTGAAGCAAGCTTTTTTGAATTCCATTTTTTCTAATCCGACTGATTCTGAAGGGATTACCGGACCAATCATGATTGAGAGACTGCTGGATCGTCACAGTCTCCGCACCGCCTCCTGAAAATCACCAGCTCCATCAGCACCACGGCACATTTTTGGCAGCAGGAGGAGTATTTTTTGCTTGTGATCGATTTATCTGGTGGATGTTTTGACCAAGCGAATTAATTTAACCTCGGAGTTTCTTTGTTCTGTTATTAAGAAATTGTTTTTGAACAGTTTGGGATTAATGTTAACCCTGATTGAAGTTGTTTTTAAAGGATTGCCATCAACAACATCCAGGTAAGCTACACGCATCTAGGCTGTGTGCTAGTCTGCAATTTCTGATGTGTGCATTCATTTACTCATGCTACTAAAAGGCAATCATTAAATCTACCTAAAAAAAAAGTTAGTCTAAACAGTTGAAAAAAAGCATTGTCAATTCAGGGTCGGTTTTCTGACAGATCAAAAGCAATAATGTTTATTTGAGGAAGGGTTCAGTTGCAGGCAGCAGTTGCTTATTCTCATCTGAAAGGATTATCCTTGGCGCTGCACAGTAATCAGTAGATAAGGCAACGTGACTGAACCCACATTACATATCTACAAGCCAAGCAGATGAGCTGTACGATCTAGTTTAGTTTTGTTCTTTCTTTTTTGTTTTGGCAGCCAATGGAGGGAGAAGCTGGTGTGGAAAAGGATTTTTTGAAAGAAAAAAACAGCTCATCTCTACATGCAGGGCTGCCGATTAACTGGAATCTTATAACCGGCCCGGTCCCTGAGCCCATCTTCACCTCCTCTCCTTCCATCCTGCCTCAGGAATCAGCTGTGCATTTGCTGCAAACCAAACTGAAGACCTTTGGCCAGCGCAGGCAAAGAGGAAGGGAGAAGGACACTCAGGAGGGAGGTTTGTGTGGCATTGCACCAGAAATCTATCTAAGACCAAAGGAGAGAGGAAAGAATCTGGCACCCATAACTCCGCCCTGGCGTTCTGGAACTGCCAGGAATTTAAGTACAAGTGATGAGGATCAGGATGTGGAGGTTCAGGTTAAGTTGGAGATCCATAGCCCACCTGCAGAAACCCAGATGCTGTCCCAAGGAGCACAAGAGGCTTCACCAGAAATAGTACAGAATTTCATACAAAGTAAAAGTTTGGAAAGTGTTTTGCCTAACAACACAAATGATGAAAAGTCTGAAAAAGAATCCCTACCAACATACGCACCGTCAACATCCTCAAGTAGTAATGTGTCTTCTACCTTTTCTGCATCCACAAGACACTGGGCACCACCTAAAGGTTTTTGGAGAATAGCACGCCCAGAAACATTGCCTCTAAATGTCAGTCCTTCAACTTTACCTATAACAGATTACACCAAGACTGATGAAAAAGGCAAGGAACCTTCCGACACAGAAAGCAAATGTGGGAATGTGGGAGTTGCAGTAGATGATGCGTATGCCCCTGCTGGGTTTAAGCACTCAGATAGTATGGAGTACTACATGGAGAGGTGTGATCAGAAGGAGCTAGAGGCCAAAGGACTGTGTACCTCCGAGAGCAGTGAGAACACAACCTCACAAAGTTCTTTCTCTCCATCTGATCATACACTTACAGACAAACAAAAAGCGTATTCAAAGTTAAGAGAAAGACAACAGAGTCGTGGAGTAGCAAAGGAGCAGAGCGGCGAAAGTGCACACCAACCCGAAGAACAAGAGGATACGAAAGGTACAACTTAAGGTTTGGTTGCATTTGGTTTTCACACATGTTGAACTATGAAGTGTTTTACGTTTTAATGTTTGAGTTGTGGTCACAAGCCCTTATGATCTCAGGTAAATAATGAAATGTAAAATCAACATGCATGCCTAAGCTAATGATTGTTGACCCTGGAATAAAATGCCTGTTAAGGACAGAAGCTTAAGTGATTTATGTGAGTCGTGTTATGCGTTATATGTGTAAAAGGTGCCTTGTAAAACAGGTTGCAGCTGTTGCAGAGTGAGCTAAGCTTGTCTCCCCATGTTGTATACAGGAGTGCAATGTGTAACCTGGCGGGTTCCCATGCTGAACAGATGTCAGCTGTGCAGATGTGCAGAAGGGTGTTGCTATTATTAGCAGCCTGAGCTCTAGGGGAAGAGCCCCAGCTAATGTGTTTCAGTGCACTTAACAGACTTCTTCATGTTGGTAGGTGACAGTTGAGGTCCTTGCCATAAAGAGTTGCTATAGTTTACTTTTACTCTACACGGCTTATTCATATTCTCATATTATTAAAATCATTAAATAGCATCTCCCAAATAATTAAATCTATTCAAAATGTTTAGAACAGCACTATTTCCAGATTGCCTATAATCTCAAATAATATCTGTCATGTATTATTCATATTGTCATATTTGAAAAGCACTGTATAAAAGCAAAAGAAAAATAGCAGCCACTTTTAACATAAATCTTATGTTTATTCTTAATCTGTTTAGTAATAAATAAATTCAAGTTTTTCACTTTAGCGTGTGCCTCTTCTCTCTGCTTACAGTATGTCTCTCAGATGTCTCAGAACATTTAGACTGCACAGACTCAGCCATTCTCCCTCAGGAACTTGAACCTTATTTGAGGTAAGCGATGGTGGTGACATGCAACTCCGGTGCACTATTTATACCCTTGTCTCATAAATTTTACTTTGCGGTGTGGGGATTGAGGAATGAGAAGGAAATGTATTGAGAGTGCAAACATTGCAACGAAGCACGGGAATTGAAGAGGCAGTACACTAACAATGTTGCATTATTTTGCATAATTAACAAAGTGTTACATAAGGTGCTTTGAAAGAAGAAATATAGCTTAATTACATATATTTTGCTTTTGATATGCCCCTAGAGGATAAATTATACGCAGCCCATTATGAGGATTACCCACATGGCTGGTGTATCATGCTATCTTTATCACTGGCTACAGGATAAAGACTCGCTGAAGCACAATGCTGAGCAGCTTAACTCTGGTGCATAAGGATAGACCAATAGCTGTTGTAGCCACCACTTCTCCCCGTCTGTCCCTAATATAGTTAGACCGCTGTGGAACTACAGAGTTTAACCAAAAAAGTGTACTAAACTGGCACACAGTGTATAAGCTTTTCTTCTTTTTTGTCCTAATTTAGGTCACTTCTTGTAATAACCGATGAACTTCCTCTGAGTCCAAGACATGAACAAGCTAAACGTCTTCTGGAGAAAGCGAGGCTGAAGGCCCGGTCCAGTCACATCAAAGGCGATCGAGTCATCAAACGAGTCCAATCTGATCAGAGAGATGTCATGTAAGCTTGAATACTCACCAGCCATAAGATTAAGACCCCAACAGTTTAAGGAGATCAGTTTAGCAGCGTCTTTGTGGCTGGAACATATTAGGCATGAGAAACCACAGTGAGATCACGGGCACGATGGGTAGCAAGGACTTACCTGTGTGGACAAATTCAACCTAAACTAAACTACTTTATCTTAAATAATAGTAACAACAATACTGTCTGTAGTATTGGAGAGCACAATTTACATATTTTGACCTCTATTATTTGTGAACAACGTGCTAAATATTACTCGGGTACTACAAAATATTGAAAGAATAGTTATCATAATGGAAAAAGTGAGTGCATCTACAGGTGCTCTACAAAGATGAGGCCAGATATATGGATGAACTGACTTGCTATTTTGTTACCAAACCATGTGCCAGCAGTTATGAAATGAATCCGAGACCTACCGTTTGTTCCCTTTCGGGGTCGCGGGTGACTGGAGCCTATCCCAGTGACTTCGGGCCTTAGGCGGGGTACACCCTGGACAGTGGCCAACTTGTCGCAGGCCAACACAGAGACATAGACATAACAGACAGTTCACGCTCACATTCATTCACTAGGGCCAATTTAGAGTCACCAATTTTTACCTAACACGGACAGGGGGACGGGGGGGAGGAAGCCGGAGAACCCGGAGAGAACCCACGGTAACACGGGGAGAACATGCAGACTCCACCCAGAGAGATCATGTGATGTTGGTCAATAATAAAATCACCACCAGGTGGTCTGATGGCACATGAAGACCTAGTTGATATAATCAGGTGACAATTTGAATAAATATTGTTTACAAAAATGAATTATTATCAGCAAAGGCACTTATACCACACTGATACTGACATATAGTAAGAATAATTAGAGAACAGTTTGTAAATTGTTAATACAAATGAAGAGAAGTTTATTTCCTTGTTGAGGCCTGGAGTCGTGGCATTTAATGCATCGATCCAGAATGTTTCCCTCTGTAGGAGTCTTTTAAATCTATGTCCACCTTTTGGATCTTTTTGTATGACTTCCATAACCAGGACTTTAAGACCCATTTTAAGAGTGTGGCCCATATTTATGTCATAGTCGTCCAAATTATGTTATAGTCGTCCAAATAGTTCGTAAAGGAGGGGAAATAGTGTAATTTATTGCCTGACCAGCTCGTCCCAACACGTTTTGACAGACTACTTTACAAAACCTTCAGCATTTGAACAGAATGTATGAGGGACTGGCTGGTCAGGTAATCTAATCTATGGTCCAGATTTGAAATTGCAGATATCGCTAAACATTTCCAATAATTAGTGCTGCTATTTCTAGTAAATGCCAGTAATAGCACCACTCAGTTTTACATCACATTTAGAAATTAAAGCATAAACTTTTGGCCTCTAACAATTCAACTCTTTACACATTTTTCTTATCTTGCTTTTCAAATTTGCAGTAAGAAACAACAATTTGATTCTGGCAGTCCTACACGAGTGCAGAAAGTGGTCCAGGCCAAAGACATCCCTCCAAGTGTTCCTGTTCCGGTCGTTATCACCGAGCACAGAGACACATCCCCATCGGAGCAAGCTGGTCAAAGCAGGCGCTATGGATGTTCCCCAACTCGAGTGCGCTTCGAGGATGAATCCGAGAGAGAAGCACAGACTCGATATTTGGACCGAGTGAGACAACGCGGTAGATCCAAAAGTAGAGACAACCCAAATGCTAGAAGTGTGTCCATGCCACCTACTCTTGTCAATGTCGAAACGCAAACTGTAGTGAGGGAAATTATTGTGGTGGTGAAAAAGTGTGAAGCATGTGGGTCTGTCGTCAGGGAAACGCAGGTGGTTACTTCTCCAACTGAACCACAAAATACTGACCTTCAGCAATCAACTTCCTCTGAAGATCCAAGAGGTAAACAGACCTCAAAACCAGCTAGCACACGGCCTAAAGCTCCCCTCACAGTTACTTTTGCTGGAGCCTTCGTTCTGGGAGAAGATAAGGAAGTCAGCTCGGGATGGAAGTCTTCAGGATTCGGAAAACTCAGGAGGAGGAGCAGGAAAGGGGAAAGCAGAATTGAGTCTGGACATGGTCCTTACGGTCCATCCTGGGCTCAAAGACGTAACTCAAATCCAAGAAATAGGGTCAACCTGCCAAGGGGGGTGACCTTTGCCCCCGGAAGCCCCATTGCACTAGAACCATGTTTGCTGGAAGCATCTGGTGGGACAAAGGAATCAACAGGTCCTCCACTTCCAATCAAATCAGCACTTAAATCAAGCTCAAGGAATCGTGCAAATCCAAACCAGGGCACGGTACAGTTTCAGGTTTGCTCCACTGCAGGTGCGGAGGGGGATTTGGAGCACGACCATTCAGAAGTGAGAAGAGAGTCGAGCCCAGTGGCATTAAACCAATCAGCAGCCAGCACCAGTAGCCCTGTTGCCTGCCTTCGACCATCTACTCTGAGGTGCTCTCCAGCATGGATGACCTCTGACCTGCCAGCTGCTGACTTCTGGGAGTCTGCTACAGATGGGCCGAGTGAGTCACCATAACACAGATTAAAGGCTTATATAAATATTTGTTTTTGTATGTTGCAGTACTTTGGATAATTGAGTAAAAATAATGTGGACATTAGACCAGGGCCTTATGTTTCCCAAATTTTATCCAGCATGACTCATTGCTTGCTCTTGCTCAGTACAGGAAAAGGATAGCTTAAGATAAAATATGTTTTGAAATGACCCAAAATATATTTTATCTTAAGTTATCCATATTTCAGCATGATAGTATTTTAGATTCGCAAGTAAGTGGTGCACAATGAATACCTGAATTAGTATATAGAGATCATTTATTTGAACTCACTTTGCTATATACTACAAATTATGAAAATATGAAAAAAAAAGTGGAAAAACTCACACAACTTTCCCAAAGTGAGTGCACAATCAACACAGCATTAGTTTAACATAGTGTTCATTTTTACCAGCAGGTCTGAGTATGGAAGGTGGTGGTGCAGAGGGTCGCCCCAACCTGCGCAGCATGGCTCTGTCCCGCTCAGATGACCTGAGGGCAGAGCTGTTGAGAGCAGAACACCTGAAAGCAGAGGCCATATGGGAGGAGAACCCGGACGGCTCTAGGTAAGGCATCTTCACAAAACAACTGTTGTAGCTTATAAAATAAATCCCTCTTTACGGCTGATTTGGGAATCTATGAAACGCTGATATGACTGACCAAAGTGCTACGCTATGGCGTGACAATTCTGCCCCCCTCTGGACAGATGGTGATACATGCACACACGTCATATTAACAAAAAATCATCACGTTCAAATTAACATGGACAAAAACAAAACAATTTGTATGGTATGATAATAATACATTAGGCTACTCTCCTCGAGGTCCAGGACTCCCCTGAAAAAGAGATGCTACATCACAATGGGACGTGCCTGGTTAAATAGAGGTCAATAAATAAATGAATAGAGTGCAATGAAGAATTTTGTCTAGAAAAAACTTCTCCCTGAGGGCCATCCGGGTAAATGGCAGAGGACCGGACCACAATCGTTGGTGTAACATATTCTCCTTATTTAATCCATTATTTCATTCATGACATGTAATCTTTATTAAGGACACAAGTACAGACACATTCTGTAGGGCAGGCAATAAAAGAGTGGAAAGAGTAACAATTAGTTAGAAAGCGTTATTTGTGGGTTCCCAGGTTTACTTTAACCATAGTATATCTGGTGTCAGTAATGGCTCACAGGAATAAAGGGCTGCCATTTGCCAGGAGGAGACAGAGAGAGTAGAGTCAGACCATGTCCAGTCCATGACGTGGTGTCACCTTGGACTGACTTGATAATATGAATGAAATGCTATATTTAGAAGTTACAATCTGACTGTAGTGCAAGTGTTTTCTCACACAGAAAGCTGGATGGGCGTCCAAAGCTGTTCCTACGTCGTTTCTTCTCGTCCATTGGGTTGAATAGCGTGGGCAGGCTGGTAAAGGGGTCTCGTTCCAGCAGTATGGAGCAGCTAAGCCTTCCTCCTGCCCCCAGGGCCAACTCACCCTCCCCCAGCCCCACGCGGAGACCCCAACCCACCATTCGCATCCAGAGGACCCCCTCCCTGCAAACCCTGCACACAGTGAGTAACGCTTCAAACGTGATTCATCCCCAGCCTCTACCTTTATGTGTAAGGCTCACAACATTTGGCTCAAATTATGACACATCTCCCAGTTTTGCTTTGAGAAGCCTTTCACAAGTTGTTTGCCACAGTGGATCATGCAATGCTTTGAAGTAACAGCATCACTGGCTGTCACTGAGCTCAAATAATTCATTATAGGCCTGTGCAACTTAATCATTTACATGCTTCTTTTGTAATCATTCCAAAATTAGGATTTATTTTCTCAAATGTTCTATTGTGTTAGTTGCATTATTACCAAATTTGAATCTCAAGATGCCATAGTGCACATTGTCAATTTTCAATTCCATTTAATTCAACCTCTAGACCTTCCTACAAAACCCTTTAGGAAAAAGTAGAAACCTCGGGGAGAACCACAGAGAAGGAGAGATCCTACTTCCATGGATGGACGGGCCTCAGATGGTCCATTCCATTTGCAGAGGAGCCAGAACCACTCAGGAGGAGAAAGGGTGGTTCATCTAGGAAGACATTCATCTGCCTTCATCCAGGCAGATGAAGATGACTTTAAACAAGTTACATTCATCAACATTTTGAAGCCCTATTTTAAAGCCCAAAATATGTAACTTTTTAGCCCAAAATTGACTAAAATGAAAGCATGTTTTTTCATTTTGGTTGCTTTTATTTAAAATATATAAAATGTTTAGAAAATCTTCTGTAAGTGGGCTTACATCTCCACACACCCGACTTATACTTGGCCTGGAGGAGCCTCCATCTGCTTGTTTTCATGGAAATGTATGGCATAAAATGTAAATATCTCCTTGGAGAATGTTCCGAAGTATAGTTTTAGCTTTCATTTTCCATGGAATCATGCAGGTAGCACGCCACCTCCAGAGAGCTACAATACATACTGTTGTTTTAAGTCAGAAATTGAATAAAGGTGTCTTGAAGTGTTTTTAATTTACAAAACTGAGCGATATCATAGCAATATAGAATGCATTCATCATTGGCCTTTAAAACGCTACAGTAACAGTCCCCACTTGCACCACTAGGTGTTCCCATTGGCCCAGTTGCGCAAAGCCTCATCTGTACAGAGTTTGGAGAGAAGAACAGAGCGCTCTACCCTTCTGGGAGAGGTGCAGATACCACATGGCCTGGCTCCAAGGTGATGAACCAAAAATTCAGATTAAGTCCAAATACACAGGAAAAGGTCTTTTAAATCCTTGTTTTATGTTGCAGTCCTGAAAGCCCTCAGCTGTCACTTCAGCGGGCCCAGAGTGTGGAGAACGTCCATGTGTCCAGGATGGGGCGCCCCGTGGGCAGGGTTACACAGGCCTTCCCTGATGGGACTCTCCTACTGGAACTCACCAGACCCCCCAATGGTCCTTTTGGATTTGTTATATCGAGAGGCAAAGGGCGGCCAGATACAGGTTATTCAATTAAATGTAATTGTAAAATATATTATTTTATGTTATTTTTTGTTATATTTGATAGAAGTCTTATTATCTACTTATTACATTATTTGTTGTGCTTAAATACTGCAACAGTGCCACACAAGAATACAGCCCACTAAATTAGCAACATGAAACATGACATTTTAAATGTCAGCTGAGACCCCTAGAAAATGGCTGAAAATTTTGAAATTTTAAGTTTAATTTATTTGTCTTTAGAACATAAAAAAATAAAATGATAATGTTAGCTATTATTTAAAAAAAAACACATCTATTATTACATTCTCTCAGTCAGAATCAGACGTTTTACTTTGCTAATTTAACAACACGCTAATTAACATAGCCCAATAACAGTGTTTCTCAAACCGCTGTACAAAGTGGAACCCAAACTCCTTTTATTGGTATATGCAGATCCTTTTTCAGTCATAATTTTTGCCTAATTCTGGCTGAATTATGCACATTCGTTGCATTCGCTCTTGTTTACAACTGTATTAATTGTAGTTTGGCTATATTTGGCTTGTATAGTTTTATAGACCTAGTTTTAATCTGGTGGTACTCGGAAGGCCATGTATAGTATTACTATGTATTTGAAGTTTGAAAATTACTATCTGGCCTATTAGGTTGCAATACTGTCAAAAGAACATCACCAAGCAAAATGTCAAATTCTAGTTACAATAATTCTAAGACTTGAATTTCAGTTTACATTAAAAAAAAAACAAAAAAAAAACTATGACACACAAACCCAATAATTATTCACAATAATTATAATGAGTGCCGTATAGGTTCATGTTTTGTAATTGCAATATTTAAGCCAATAATTTCATTGGTGGCAGTCATTATAAATAGTGTAACCTTATTATGCCATTAACAAAAAAAAATTAAAACTTGTTTAGTACAATTTATTTTCATAACCATTTTGCTAGTCATTCCCTTATGTGCTCTGTAAATTAAAATTTAGCTCCAACCATTCTTGGTACTCTTCCTCACACACTCTTTTTGTCTTATTGTGTCAGGTGTGTATGTGGAGAAGGTGGGTGATGGCAGTGGAGAGGGCTTGTACGTGGGGCTGCTGGGGGTCGGTGATGAGATCCTGCAGGTGAACGGGGAGGCATTGGCCGGTCTCACTCTGGACCAGGTCACCAGACTCATGACCCGGGACAGCACGGCGTCTCTGCGGATCATGCCGGCCCGACGCAGCCAGCGATAAAGGGGACAGAGGCACACTCAAGTGGATTTGAGCACAGATGGAGTTATGCCAATGACATTTACATTTCAAAATGCACTCCAAATACCAAAACTAATCAAAACTATTATTTGTTTACTGATTGTGTAATATCCTATTTGAGATTTGATTATACACTATTAAATGCTTTCACAAAGGATTAAAGCCATTACATTATGTATGAATATATTTACTATTTATAAATAATTATTTTAAAACTGGCAGAATCTGCTTTAGGCCAAATGCATCCAAAACATATCCATTGTCCTTTTCATATTTCGTTTGCTTTGAATAAAACGCCTTATTTTGGAACATACATGGCACGTTAAGATTCATGTGTAAATTTAATATGTTTGATTCTCGTCTGATTTAAATAAAAGAAAAATAAAGGAAAACGTTGAAGTAAAATAATACAGGTTATAATACAATAATACCAACATATTGATTAAAAAAACACTGATAGTCATATATTTCTTCATAGTTTAACAACAAGTTTTTTTGTCCAACAAAAGTTGTCTTTTTCTCCTGACGAGTCCCAGGTGGATCAAAGCTCTGGCTGAATAAACATGTTTACTGCTGACCACAGGAAGCGGGATGAAGGTCGTGACTGTTGGTGCATGTTGTCCGCAGCAAAGCAGCTGAAAACATTTCAAATATTCTACATGGTTTACTAAAAGTGTCAAATGACCCATTTACTGTGAACACGTGGACGAACGTTTTGTCGTTAATGGGCCGTACCTGCTCAGCCCTGCGCGTGCACTGATAGCGCGTGTTCGTTGAAGCCTCTCTATTATCTGATCCAACAGAAGCCGATACGCTTTTATCTCACGCGCCCATGACTCCCTGCGTACCTGGGGACCCCCATAACACAAAACTATCCACGCGAACAGACCACTGCTGATCGTTTTATCGTCAATTTTGTTTAATAAATAATCGCCGGCCTTTCAATTAACGCGCGCTTATCATAATTAGAAGCGCATCTTTTTGTGATCTATTGTTAACACGTCAGCTTTAAGGCATGGATGGATTATTGGTTAGACTTCTAGACTATTCCTTTAAATATGCCAATGCAAGACCACCTTTATTATCTTATTCCAGGATTAAAGGGAATCTTTTTTTTTTTAAGGAATAAAGAGGTCAAACGCTTAACCCTCACTTTTGTTTCTTTCATCAAAATTAAAACACCTATAGCAGCTCATAGGCTACAGTATCCTAGTTGTTACAGGCCGTTGCTCCGTGGCTGTTTTTCCTTTTTTATGCTTTGCCCTCCACAAGCCTATATAGCCAACGACAGCCAAATAATAATGAATCATTTCATAAATAATGGGTTTAGGAGCTTATCGGGAATGAAGAGGCCGCTGCCGTGCGCTTATCTCACTCGGCCACATTGCGGCCTGTGTTCCGCTGCTCCCCACATTGAGGGAGCGCGCGCGTGCGCGAGTATGAAGAGAGGAATAACTCACTGTTACGCACACACATACACATACATTCACGGAGAGAGAAGTCGCGGAAAAAAGAAAAAGCGCAGACATGGATGACCCACTCACAAAATGGCTCCACTTCCACACTGACATCAACAACACGGCGCTAGCGGTGAGTTCTCCAAATACGCACCTTTTTAATAATCGTTAGGGCTTTTTACCAGTGCTTGGCGATCGGGACGTTTTGTGCGTAGGGGTAATATTTGAATTCATGATAATTTGTGTGCGATTGGATGCTGTGGTTGGAAATAAAGGGTGCGAGGCCTGTTAGAGAATGCAGACATTACGCTTGATTAGGCTTATTTTACGCATTCAATTAGGCTACAATGTGTTTGAACGAGATACCACGCGGTTACCACTAACATTTCATGGATAAAATAAGTGGCATTTGTGTGTCCTTTTTATCATGGCCTTCACTTCGATCAAAAAATGTTTTTCTTCTATGCTAGGAATTGGCTATTCCCTAATTTGTCCGTGTCTCGCTGACTATTTGTGTGGTTGCCCAAGGCTAAATGAATCCCCTGCACTAATCGTTTTGAATACTCCCGGGGTATTATTTCTGTGCGTTTTAATTAATATATATTGGCTTGTTTCAAATAAATCTGACCAGAATAGTTTTATTTTGGTGTTCATGTGGGTTTTAACATGGCCTATTAGGGTTAGTGTGGAGCTGAAGATAAAGGTTTGTCATGAGGAAATACACGAGTCTTTCAATTGACCACGCAATTATAATGTGCATTTTGTTGCTTAGGTCTACGTTCAAGCAAACAGAATTATTAGCCAAATGTATTGCTCTTATAATAAATAATAGGAATTTAGCTAACTACCAATTCTTATCCTATCACAATGTTCAGTATCTAAACATAGGTCAATGCGATGGTTAAAGAATAGCACAATAAAGGAAAGGGTCCTTTAGTGTTTTTTTTACAATGTAATATTTGTCTGACAATAAACAATAAGACATTGAAGAAGCGTGCTAAAGATTGTAATAATGGTTTAATATGGTCCAGATTGTCGAGGAAGGGTGCGAGTGGTGACGCTGTGAAAATGATGGAAAAACGGCAGCCGGAGGTTTGTCCTGGGAGTCCCGACCCAGCCCAAGGTCCTGAAAAGGGGGAAGAACAGTTCTCCAGACAGAATGGATGTAAAGAGGAGCACGAGGAGGCGAGGGGGGAGCACGAGGGGTGCCAGGAGGAGGAGAGGAGTAAAGGAGGAGGAGGGGACATGAAGGTAGTGGAAGAGACGGATGACGTTCCTCTGCAGAAGTCGAGCAACGGGACCAGCATCAGCATCATCATTAACGGCGTTGCCAAGGAAACTGCCTCTCACAACGTCCTTGACCTGAAAAGGGAAGTGCCGGTGATCGAGCTCTCTAGGAGGGACGCTATAAAAGCGCTTGAACACAGGACTGACAATCATTTGGTGCCAATAACGGAACTTCGTAGACCTCCGCCGCTGCCGCTTCCGCCGCCACAACGAGACGACGCTCGAATGGTCCAGCTGAGCCCAAACGCGTTCCCTGTCCCGGCCCGGGCGATGCTCTACAACCTGGCACAGCCTCTCGCCGCCATCAACAGGTACAGCACAGAATAGGGCATGATAAATGGATGAATCACACATACATTTATAAAGTTTATAAACATGTAGCCTTCTGAAATGCCAAGAAATAGGCCCAAAAATAACTCGTAGTCTGTGGTACAACAGAATGGACCAATAATTAGTGCCAATTAGGACAATTATGCTATGCTTCTTGATCTGCCATCTCAGTTTCTGCTGACTTCTCTTACTCCTGTGTTTTATGTGATTTTTGCATGGGACTGCAGTCTTGGAGGAGACTCGGAGCAGTACAGCATGTACCCCAGCAACAGGGTAAAGCGCCGACCGGCGCCTTATGAGGTTGAACTCGACGAGGGTAGGCGCATTTTAGATCTTTATAAGTATGGTAAGACGCACTTCTGCTGTGTCCTCCTTCTGCCAATACAGTCCCCTCCTCATCTCCATTGTCATTCATCACTGACATGGATCTCTGCTCTGTGCTGCAGGAGAGGCTGCAGAGAGCATGATATGAGCAAAAAACACACTCCAAAAAATAAAACAATTAATTAAAAATATGTATTGATGGGATCATTTCTGTTCGAAGCAAACACATTTTGGGCCAGTTTATTTCATTTTCAGTGTTTTGTTTGTTTGTTTTTACCACTGCCCACTCGTTGCCATATAGGGGTGGACGATGGGGGTGCAGCTGCCTCCATGCCAAGGTTTTACTGCAGAGTGGGCTGAAGGATTAAGATAGACTGGGTGTGTTCCAAGGGCAACAAGAGCCTGAACATATAGGGAGGATGAGAGTACCTGCAGTAGGGTGTTTTGTCATCCTAAATTAATCCAAAAACAGTGTGCGTACACACACACACACACACACACACTCCGTTTGGCAAAGAGTTTGCAATTCGTCTACCATCCTATTACACAGTTAGATGTGATGTATTTCAAACACAAACTTTTTCACCCAGCAATTAACCACATAACAAAGTTCAGGACTGTATGGAGGAAAATCCTGAAGATGTCACATTTTGTGTTTTCTCTTGATTCAACTCAATGTGTCCATTATACTTCTTTTTTTTTTTTTTTACTGCGTGGCTATTCCATTCTTTATTTAAGTGCATCACCTAATGTCAGGAGATATTGTGTGGTAAACTTGTACAGTTAATCCCTCATTTGAACAACGTTTCCTTTTTTTTCTTCTCCTTTTAGCGGGTCAGCCTAAAATCGTCCGCCGTATATTCACAAACAGCCGAGAGCGCTGGCGACAGCAGAACGTCAACGGGGCATTTTCCGAGCTCCGAAAACTCATCCCCACTCACCCTCCGGACAAGAAACTGAGCAAGAATGAGATCTTGAGGCTGGCCATGAAATACATTAGTTTCTTATCCAACCTGCTGGAAGATCAGGATGGAGGCAGGAATCTCGGAACAGACACAGATGGAGAAACTGGAATTTTAGTCGGGGTGGGAGCTCTCGATAGGACCCCACAAGAAGGACCTCGGCAGAATACAGTGGTGAGTTTGGCTCGGGACGATATTCTAGAGACAATGTCCCCCAGCTCTAGTTGTGGAAGTTTGCCCGATGGAGATGGAGACGGCAGTCCAGAGAGCTTTGTGGAGGACCAGGATTCACCTCCAGTTCCAAGGACGATATCAGCTCAGCGCTCCATCCATCTGCCATCTAGGGATTTGAGACGCAATGGACGCACCTTAGATGGGGCCAACCGGCGATAATCCAATGTTTCAACCGGTCTCCCAAAAACAACCAAGTCAAGCAAGGATGATATAAGGTTGAAATTGCCCAGGACCTTTAAAAACTTTTGCCATCTGTGGATTTCAATCTAATTTTCAAATAGACAGTTTGCATGGCACTGCATTTCTGAGCGTGTTGGTTCTATTGTAGGACTTGTACATTCTGCATGTTTTTGACCAACTGATGATTATATTTTACGCCCAAAGATACACTATTTGAAAAATATATAGAAACAATTCAAAACCAAACTAAATAAACAATTTTGGCAAATAATTTGTGCAGATTTGACCTGACCATGATCTGACATGATGATGGTTACAATGTAGTCCGGTTACAAAATGCTATACATGTTTTTGAAGATTAAAGAGATTGCAATTTTTTGTCAGACCAAAAACTTGCCATAATCCCAGTTGCGTAATGTAAATAGCATTAAGTTTCCTTGACACAACGTACTAACAGTGACTGGTGTGGTAACAACGTTGTGTTTGTCAATTGATTTGATAGATCAGTGGCATGAACATGTAAGGTCTAATTTTTGTAACATATGTGGTACCATATTTGGTGATGATGAACCAATTGAAAGATATGAATTTGTTGTGCCGGTACCTGACATGCAGTGTGTCTTTGGGTCACACAAAATCATAAATGCCTCATGAGGTCCTTTTGATATGAATGTTTGCGTGTTTTTAAAGCTGTAACACGATCTAGTAGTTTAGTATGGTACACAGGAATATCCCTTCATTGCAGCATCTCTCACATGCACAGTGTTAATACCAGCAACACCAGCATCTCTCTGCTAAAGACAGTCATAATGCTTGCTGTTGTTCGGTTCTGCTTCTTTCTGAGCAGGACGTCGTAGCCTATATTGGTACCTTTGGTATTTATGGAATTTTATTACCTGCGGTAAAGGGACATTGTACGTTTGGTAAAGGCATATTTGTTGTATAGTTGTAACTATGAATATATCCAATGTCACAGTGAGGAATTTTATACGAAAAACCCTGAATAAAACAAAGTGAGAAAATTGTTTGTGTGCAATTTTGAAATTAATTCCAATCAGTAGAACTATAAACAGTTTTTTCAAAATACAGATTTACTTATTACTTTGGGGTTACTTAGGGTTACTTATACAGAAACATTTTCAAAACCACACAGAATATGAAAATGCTTTTGAAAAGCCAGCTGTATCAAAATGCACCAAAGTGTCACCATACATACAGTATATATATATGGTGCACCCTCTTTATTTAAGAATATCGGATTTATGAAAAAGCAAACAAAGACTGTAAATGAACGATGAAAAGATTGACATGCTGTATATTTACAAAATAATACAATGAAAAGATTGACATGCTGTATGTTTAAAATACAATACAATGAAAAGATTGAGAACATATAAGTCAGAGGTTTCCAAACTGTGGTCCGGTGACCAAATCTGCTGAACTAGCTTAAATAAAAATACATATATTTTTGATTGTAAGTTTGAGTTTTGTGATTCTGCCTTGATAACCTAAATTAAGTACATTGCATTGTGATACAGACCTAAAATAAATGCTCAAAGCCTTAGTAAAGGTACGGTGATCTGTCAGTTAAGTAAGTTATGCATCCATTATATTGACTCACTGTTTGGTCGCTTAGGTCCTCATACCTCTGATTAGGAAACATAGTTCATTGTAGAATGTTGTATCCATCTTCTTACTCTTCTTTAAGTGGCATAAACTACTGATACTGTGCATGGGTCTTAGGAAGATTACATAGTTATTACACTTTTGTTTAGGCCAATGAAATATACTGGGATATGACTACATTTGCCGGACTAAATATCGTACACCACCAGGTTTAGATGAGAGACATTTACATATTTAGTTCAAAGTGCAGTGTTATTATAAAATCTTCACCTATAAAGGCTGGAATCCGACTACTTCCTCCATACAAGTGACAACTTCCTGCAGAGTTTAAGCTGGCTTTCTGACCCACAGGATATCCTGCCATTGTGAAAGTAGTTTGGACAGCCTGCTCTGCACTCGTTTGCGCGGTGTTCTGTCACTATTGTAAAACAGCCAATTTATTTCCTTATGCAATTGAAAAGTTAGTCGAAATTAGGAATGTGTTTGTTGCTTTGCCACTTGAAAAAGCCAACTCCTCCCTAACTTTCACAGTCGCAGCCTATTTACTGTTACATTTCCAGCGCCAGCAGTTCTTGGACTTTTCTAAAAAACTATAATTGCTTCCAGGGAGCATCAGAGACATCCAGGTGTTCGGGGACCTGGCTCCACTGAAGGACCTCTCTGGGTTAATGCCTGCCAAACGTTTACCTGCGCCTCCTCCAAAAAAGACAGGCTCACAAAACGAAGAGGGATACAGGCGGGGTATATATGAGGTTTTGAAAAGGGAAGGAGCGCGTAAAGCCAGCGCTGTTTGTATGTGTAGATGCGCGAGTGTGCGTGTTTATCAGTGCCGTGCAGATGGGTGGCAGAGTGCCTCTTGCAGCCAAATGATTCAGTATGCTAATGAGTTGTTATCTGCGCCGCTGCAGGAACAATATACTGTCTTTCTCACAGTGGGAATCCAGCCTGCCGGGAACAGATTACACACTGCACACGCCGCCAAGGTAGTTATTTATATTTTTCCACACAGGCTGGAGAAGTTTCGTAAATGCGCGCACACACTCATATATACACAGATAGGGCTATAAACAAACAAGCCAAATAACATTTTAACATACTTACACACGCAGTCCCAGTGCAAGCAGAAGTGTAAATAATGTGGGCCCTTGCAGTGGCATATAGGCTACATTTTCCACCAGTGGATGGAGACGACGCTCTTCCAAGTTGGAGCTTTTCCTATGTGACAAAATGCGTTATTGAATAGGCGGCATTTAGAAAATGTAGCCTTCATTTAGGCAAACCAAAATTTAGCACTCGATTTTTATCCAATCATTATTTGTCCCACAAAATTCGATGATTTTGCTTTTTCAACAGAAAACAAGCCACTTTATTGTTGTAGCCTATTCTTTTTTTTTTCTTCTTTTTTTTAAGCGAAAATAGCCTATAATTACACACACACACACACACACACACACACACACACACACACACACACACATCCATTTAACATCATTTTCGTATATATATATTTTTATATGTATTTATTTATTTATTGCCTATTTTAGGACAGATAGTCTGCCCTACAACATGCACATGTGACATGTGGTGGTTTGATTGCAGCTCATATTTCACTAAATGCGATGTTCACTTGTTTTAGCGATCATAAACTCTATAAAATATAGCACAACAAAATATACACATACACTGGTATAATCTATCACTCCCCTTATTGTTGCACACAGTTTACACATGCTCACTGCTGCTGTTGAAATCGTCACGAACGTTTGAACGTGGACAGTTTGGTTATAGTCTATACAATCAAATCCACCATTTTACCCTCTGAGAGCTTTGGTAGCAATGGAAATGTCTAATGTATTAGCTATTTAATTGGACATATGCAAAGTTCTTATGTAAATGCAAGTCGAAAGTAAAGTGTGAGAGGACACGTTTAGATATTTGACGCCCTCTAGCGTTTAATTGCTATAGTTACAGTTCCCAACTAATTTTAGGTTAATAAATACAAATATGCAAGATAAAACTGATGCATGTTCATTTTATTTGCATTGCAAAGTATTGAAGAAACACATCTATTAGAAGATTATCTTTTGATGCAAGCGCGGCAGCAGCAAGCAACCTAATTTCGACTCTAATCTAGGTGACTGACTGGAAACTTTGGAACATTTGGTGGTGGAGCTGTCAGAGGTTTTCTAAAGGGATGAGCTTATCCTTTGAGTCTGGATAGAGCAAGAAGCCGGAGAATGTGCTGTCGTCTTCACTGCTGGAGTAGACTCCATTCCAGTCTCTCAGAGTCTCGAGCCACACCTGGTCCCCCTCACTCAGCTGCATTAGGACCAGATTAGAGGCCTGGTCAATGTCTTGACCGTAAAGAGAGTCCCGTGTTCTCAGCTTTCTTACACCATTGACCACCAGGGCAGCCCGTACAGGTCTGTTTCTGACTGTAATGTGGTATGTGAAAAGGTAGACCCCAGGGTGGGTCACATTGAACTTGCTGAGGGATGGGTCCCAGTGGCCCTCCCCATTGTAGAAGACCTTATCAAACTTCACAGGGAGTCCAGGGGGAGGGAAAGACCTACTAGGGAACAGGCCCACGCTAAAAGCAGAACGGACCGGTTCCACGCTTTCTCCAGGAGGGCCTTTAGGTCCCCGTGGCCCTCTCACACCTTTGACTCCTCTCTCCCCTCTTTGCCCAGGCATCCCTCGTCCTCCTGGAGGGCCTGGAGGTCCTCTAGCCCCTGCATCGCCTCTTTGTCCTGGAGACCCTGGATCTCCTCTGTCTCCCTTCAAACCCTCTGTCCCATTGAGCCCCATTTCACCTCTGGCTCCAGGGGGGCCTGGGAAACCCACATCCCCTTTAGGGCCCCTGTCAATCAGCAAACATTCTCCTTTGGGTCCCTGGTCACCTTTTAGACCGTTTGCTCCAGCCAATCCAGGAGGACCCATAGGTCCCCCTTGCCCCGCGATGCCGTTAGTCCCATTCAGACCAGGTTCACCTCTTTCTCCTGGGTCTCCTTTCAAACCAATGGCACCTTGATCTCCTTTGGGGCCAGGATCACCTGATTTAGAGTAAACAGATGTAGCATAGGTTTTTTTAAATTTGTATATATAATGTTTTACTAGTAGAACAGTACATTATGATGGTTAATTGAACGAATGGGCCACACCTATCAGTTTGAGTTGTACAAAAGTATCTTTATGACCATAAGACGAGAGGGTTACATATTTTGCTGTGCTGACCCCAAAAATAGTAGCGATTTTAAGGGAGCACTTAAAGCACAAAAATGTAAGAACTGATCATTTTGAGCATTTGAACAAAATTTATGAATTTGACTTATTGTCGCACTATATACAGTAACTTTTCTGGTGAAGGTTTTGCAACCTGCTTGGCACATGTAAATGTTGCTTTACGTTGCTTGCTTCACAGTATGGTATTAAACCTATCTATCTTGTCCATGTGCATGTGTTTTATTGGAAAAAAAAAAGGGAGAAAGTGCACCTCTCCACAGATCTGACCTGTAACTTGGTCTGGTGGCGACACCTGCTTGTCTCCATATATACAATACTGTGGATCATTCAAGGCAAAACATTTATATCTCTGACTTTATGGAGACAAGCAAGTGGCATCGCTTCCTCTCAAAAGGTTAAGTGTTAAAATAGGCATTTCAATTTGTTGTCCACAACTATAAAACAGCTTTCGATAGCTTGAAAATAACTAGTTTTGTAATATTATTATTGTTATTATGAATTTGTCAAATGTTGTCATAAAGCAGACAAGAGTGTTCTTATATCCAGTAATACATAGTATAAATGTATAAATGTCATTGTTTCTCTAGGAATATGATAAACTGAAATATGATAATAGTGTATTTACTGTTATACCTTTTTCTCCTTGTTTTCCTGGAATCCCTGGGTGCCCAGGTGAGCCCATAGGTCCCGGGTTCCCCTTTTCACCTGTAGTAGTTGTAATAAATAAAGCGTAGAAAATGATATCCAAAAAATACTTAAATAAAACAGTGCTTTGCAAAAAAGGAGACAGGGATAAAGTGAGGGAAAGGGACAAACATGAGTCAAAGGCTCGTCTGCTGCTAAGCGCAGATGTACCTATGTCGCCATTGAGTCCGTTGGCTCCAGGAAGTCCTGTAGGGCCAGGCAGTCCTCTAAGCCCTGCCTCCCCCTTCTCTCCTGGTAATCCTACAAGGCAAACACAAATCAGATCTTGTACAGACTCACTGAGCAAAACTACCTTTATAAATATGTACCAAATGGGCCTGGTTCCCCTGGGGGCCCTGATAGCCCTGGATCTCCTTTGGGCCCCACAGGACCTTTCTCAGGTGGACAGCACTCACAGAAGTTGAAGAAACATTCACTGTAGTCAAGGGTGTAGTTTCCTATGGCGTTCCCAGCAGGTGCAACAGCATCACTGGGGAAGCCTGTGGGGTAAAGTTCGCTGGGATATGTAGTGCTGTCAGTTGCAGACAGAGTGTATGAGTCCGTCATCATATCAGTGGTCTCATCAGTGTGACTGGACGGGGTGGTAGTTGTGGTCCTCCTGAACCCTCCACTGCCCCCTGCTCTGGGGGGCTTCCTAGTGCCGTCTGCTTTAAGCCCTCGTGTGGTTTTAGCCTCAGAGATCTGCACAGCCATCAGCACAACCGGAACACACAGGAGGAGGAGGACGCGAACGTGTGTCATTCTGAGATGAAAGTCAAAACGAACTACAAAAACATAGTAAACCATTATCATGCAAAGCAGAAGATGCAGTAAATTCAACAAACCCTTAAAACCCTCAAATAAGAGTACACAAATTTAACTGATGTGATAATGCAGCACATACCTGCAGATGTGTTCATGCTTCATCCATTGCCTCTTGTTCATGATCGATGCAACCTACTCTCTTATATTGCAAGTGAACAAAGGAGCCAGCACTGTAGGTTATAGGGGTATAGGTGGGTTGGCAAGTGATTACATGACTCCCGAGGGATATACCACAAAGCTGGTCGTGTATCGCCACAAGACTTTGTGATATGGGATATGATTCCTGTGTCAGAGAGGGTTTATATTCAGTGCATGGTGTTGCTTTCATGCACCTCTGTTTATACACAAAATAAATATAAGGTTACCTAAAAGAAAGAAGCCTTCACAACACAGCGAGACACAACAGGTTCTTAGACTTTGAATGATATGCAAGTTCATCACCTTCGAATGGCCAACACGTTTGGCAGAGCTTCAAAGCAGAAAATTGATCACCACAAACCCGACGGAGCAGATCAATGTCCGTGAACCTGTAAGGTGTACCCATTCACCACATTGGTCTACATTGGTCCTAAAAACCAGGAAAAGCAATCAGATATTCTTGATCTTGATAAATGCGCATTTTTTGTATTTGTTATACCATGCAATCGTATGTCTAAATGAAATGTGCCCTGCAGATCAACTTTGAATCAAGTGGTTAATTATTAGGTATTAATTCTGCATTCACTTCAATTCGAAAAGTGATCTCTGCCGTGAAATGGAAATGTGAATGGTTAATTGAAAACGTTTTTTTTTTTTTAATGAACAAGCCATTAGAAAAAAAGCCTACTTGAGGAAAAGTGCACAGTTAAAAGAGACACCAGAGAACACTGTGCGCACTAACACGCCAATGACAAATGTATACAGCGTTTGCGTTTATTTTTGTCCAGATGGCGAAATGCCTTACAATGGGACGGTCAGTGGGATTGGTAATATGGGCGTTGGGCCCATTATAATAGATCCATGGTTGGGCCCCGGATCACTCTTGGTTCTTGGTGTTTATCAAACAGATGACATCATCAGCTGCGCCATTGGTGCGAGTGCTTTGCTCGCACCGAGTCTGCAGCTGCGCACTTTAGTCTACGATGCACTCAAACCAGTGTCAAGGTACCGTTGTCTTAAACGCTGCATCCTTCTTTGTTTTCAAAATAAATGTCTCACCCAACGTTACAGTGGGATCCAACGTGTGTGCGTTTGGGGTGTTTTAAAAACGGGCATTTCCGGTTTGTGTTTGTCTCATAGTTCATGGTTTTGCTCATTTATTGCTGAGGAGGACGTGTGTATATGTCTGAGTTCGACGCGAAGGAAATCTGTAATTTCCACGACAAGGTCATTCAGGCTGGTCAGGGAGGGCATCGATATCACCGCGTCGACTGTGAGGCTTTGCCACGTCTCGAAGTGTCCTCGGGCAAAGTCACCGTCCTACACAATGGACTGACTGCGGGAGATCGTCTCAACTCCTTGGGTCAGAAATGCTGCTGCATGAGGAGCGGAGGAGAAGAACGACTCGGGTGGCGCGGTGCGCTCGGAGCTGTTGAGATAGAAGTGCTTCATCTGTTTGACATGGTTCTGTGACCGAATGGAGTGAACGAGCTGTGAGGGACCACACAGACGCAGCCTGGTTGCGTGTGATGATAGGAGACACAATGACACTCTTGTCTCTCCTTGGTCGCATCATGCGTTATTTTCTACTCAGGCCGGAGACATTGTTCTTGCTGTGTATAAGTCTGGCTCTTTGGAGTTATTTCTTTCACACGGACGAGGTGAAAACCATCGTCAAATCCAGTCGGGACGCGGTCAAGATGGTGAAGGGGAAAGTAGCCGAGATGATGCAGAACGACCGTCTGGGAGGCCTGAGTGTGCTGGATGCTGAGTTCTCCAAAACATGGGAGTTTAAGAACAACAATGTGGCGGTTTACTCTATCCAGGGCCGGAGAGACCACATGGAGGACCGCTTTGAAGTGCTCACAGACATCACCAACAAGAGCCATCCGTCCATATTCGCGATATTTGATGGGCATGGAGGGGAGGTATGCCTTCAAACAAATCATCGTAAAATTAATTATTCTTATTATTGGCCTTAGAATTTGATACCAACACACCCGGTAGAGGAACAGTTATTTTTATAGACTGGGTACATCCACTTTAACTCCCTTTGTCCCCCTTCAGGAACTGCATTAAATCTGTGGGTGTGGGGGTGGTCCCCTTTTCTTTTATTGTCTCAGGCCCTTGTCTAGTATTTTGTTCCTATTTTTCAGAATAAAAAGGGAGTTACAACATTGTTTTTGATATAGTTTGACGTTTTGGAATAAACTTGCCCTCACTTTATCTTAAATATAGACTCAGAAGAGATGAAATTATGGTCTTTTGGCCATTGTTTTCTTTCTTGTGTAAAAGGTACTTCAGCATTCACACCACAACATAAATTTAGTCTTGCCGTCACACCAAATATGGTGTGACAGTGGTTCCGGGCCTAAAACTATGTAGGAAAAGTTTTTCCGAACCATTTGATTCATTGTCATTATGACTTTGCGCACTCCATAAATTAGAATGTCTAATCTCACACACACTTTCATTAACATTTGATTATGGCTTTGCTATGCTCTTACTGGACTAGACTCTAGACTGTATCTACAAAGAAATGAACTTATCTAGGACCACATTTTAGATGAAATGAATGAATTAAATCACACTTCTAGGATGAAATAATAAGTGCTGATGTACTACACTGATGTCTGTAGGGATGTGGGATTATTTGAATTGTATTTGAGACATGATCAAATCATTTGTGGATCAGATCAGCCTGGGGCTTTTTTTGCTGACATCCAATCCTGTGTCAGTCAGAGCAAGTGGTTTTGAGAGTTCAGTTTAGGAAAACATTTGATTTTTGTGTGTATTGTCTATGTTTATGAATCTTAATATTTTTAACAATATAATAGTTTTATTGTGAAATATTGATTCAAATTGATAGATGCCTTCATTTTTGGTGATCAAACTCTTCTATATGGGTACAAACAGTAGCAAGGCACAACATTTGCCTCCACTCCTCTTTTAAACCACCTCTTCTCCAGGCAGCTTTTGTAAAAAAAAAATGTCCACCCGGAAAAAATGAGGAATTACACCAACTAGTCACTGAGAAATGTGGCTGTAACCCTAGTAGACTAAACAAATGACCATTGCAGTCCTTTTCTAATTGCATTAACCTCTTAACTCTTTGTGTCCTAACATTATGCTCTCTCCCCAGGCAGCAGCAGATTTTGTGAAGGCTCACCTGCCTGATGCGCTGAAGCAGCACCTGCAGGCCTTTGAGAAGGAGAAGAGAGACAGTGGGCTCTCTTATGCTAGTATCCTGGAGCAGCGCATCTTGGCTGTGGACCGTGAAATGCTGGACAAGCTCTCTGCCAGCTATGATGAAGCAGGTCAGAAGGGAGGGGGTATGTCTGATATTATCTACTTTTGGATTTTTGAAAGCATGTTTGACTTGGATTGATGAACTCAAGATGTGCATCTGCAGATTACTTATTATGCAGGAATAAAACAAATCTTAAAATTATAATTTCTGTGATTCTGTATGTTTATTACTGTATTAAGAAAAATCAGCTTCTCCAGTACTATATGTATTATGGCAATGGATTATTGAAACTAAATGTACAACTGCCTTCTAATTTATTAAGTAAAAAAAAAACAGATTTCAGTAAATATTATGATTTATGTACAAAACATAGTAACGTTTTCTGTCCTAATATGCCTATTTTTAACCTATGATTTTATTTTGTATTTCATCCACACAGGCACCACCTGCTTAGTGGCCCTGCTGTCAGACAGAGAGCTCACTGTAGCAAATGTTGGAGACTCTCGTGGGGTTTTGTGTGACAAAGATGGAAATGCTGTTGCACTGTCACATGATCATAAACCATATCAACTCAAGGAGCGCAAAAGGATCAAGAGAGCAGGTATGACGGGGATGGAAATGAAGTTTGGGATGTATTGGTTGTATTGGTAAATTTGCTTAGTATTGCATGAATCATGGTTAAATGGAACTTATTAAAGGCGTAATGGACGACTTTTCGACGATTTGAGAACTCAAGTGGAAGTGCGCACACAAAAGCCTCGCTGCTAACACGTGCGTTTGTTTATTAGAGCGACGGATCGCATCTCTCGTCTCCCGTAGATTTCCATCTCTTCTGAGCCAGGTCGAACTGTCTTTCTTTGTCTTCTTTTTGTCCCGTACACTGAGGGAACTATATTATTATAGATCAATGCGCTTAGACACAGCAAAATGTGCTGCTCTCCTGAGGACGGACCAGAACGAGGCTGCACGTGAGAAGTAGGTGCATCCTATGATTGATACGTGGCAGGACTAATCGTCAGTCCACGCCACGAGGAAATGAGAATCAGATTTGGCACCAAAAATCGTCCATTACGCCTTTAATCATCTTCTTCAGCAATGAAATTATTTTAACCGTAGAAAAGCGCTTTAACTGGAGATGTGTAGCTTTGTCGCCACCTGGTGGTTAATATCTAAACAGCCCCTTTCATAGTGGTTCACTATAACATAAATACACCCCTAAAGCCACAAAAGGAAAACAAACAAACATTCATATTCTGTTATTTGCATCACCAAAGTTATAATAGAACACATTTGTGTATTTTATAGGTGGCTTTATCAGCTTTAATGGATCTTGGAGAGTCCAAGGAATTCTGGCCATGTCCCGCTCTCTCGGTGATTATCCCCTGAAAAACCTCAACGTTGTCATTCCTGACCCTGACATCATGACCTTTGACCTGGATAAACTCCAACCTGAGTTCATGATCCTAGCCTCTGACGGTCTGTGGGATGCTTTCAGTAATGAGGAGGCTGTTCGATTTGTCCGTGAGCGCCTGGACGAGCCACACTTTGGCGCCAAGAGCATTGTCCTACAGTCCTTTTACCGGGGCTGTCCAGATAACATAACTGTCATGGTGGTGAAGTTTAAAAGTGGGGTGGGTGGTAGCAAAACCAGTGAGTAGATGTAGATGGAAAGCGCGTACATCAGTATTTTCTTTATCCGAATGAAGGCGGAAATTTGTGTGAAATGAAAAAACATAAACGCACACACACAGAAATAACATCTTATTCTGTTGAGGGAATTTAGCCTCATAACAGACCCTTAATCTGATTAGATGCTGTGCAGGTGCATTTAAATAACTATATGATGGCAAAAGTAAATATTTCAGTTGTTAAATTCAAAGTGAAGCTCATATAGATTCAGTACAGTTGAAAAATATTTCAATTTGTAAAAATCAAGCTTATTTCTGTGCAAGTGACTGATGATGTTGAACCCGAGGAAGGGTATATCCAACATTAGCCCCATTCGCACATAATTCCCAGTAAATTGCCATGTCCAGGTTGTCAGAACAGTCACACAGGCTTCAGTCCCAGAATATTGCCAGGTTTGCTCTGTTCATATTTAACCCGGTATTTGTCTCTTGCAGTCTATCACTACAGCAATCATTTAAATTGATTGAAAATGGAACTTAACTGCACAGTGTAACCTAGGAAACTAACCTCGTAACCAGAGAAACGAGCAGTGGTACTGGCAATCTTTTGGCTTCTCTCTGGCAAAATGCAGGTAAATTCCCAGGTTTGGCTGCATATTTGAATGGGGCTCTAGTTACCAGCTACTAACAGAACAGAGACAGGCATTCACTATAGGAATACTGTATGGTCATATATCCATAACGTGCAAGTCTTTGGGCAATGCAAAATACTACCCAATGTGCCCCATGCAATACCTTTTTAATTAAATTGCAAAAGTATCTGCAGAAAGAAATATTACACTTGGAACACTAAAATAATTCTCCATGACTTTCTAATTTATTATGAAACCAGCGTACACTATGATTGCAATGTTACAGTTTACTTTATATGCACATGAATGATACACCTACTCTGGGGAATTTCTATCAAACTCAAAACTAGTGCCTATAAATATACTTCTAAATGAAAGGAATTTCATTTGGGGCATTTTGTGGACACCTAAACTTGCTAAATGAAATGTTTGGCTCCGTTCGATCTTTTTATTGCAAATATGGATGAACCTAACCAAATGAGTATCACGATTAGTAATGCACAAACTATGATGCTCACTGATAAAATGCATGGACTGCAATCACACAAAAATGCACTTTTTATTGGTTGAGAATGGTACTTCCCCAGCAATAGAGGATACAATGTAACCTATAGACCTCATTTGGTTTAGCAGTTTCCCTAAATAGCTTATACATGTACAGTAGTATTTCATCGTTGAATATCGTGGGCTAAAATGGCACTGAATTAAAAATGCTCGTTTCTGGTGGGACAATAATATGAAGCAATACAGTAAAAGCAATGATCTGCTATGAAATATCTGACTTGATTTTTAAAGTGTTTTGTCATTCACGTTTGTTTTTTGTTTAGAAGACGCCTTTTATTTCACAGTTTGCCTGATACCTTATTTATTATTGAGTTTTGGATGTCTGTTGAGTTTTCAAAAGTGTTTTTTGTTATTTTACTTAATGCAGAAAAAATAAATAAAATGAACACAAATTCTCTGGAATCTATTTTTGACTAAAATACTTTCATCAGCCAGAATCAGACATTTTCTTGCCGCTTCTATCACAGTGAAAACTCTGGCATCAGTTGTCAACGTTTTAATCACATTAAAGTCAAGGATCAAAACAAGTTTACTCATGTTATGTACTGGCATCGTGCGTGTTTTCTATCAAAGGTAAGACTATATGAATCATGTGGACCACATTATTCCCGTAGTCATGGCTGATGGTCAGACTGAGTCATATTAGCCCCGTCATTCTAGACTCTAATTTAACCTCTCCGGGAACGTACGCACTTGTCACCAGCAGCTAAGACATCTAGACTAGATAAATGTCAATCATGTGTAGAGAGATCTTCTACTGAGAGTGTTTTTCAAACTTCCTATAAGTTATTTGTTCTTTTCTTCTGTATCTACCTCTGTATCTACCTGCGTTGCATCAATGGAATTTCCCCATGTGGGACAATAAAGGAATATCTTATCTTATCTTATCTTATCTTATCTACAACCACAAGTGACGACACACTTGCGGGACTTTCGACGCGAATCATTCCAGGGTTCTTAACACTTAAATTTAAAGACGCGCGAGTACAAAAACCGACTGGCTTCAATTTCGGCCCAGTTGTTTGGATCTCAGTCAAAGTTTGGTGACGGTCTAAACCAGGTGCACGCGCTCAAAATAGCACTGGCCCGAATGCCAAGAAGCAAGTCGCGCGCTGCTTTATGGGAAGACATTAGAGCCCATACCAGATTCAGCAGATTATAAATGACAGAGGCAAAGGCAACCGGCACAGTTTTAACGGAGGACAAGCCCGTTGACACATATTGGTCTAAAGCATTTAAAAGTTTATCATGGGACAGCAAGCTTCAAAATCATCCATCGAGGCGAGAGTGTTGTTTCAGCGCGTTGACAACGAGTCTCCAAGTAAAATGGACGCGTCATCAAGTCCCACTTCTGTTAGAATTCAGAAAAGGGTGGATTGTAAATCTGGAAGTCCTAATTTCTCCAGCCCGGCCTATAATCAGGAGAAGTGCTGGTCCCAGTACCGAAGTGAGGGGCTGGAATACGTGATGGATAATCCTACTGGGGGCGTGTGGGTCAAGACCAAGGAGAGATGGACAAGATCCTGAACTATCCGTAATATCCTCGTTGTAAAGTATCAGTGATGGCTGTGACGTGTGCCGGTGTGCGCGCCCTCCATAGTCTGTGGAGCCCACCAAAGCGAGGCGCAGCTGGAGGAGCCGACTTGTCCGCCCAGACCGCGCGTCGCGTGGCGAAATGTGGACGAAGACGAATGATTTGAGCTTGATTGATCACCGGGATTTATTGTTTGAGTCTGTTTAAGACAACCGGTGTCAGTCTGGAAGAATAAGAGAAGAAACGGGTTGATCCATGGACTATTTTAATCCTTCTTCCTTTTTGTAAACAAGTTTATTTATTTAAGCTACTTTATTTTATGCCTGGAAAATAAGCAGGCCTATTTTAAAATTGAACAATGTGAGTTTTTGAATTTGGTCCCGATGCTGCCATACTAATACATACTTTCGTTCATACGTAGGTGTATTTCAACACTGGATTTAGTGAAATGGGTGTCTTTAATTTCCTTTTGACCTGCCATACTCCGCAAATAGACATGGATCTTTTACTCAGATTGAATGAGTTGATGAAATAAAGCTGATTTTGTGAAGACATGAATGTGCAATTGGTTTGCTGAACTTGTTTACTTGTTTAATACTTGTTGTATTAGGCTACATGACAATGTCCTGGACATTGAGAAGAAGTATTCAAGATAAAAAACAAGATCATATATTTATCTACCATGTTGACATCCAACCCTTGTTTGTACGCTTTATAACACTCCAATAACTGTTGCCCAAAGATTTACTAATATATCAGCATTTTGGTTGTTTTTATTGCACTATAAAACTGAGCGGGCTTGCATCTCCTAAATACTTACTCGTTCTGGACCTGGAGGAGCCTCCACTTCCTTTGCTCCGTGGATTTGTTGTTCCTTGTTCTATATTATTCCATACAATGTCATAAAACCTATCTCTATGGGCAGTGTTCATAATGGTGTTGACATACCATTTCCATTGATAAGTTACGACCACCTTCAGAATGTTGTGAAGCTGATTCAAAGGATTTTCTTATTAACATTAAATTATATAAAAGGTAATAAGACAGCTGTTTTTGTTTGCATGAAAACTCAGTTTTAAATGTAGTTTTGTAATTTTATTTATTGAACAAAGTACATTTTGAGCAGGTAAATACTTGCATCAAATGCTTCGCTGTATTGGAACAATTGTGCATAATAAAAAACTGAAAAATAAAGTTCTACATTCTGTTCCAATTTATTAATGATTATTGTATGTTACACCTTAATGCCGAAACAAGTTCCTATGTTTGTGAATTTTGTTCACTGACAATGTCAAAACACCTTTTTCTGAATTTTGTTCTAGTAAAGTCATACTAATACTAATTAGTAATTACATTACTAATACTAATAGCCATACTCCGTCAAGAGAAACCACTCACCCTGTATTTAAAAGTTGATCATCGAGGCAAACTTTGTCCTCTGGTGTGGCTCTTTATCAGTTGGCTCAGCTAGGAGTTGTATGGGACTAATATATCATCTATTAAAACAAGGCCAACGCAGTGCGCAAACACACACAGAAGAGGAAGTGGACAAGTTTCACACTTGAGTTTGAGTATTTCGGGATCCTGAAACATGGGCCAAAAAGGGTCCAAATTACCAGAGGCCCGTATTCTGCTTTTGGGTCTGGACAATGCCGGGAAATCGACGCTTCTCTACAAACTCAAGCATAAAATCTGCGTTCAGACCAGTCCGACCGTGGGTTTTAACGTGGAAATGATGGCGGTGAGAAAAAACAACAAGAACATTGCCATAACCATATGGGACGTGGGCGGACAGGGTCCCATGAGACAGCACTGGCAGTGCTACCACCAGGATACCGCGGCCATTGTGTTCGTGGTTGACAGTACAGACAGGCGGCGTTTTAACGAGGCAAAACGTGAGATTGAGATGACCGTACGCAGTGATCAGCTGCGTGGACGTCCCTTGATAGTGCTGGCAAACAAACAGGACGTAGACAACGCTATGACTGTCTCTGAGATCAAGAGTGGCTTCAATCTGAATAGGTTGTGCCCGGACAGAGACTGGTTCGTTCAGCCGTGTTCTGCGTCCACGGGCTTCGGGGTGGAGGAGGCCTTCACTCGGGTGGTCAACATGATTAAACTTCCACACGTCACTGGATTCAAGGGCAACATCAAGGAAACCGTGCATTACCTTAGAAGTGGGAGTAGATACTAGATGAACTGCAAACATGTCGCCTATGTGCTACTTATTCGTTTTGGTACATAGGCAAAATTGTAATTTCTGTTTGGATGTCTTGGAAAGACAAAGAAATGTAATCATTAAACTGATGCACTGAAGCAAAAAGTGTACAAGAACTGCAATGGAAGAGGAAAAACAGTCCATAAATAATTTAAGGCTTGATCGATTAACATATGCAATAAAAGGTATAGACGTTATTAATAATTGATCATATTGTTTCACAATAAAGCTATTGTAAACATCGGGGTATACTGTCAGCATCATAAGATATTAAACTGTTATACTGTATAGGAATTTAGAGTCCCTTGTTGTACGGATGACTCACGTATAGTCTCTTCATAAGTCGGAAGCCGTTTAAGATCCTCATATGAGGGCAACGGAGCGCTCAAGGCTGGGCTCCGCAAGCTCTCGGGAGTATAACTCTCCATGAGCATCTCCTGGGAGGCTGCGGCGGTGGGGGGACCGTTGTATGGAGCCGAGAGCTGCCTGGACCGGGAACACAATATCCTCTGCACAAAATACCCAAAAGCAAACAACAGTAACATAATGAGAACGCCAGAAAGTTTCCGTGTGACCATGGCAATGTTGTAGTAAGTGCTGTCCACGAGTTCCTTGCAACAGGTCACTGTGGCGGTATCATTCCCTTGCGCGCAGCACACTTCGTCATCGCGGCAAATGTTCCTTCCACATCTGCGTATAGAGAATACCAGTTTGCGCGCAAAGCAGACAAGCGTTAAAGCCACCACACGTAGGATCTTGTAGGAAAGCATAATCCTTCAAAAATAATCCCGCGATGACAAACAGGAGGGGACGAGAATCACGATACAGTCATGACGAGGAGTTGAGTAGAAAGAGTGCACTTCTTGAGCTCTTCTGGCCAAGAACAACTCAATCCTTTGAAACTTCTTACGCCTCTTCTCTCACTGCTCCAAATGTAGGCTAGGTCACATATGCCGTCTTGGGGCTCCGAGAGGACTCTGATTTATCATGCACTTAGCGGAGGGTTTGATGGAGTCAGCCCCCACATTAAGTCCAACATACGTTCTTATTTATATGCCATAAAAGAGAACAGGCGCCCAAGGGATCGACCAGTCCGGTTGAAAACTCAGAATAAGCTACGATCTATTGTGGAAATGGAGTTAAAAACAAGCAGTCTTCGAAACGTCACAGTAGGATGTTTCAGGACCGAGGACAGCGCCAAACACGCCCAGGAAGTACAAGGGGCGCTGTCTCGTGCACTATAGCTGAAAAATACATCAACTTCCCATTAGCAATCTGTGTATATAGGCTTGTGTATACTGTAAGGTCAAGCTCAAGGCAAAGCACTTTTTAAAAGGCTGCGCTGTCCATTTAGGGGATTACACAAAATAGACCTGGATAGTGCGGCTAAGAAAAGAAACATGAGACGTTACTCTAGATAGAAGATTGTTTTTAATACTGAGAAACCAAATGCGTAATTTCGTTTTATAAATTATAAATACATTATAAATTACTTAGAGCCAAAAAAGAAACATGTTTCCTCCATAGAGGGAAATGTTGCCTTTTATGTTGTTGCCTAACAGCATCTAATCAATAACTGCAAATTACTAGATTGTGGGTTGTAATGGACGAAAAGTGCAGCCTAAAAGCATGTCTACTTTTCCCGCTCCAAAACAGTAGTTATCATGTTAAATGGGATTTACAATGGCGAGGAGACGTTCTTCCTCAATAATACAATGGCACAGAAGTTTGAGTGCTTAAAACCACTACCAACTAATTGATTGCCTCAGCCATTTGCTTCACCAAAAGGATAACTGGAAACTGTAATTGCAAAGATCAAGTATCAACTCAGAGATTATACAAATATCCCTGTAAAATGGTGTGTGGGGAAAAGAAAAAAAAAAAACATTGAAAAAAAACTTAAAATGAACCAAACTTAAAAGAATAGCAATCTAAAAGTATAAAAATAAGGGCTGGTTGATAAGGTTTTAGTTCCAAGGAAATTGAATATTTTCTTCAAGATGTCATTTTGGTGTCGTCACTCATTTGGCCCCTTTGGACAAGTTTGATGGTCTTGAAGGTAGAATTATGAGGGGTCCGAGCTTGAGAGTCCCTAAAAAAATTGCAGCAGAGAATAAGAGGTCTTGGATTACTGAAATTTTGTCTACATCTGTGATCTCACTCTCTATGGGCACATAAATTGTACAAATCAAGCATTATCTATGTGTTTATAATGCATGAAATTAATCTAAATTGCCTTTTTTCTCTTCCTTCGTTAACCCAGTAGATGATCGGGACTTTGAATGCATGTTATGAGGAGTTCTTTGACGGACACGCATGTAATTGGCTGGTTGGTGTTTTGGCATATTCTGGCCTGGCTTCCGTGAAGAAGTGATGGTGGCTGATGCAGTTTTCGAAGTCTCTCTAATTGGATAAGGAATACCACAACTCCTACAATCCTCGTCATTCCCGTCTGCAGAACACCATCTAAATAAAAACACAACACAACGGAAAGAAGGCAGTGAACAAATAAATAAAACCAACTGTGTACAGCACTAAATTAAGGTACCTGTTGGCAATGAGAGAGCAGGCCCTGTGTTTTGATTTGACATTGACCAAAGAGGGAATGGCAGTTAAGTGACACGTGATATAAATCTGAAAAAGTAAAAAACAAATTAAGTACAACAAAAGAATCATTATCTCTGGAAGACAGAATCTGAAATGTACCTGGTTAGTATTTTCTTGGTAGAACTTAAATGCATCTAGTTGAAATTGAATTCTGTGATCCAGCGTTCTTGAAAGAAATCGTGCACTCGAGTTCGTTAGATAGGCATCGGCAAGGCATCTGGTGGAAGTACACAACAAGCAGTGTAAAGCAAGTACTACTACATGTCCTCTCTGCGTGCAAGTGGCTCACCCATAATGATCAATAAAGTCATATCTTAATGCTGCTTGTGCATCATGGGTCACTGTGGCAACACAATGATCAACAAAGATACGCAGAGGCTTGTGATTTCCCAAGATGGATGATGCTTCAAAATGGATTGGATCCCCCACATAATACACATGCGAGTCCCTCTCAAACTGCCAGTCCCCTACAGTCACAACAAGAGATGGTAAAGGAGTTTTTATTTGAAAATTCAAGCTTCTTGAAAAGCAGTTAATTGCATAATTGATTTAAAACATTGATTTATTCTTCATTCAACCAGGATAGTTCCACTGAGATCTGAGATCAAATTTTCAGGGGATTCTTGGCCCAATTTTACACGTTTTTAACGGCCCGGGAAATCGGAGAAAACCTACACAGACTTATGGAGAACATGCAAACTCCTTACTAATTATGTTTGCCACGGGACTGCAGATGAAAACAGCCATGCGTTTTATGAAAATCCAATAAATATATAATGTTAATATATAATAATAAATGTTAGTAATATTTATAATAATATAAATAATGCTTTAAGCCTACCGGTCATCAACCTCAGACTGAAATCCATCTGACCCTCAGCTGTGGTCCGTAAAACAAAAGAGGCCCATGTAGGGAACAAGGTGAAGGAATTTACAGAATAAAACCTGGACAAAAGCGGGGGAAAGCCAAGTAAGTTTAACATACAATAGATTTACCATGTCCACAATGCACTTAACTTGTTATAATGGCATTCAATTGGAATAGTTACTCCATCTAGTCTCAGTAATCCATCTGATGAAGGTTTAGGGGCATAGACCAGCACATTAGAGTAGACAATCTTTTCTTCTGATGGCTAAAAAACAAAAGGTTTTTCAGTAATTCAAAAACTTTAAAAGTTGTAAGCCCCATTTCAAACAGAAAATCAAACCGCTATATTTCAGAATGTAGTTCTTACTGGGTGTTTCACAGTGCCACAGTCCATGAGGTGGGCCCAAATAGTGAATTGGGTCGGCTCCGTTTGCACAGCTCTGCAGGCAAGTGGATTCCCTTGTTCCTCCAAACCCAGGCGTAAATGACCGCCATCGATCAGCAGGCCCGTGTTGAACATGTCCGCCTGAACCACGATCTCCACAGAGTCTGGGTGGCACCTCACGGCAACCGCCCTGGGAGAAGCACGTGGGCTTTGGTAGTTTGGGACGGGGCCAGGATGAACGTCGTTTTCCCATTTTGACCTGTGAGACAGATCTACTCCCTTGTTGTAAGCGTAGCCTTCTGCCAGTGTTAGTAAAACTAAAATATTCATGCACCAGGTCAAAGTTTTGGACATGTTTAGGTTCATACTAGAGCTGGGATTCTCCACAGGTGTTCGCCGCGGGCCTTGATAAATACTTCTTCTGCGCCTGCGTGGAGCTGGATGCGGACAGGTCAGCCTTTATTCTTTTCATAAACCACAGGAAAGTCTACGCAGTGTCGTTGTCGACAGAATAACAGTGATGTGAAAACCTAACCTAAGTAAGTAAGTAAACCTAATTAGGTTTACTTATTTCCGGACATAATATGAAAGCATAAACCCTTTCAATTTACTGACAGAGCAAACATGAACATGATGGTACATGTCCTACTTTCATATCCTACTGTTTATCAAAAATGACTGGTTTGTCTTCAGTAAAGAGTTTCCATAAAAAAAACCTCATTCATCAAAATATCTCGTTTTGTTTTTGTTTCTTACCACAAAGTTATCAAGCCATAAAAACACACACTTTCACATCCTGAATTATTTTCTCTCTGTTTTATTTGATTTAAATGATTGTAGCAAACAAAAATAATTGGTAGCCTGTATGCTAGCTGATGTAACACCCACTCTTAAAATCCTCTAGGGGGCACCACAACAGCAGACATAAGGCTTGCATGGCCAACCAATGAAACATGACTCTCCAACACGTCACTTTGTGCGTCTGGATCATGGATGTGATATGGTCTGGATCATGGCTCTATTATAATATCTGGATAGGGTACGGCAGCATGTCGCAACCACCCCCAGTGCAGCCAAAGAAATCGCGGAGCCCAGAAATATTTTTTTCCGTAGAGCGCAATGTAACAAAAAACTGCTCGTGTTCGGCTGACAGGGCACATAAAGCTTTCAGAAATCTTGGATATAGCGACAAATTTTACGTAATTTAGGTCATTGACTTTTCCTAATTTAAAGATTCTTTAGTTGTCTTTAAAACGCATTTTAAGCTGTTAGCTTCGGCTACACTCTAGCGCGCCGCTCTAGCCCAGCTCGTGCGCTGATTGGTCAGAATGGTAACCATCTAGACCAATCAGCGCGCGTGTAGGTGACGCGTACGGTCAGAGATGCCATGAACGGGCTGCAGGCTTCAAACTATGGATCCATAGATTTAATAACTGAACAAATCATGGAGCTAATGATCACCATGGATCTGAAGGCCGTGGATCTACTGCTCAGAAGCGCTGTCTTGAAATGTTGAAACGTAAGAAATGCTACCGAAGGAAAAGCAAGGAAATGAATGTATTGCCTGCCGGGTATAAAATAATTTATGTTTACGTTTAGTGTCCGTCAGTGTTGCTACCTTTGTTACCCATCCAAGCAACCATCGCAACCCTCACTCTGTGGTCTACAGATAAATATGTAATTAATGATACACAAAGTATGTTTATAATGACTTGTGAGTCTGCATACAAATGAATGGCCTGTCTTGGTTGAAAGCCCACTCACCACGGCAAGGTGCAGACCAAGAGTGGGAACAGACAAGACAAACAAGACTAACAGACGGGACAACAGATAGAACATGTAATACATGGAATGAGCAATCATATTTCAAACATGCAACATTAAATCACTTTTTACAACATAACACAAGCTTATGTGTAGTAACATAACACAACGTTTTATATATGTATACGCACGCACACACGCACACATTTTTTGTGCAGGAATTGTATTTTTACAAATAACTTAACTATTTACAATAACATAACACGAGGGTATTTAAAACAAACTATTATATATATATAATAGTTTGTTTTTGCATTAGAGTAGACCATCTTTTGTATCTTTATTTATTTATTATTTTTATTAACTTTATTTTTTATAAATGCATAAGAAACACAGAATAAAAGAATAAAAGTGTCAGTGTTGTCAGCTTCTAACTTGTGCTCCGTTGATGCAAGTTGTTGTTGTTTTTTCCCCCGGTTCAAAATCCTTTAGTTTTCTTAAAACTAGTTGTTTAATATTTTGCTTTATCTCACACTGGCCTCTGTGCAGCTCTTGTAACTCTTGCTCTGATTGGTCAGTATGATCACATGGTACGCAAACCTAGTAACTTCCGGGCCGCAGTGCCCGAAGAGCTAAAGGCTAACTGGCGACATACGCCACTGAGCAGCTGCCATTGACTTGAATGGGGCGCCATCTTTGGCCCTGAGTCTGTTTTTACGGTTTAACAGGCATATATTTACCTTGTGTTTTGATCACTTTTGTAGTCTATGGCCTTGACTACTTTATTGCACAGCTTAAGTTTTAGTGACTAACCAGGGTTTGAGAACCACTGACCACTTGTGGTGAGTGTGCACTGTGTGTCATAGGTCTCTCTCTTTCTCAACCCTTTGCCACAAATCTCTGCCAATGACATAATATGAAAGCATAAACCCTTTCAATTTACTGAACATGATGGTATATGTCCTACTTTCATATCCTACTGTTTATGACTGGTTTGTTTTCAGTAAGGAGTTTCCATAAAAAAAACCTCATTCATCAAAATATCTCGTTTTGTTTTTGTTTCTTACCACAAAGTTATCAAGCCATAAAAACACACACACTTTCACGTCCTGAATTCTTTTTATTTGATTTAAATGATTGAAGCAAACAAAAATAAATAGTAAATATATATATAAATAAATAAATATATATATATATATAAAATAATGCTTTAAATAAATAAATATATACGTTGTTAATAAAGTAGATAAGCACATCACAGATGTTACTTAGCATTTGAACTATTACAGTTATTTGTTGTGCTCCCCAGACCTCATGTATCCGAGAGCTCTGTTGATGGTGATGGTGCGGATCTGGAATCCCTTCAGTTTTTTGCACAGACTCAGTCTCTCGTCATATCTGCTCGGGCTCTCTGAGGGCGACTATGGGAATGAACCAGCAAGATTATTGACTGTGGTGTGTGGTGAGTTATTCGAAGTGTATGTGTTAAGCATTATTACCTTGTTAAAGTCTTCAGGTGAAGTCCATGAGAAGCAATTCTGAAACACATATAAAAGGTTTTATTTAATATTTCCGAGTAAAACAGGAACAGTATAAATGGTGTAAGGGCATGAGCTACCTTCATGAAGTCTCTGAGCCCGGAAAGAACAATATTTCCGAGAAACTTTTCAGGGTCAGGATGTGCAGACAGGAATTTGTAGTAGTGATCCAGGTCCTCCCCAATGTTTTGCATACACAGCTCCTGAGGTTAGAGAACACAATTCTTAATACCACAATATAACATTTTACTTTTACATAACTTCTATCTTCTCAACTTACCTGATTAAATTCAGATTTTTCCACTCCAGAGCAACTTGTTCCCTGTGTGTCACACAATAAACATAGAGTGTAAATATAGGGAAGTTTCATTAAGAGAACAAAGTTTAGATTTTAGAACAAAAACGTCTTACATGAGGCGCACAGGCAGACAGTGTGTCAGTCTTTGTGTTGAGGTCCACACTTTGTTGTGTGCAGTTGATTCCTTTAAACAAATGTTCCTGTAAAATAATTATGATTACATATTACTGATTATCATTTATATGATATATAATCCACAACCCATATGCACTAAATCTGTGGCTTTGCCTCTCAATACTCAACTCTGAATTTAATTCTGTATTTCATACAGGCTAACGACTTGAGAGAGTTGGACCTATTTGTAAGAGGAACCATAATAACCATATTGTATTAACCATACATAATATACAAAGGAGATATCAAACCTGCAGAGTCGTATTATCCGGGTTCAGGGCATCAGCGATGTTATCTAAAAGTGCCTCTGCGTAGAGGACACATGTGTCTGTCACTGGTTCTTTAGTTGTTACTGGTAATGTAAAACTTTCATGCCATATAAATAATAGAACAAGCAACGAGGAAGGATCTAAAACACAATCGAAAAAAAAATTATACATAAACAATTGTCATTATTTGTATAAGCAGAATAAAGAGCTTCAAAGCTTGTACTTACACAGTGTAACAGACAGCATCTTGGCTCCAGTAGATGTTAGATTGTGACTGGCCCAAACCCACCATTCTTACATTTATATTGAGAGCAGACGAGGCAGGGATTTCCCTCACGTGTAGCATGTTGACATGGTTTACACCTACAACTGTAGACAGAAAGTGCACACTCAAGATTATGTCATTTCCTCCTTCCCTCTCTTTACTTTCATGACTATTTACACGCGAGTGAGGCACGTATTCTAGTCACTAAACATAGAAAGCATGTGTTTGTTGTTGTATTTGTGCACTTACCATCAGTACATCATATTCCTGGGGCAGTAAAGGATCTTTTGAAGGAGCCCAGGTTCAAAAACACTGTCATAGAGTGTTTTCAAATTTGTGTTCAGCCTGTACAGATGCTATAGAAGCCAATTCATGTGGTTATTTTCACCGTGGGCCTGTTGCAAGTGTTTAAACGTGCACAGACAAGTATGATTGGCTTTCTCATTGAAAAACACAAGCCAGTGCCGTGCGTGGATGCCCGTTTCCAGCGCGCCCACGTTCTGCTGGAGTTGCTAGTGTGGCAGTCCTCGCGTGGATGTGTGACTGTGGTTTCACGCGTGAACGTTGTTGCTTGCGGTGTGTTTTGGCCACGGGTCTCCCTCCAATTATATTTTTGGGGAGGAGACCCGCCAGACCTTTTGGAGGGTTAAGGTTACTTTCAGAGAGGTAAACACATCTTAAGAAAATTACATGACTAAAACAGGACTTAAGCACTAAAATCCGACAACGTTAACCCAGTATTACAAAAAAACTGACTTGACTAGGGCAAAGCAGACAAGGACAAGACCAGATTTAAACCAAGACTAAACAGACCCTATCTAGAGAAGAAGAACATGGATAGGCTCTAAAGCAGGTCTTGGACTATCAGGCCTAAATTAGAACAAGGCCAACTTCAAGCATACACCACACAGAACCAGTCCAAACTAAGTCTAAAATAAGAACTAAAGAAGGACTAAACCAGGATTATAATAAAAATAATTGTCATGACAACATTTACAACAATTATAAGCAGCAGCCCTCCCCACACCATGGCATCTTTTTTTTAACCCACTTTGCGTCTATTGAAATAAGCAATAACAACTTTCCTTTGCTTCCAGAGTCATTTATCTGCATATTAAGCTGTAAATTTATGTGTATTTTTTCAAAGAGAAATTAGCTTCTGATGGTGTGAATTTAGACACGCCTAATACAAAGGTCCCGGAACAAGACAGAGGTCTACCTTTCATAACCCGACCCATGGGGCAAACTGCAAATCACGCACAGCTGTCTGACCTACCCTGTGCTTGTGCAGGTTAAGGCCTTTTAATCCAATGACAAAACCCAGGAATATGCTGTCCTCCGGTGCCACTGCACGTTATGTTCCTTATTGTCGAGCAGACTTCCAAACACTCGGTCCTTACAAATGTTACATTTTCACCATATCATCAATGAAGGTGTTTTTTTTTACTGTGTCTACAGCATCACATGTTTGTGCTTTGACAGAGCAGTGTTTCAGGTGCTCTCTTACCTGTTGTGACCAGCAGCCACAAAGCAGCGCAGAGCGTTGTTGCAATGCAGAACCAACGCAGGCCGCCTTTTGGAGACCCAGGGTTTAGGCCGATCAGCGGTAATGTGTGGAGTTTCCCACAATGTATTTAGTAAGCAGCAATTGCCAGTACTGCACCAGAACTAAACCAGGACTGTTATCAGAGCTGAATCAGGACCAATCATGGACCCTCCCAGTCTTAATAGTGAGCTAAAGAAGCAGCAGATACACAGGACGACAGCCACAGGATTAGACTTTTGATTGAACATTCCAATCATAAAAAATATCTATTTTGAATACAAACAGCAAAAATAATACTGAGCCTATTTTAAATAATTTGGACCCAGATACAATAAGTCATAGTAAAAATAAAAGGTCAGATAAAAGCGGACCAAAAGTGTGTGTGTAGGTGTGTGTGTATGTGTAGGTGTGTGTGTATGTGTACGTTTGTAGGTGTGTGCGCGCGTGTGTGTGCGTGTGTGCGTGTAGGTGTGTAGGTGTGTAGGTGTGTGTGTGTGCGTGTGTGCGTGTGTGCGTGTGTGTGTGCGTGTAGGTGTGTAGGTGTGTGTGTGCGTGTAGGTGTGTAGGTGTGTGTGCGTGTGTGCGTGCGTGTGTGCGTGCGTGTAGGTGTGTAGGTGTGTGTGTGTGTGCGTGTGTGTGTGTGTGTGTGTGCGTGGCTATATGGCCTGGGAAGTTCTTGTTATTTGTCACCAATCGAGTGTTAGTTTTCGTGTGCAAGTGTTAGGACTTGAGAAACTAGACCTTTTTTGAGGAACACAGATACGTTTGCCTCTCCCCTTCATTACTCACACATTACGTAGTGTATATTAAGTTCACAGACTTTTATTATTTTTTTTACAACCACTGACAAAGCATATAAAGACATCTGTGGTAAAAAGCGAGAGTGAAAACCTAACTAAACAAGGTGTACCCTTCATCTTTTATAAACGTTTACATATGCACACGTGTCCATAAATATGTATTGACAAATAAATGTCTTTTTATGTTTTCATGTACATAAACATATCTCCTTTGTAAACTTGAGCAAAATCGATTGCATATTTTTGACGTAAAGCGGTCTCCACTTTTTATTATTCATCCCTCTACATGAAACCGTACAATGTGGAGTACATAATGAAACATGTTGATACATTAGTTCATCTCTAAACATTTGATGTGAAGCAGTCCTGTGTTAAATTCCAACTGTCCTTGATAAAGCTGCTGCCGTGTTAGAGCAGCAAAGTGAAACGGGCTGATAACTACAAATACAGTATATAAATATAATTTTGTGTGGCCATGTTAGTATACTGTATGTATGCAATATATTTCTTGTTCTTAATATTACTTCATTCAATTCCTTGACAACAATGGCTGTAGAAGTTCAAACAAAGACCATGTTAATTTAAACTGAAGATGGGGTTGTTAGGATTAAGTGATCTGGCCTATTCTATACACAGTGGTTGTTCATGCTGCGAAAGGAAGATAATCTTTTTTCTGGACAACGCACACATCTCCTTTCTTCAGTCATATCCAGTAATACAGCAGTGTGTTTTCCAAAAGTATTATGCACTTATTTCTCTAAGGACAGTCAGCACAGATGGAGTCATTAGTAACATAGGTGGCAGTCCATGTGGAATGGCGGTGCCGTGCAGGAAACTAGAACAGGGCTCTTATTTTGACATTGCTTTCTCTGCCTGAAGTCGATAATGGGTATGAGCATGCCTATTAAAAAAACACAAAGATTACATTTTCTGTAAAAGAAACATGTTTTGTAAGTTCAGATAGACGTTCAGTTTACCTGGTAAGGTCTTCAATGTCGACGAGCATAGCATCTTGCTCCACATGAAGTTCATCCCTCAAGAGCAGCAGCTGCACAAGCTCCTCATTTAGGCCTACATTGTACCACAAAATAAAATGGGTTCAATGTTTTAGCCTGTGTTCATTCATTAAAACTAATGTCTTAGTTAATATGCTTTTACGCTTGAACTCACTCTGGACCTGAGAGTGTAAGTCATTAGTGATGACTTGCAGTTGTCCGAGATTCATGTCCCTCATGTCCCCTCGCCTCAGAGTCCTCTTCATTAGGCCTTCGCTAACGTGAGGAAGATTGGGAAGCTGGAAACAAATACAAAGCCAAAAGGTTCATAGAAGCCTTCTCAGACACATTCAGATTTACTGTTCAGTTGACTTTTGGGCTTTTCATGACCACTTACTCAACCACTTAATGACAAAGACTGACCTTCTATTACAAATCAGGTTGTTAAAGAAATTCTATTTAATCTATTAAAGGCCAATGATTTACCTATTTACTTCCTTATAAAACACCAATAATAATAACTAACCATAATATTTCTACAGAAACGCTGATTCATATATAATGTAGTAATTGTTTGTTTGACTCACCAGGTCGGCCACAGGTGACCTCCGATGAAGCTGGATCTGCCTTTCAACTTCCACCTGCATTCGAGCCATGGGCCGCGCCAGGGCCAGAGCCACCCGGGCCTCCTCCTGGAGCCTGCGCTGCACCCTCCAGAACCCCCCACAGTCATCTAAAGGGTCAGAGTCTTCCTCTGTTGTGTCCCGGTCTGATAAAGAGGAGCTCTGCTTGCTCTGAACAGTAAGATGTACAACAAGAGTGTGTAATAATAGTAACAATACTAATCCTGTAATATACTGTTTGATTGACTGCATTTGTACAAAGATAATATTTAGATACAATTTCTTTACCTACTTTGCAAGAAAAAAGCTCTTTACTTAACTAACATGATAAATAATTGTAATATATAGCTAGAGTTATGTTATGGAGAGGTTTTGTTACCACAGGTGACAGAGGAGTATCGAGGCTAGTCTCGGTCCTACTGTCCTCAGCATCACTGTCCTTGTCGCTGCTGCTGTCATTGACGAAGCAAACCTGCAGATTCACAGCACTTTGCCGACTGATGGAAGAACACAATACAAGCATGTTGTTTATTGATTTACAGAAAGACAATTATGTGACAGTCTCTTACTACTGGGATGCATGAGAGATGTCACTGCACAATGCACACTACTAAAACTATTAACTACTAACTACTATTATTATGAACAATAATTACTTTATCACTAATTTCATACACATGCTTTTCCAGAACGCCCAGCCCTGAACCATCACATAATCACCTTATCCTTTACAGAGGTCATATAACAGCGGTGCATGTGTATGACTGTAGACACTGACATATAAGGGTGTACTTCTTGTTTCAGCTGTATCAGACCACAGGCGCACACATTTCCTCAAACTAGCCACAAGTGGGATGGGGGTGTCAATAAACACCCGCCCAAAGAGAAAGAACCAGCTAACTCTGTTGAAAATAAAGCATAGGAGTGTGACTTTGGTTACACAGCTTAGTTCTGATGTAATGCAACTGTCCCATATATGGATCGTGGGGAGGGAATCAAATTAAACGAGAAAGCCTCGGCAATCTGAAATATCAATCTCACATATACAGCAACTCTCAAATGAGACTTGGCGTGTAAAGAAACTACGTTGAAAATAAAGAGTTATGAGGAAAAATGGTTTTAAAGTGAAGTCTGACCACATTTGCTGTGCCAGGTTTTCACATTCTGCCCATTTCACACATAGATGATTTCAAACTGGGTAACTTGAAATTGATTGATGGAATTTCCAGTGGGTCATAATTTGTTTAACATGTTTGTTTAAGAATATAACATTCTTAAAAGGCTTTTCTTCCATTTATAACTGTAATATACTGTGTTTCTTTACAAATTTCTTCACAGCTCTAACCCTGTGCATAATGGTAATTTCATATATATATATATATATATATATATATATATATATATATATATATATATATATGTGTGTGTATATATATATATGTGTGTATGTATATGTATATGTATGTATATATATATGTGTGTATGTATACATATATATATATATATATATATATATATATATATGTGTATGTAATATATATATTTTATATATATATATATAAAATATATATAATATATATATATATATATATTATATTATATTATATATATATAATATATATATATATATAATATATATATATATATATATATATATATAATATATATATATATATATATATATATATATATTATATATATATATATATATATATATATATATATATATAAATAAATAAACACACATTTTAAATAACCTTTACAAGAAGAATTTGTTGTCAGCTGACTTTGACACACATCTAGTTGAATGACAATTGATTGCATGTTTCTGGAGTTAATCTGACCAGAGAGAACGTACTCACCGGGAGGATGGTCCATTTTTACTGCAGCTGCTGGTGTAGATGATGGGCTCGTCGTCATAGAAACTGCCAAGGGCAAGTTTCTGTCTGATGGACTCCCTCTCATTTCTCTGGGCCTGACAAGTAAGAAAAATCACTTTAGTCAGTATTCATCTTCTGTGTCCTTTTCTCTGCCACCTTGTCTTTTTTGTTTCTGCTGCAGTGTGTATTGATATTAAATGCAGTCGTTAGAAATAGGCCGTGTCTACCAAAATAGCAGCGCACCTGCTTGTGAAGAGGAAGATAAAAGCTGTGAGCAAAAATAGATTCCATAGATAGGCAAAAGATGAATGTCACATTATGCCACATTAATTTGATATCCTCTACATTAAATCTTTCTGAAACATTACCCTAAAGTATTAAATTGCAGACATAATGGCAGACTTTATTTCAAGAACAGCACAAACCGGAATTCTGGCCTTAATATAGATCATGCTAGCAATCCCCACGTCATGCTGCACTTTTCATTATTATTATATCATTATTTTCATGTAAATAAAACAGAATAAGAGATTGTAGTACCAATCTCCATTTAGTACTATTACTACTACTATTTAGGGAACACTTCCAATTGGTATTTTCTGTATAAAACCTCGGATGTTAGTGGCAAGTTCTCGATTCACACAGAATACATTAGTGTAATGAAATCAACAACTCCAATTCAGGGCTCTGCTTTTCTCCTGTCCCAAATATCACATTATTTGCAATCCTAAACAGACATGTTCTTACCAAACCAAAGAGGGAATGAACTGTAATGCATGAATTATTTCTATTCTCAGAAACTGCTGGCATCATTCACTTATTAAATCCTCGAATAGCTTTATATCAAATGAAACCTCAAATCTGAAACCAGTCATGACACACCCACACCTACAAATGACTGTTCCCCCTGTATGGCTGATCTTTATCTACAGCAGCGCGGCCATGATGGATACCCATCACACGTAACTGAAGTCATTCTCCTCCTTCCCCATGAGCTACATCTCATTCCACTATAACGTCTGTAAATCTATGTGTCCACAGACCTGATAGACGCGTTTCTCCTGGTGCACCATCCTTCAGCGCATCGCACGAAAACAGCCGTCCTGCCCTTTTTCTTTGCACTGCAGTGAATCGAGACCCAGGAGGCACACTCAGTTACTGCATCTGCGTGCAGGAGAGCCAAAGAGGGAGGGGGGCCGCGAGAGGAGGAGGCGGGGGAGCCCGAGTAGTGGGAGACGGAGCCGAGGTACAAATGACACTGCATCTAGATATGCATCGTCTCCTTATGGTCCTACATATACTGTGCATTCAGCTATGTATTTGTAATATAGAAAACCATAAGTGGAAGAAATGAAAGCAGAAGAGAGGCAGCAGCAGCAGGCGGAGGCTTACGGGAACTAGGGCAATTAGTGTTAAGATGAATGATGATGGCAATAGCTACAAGGCTGGGCTGAACATAGCTTGATAGATGACACGCAACACAACAAAACAAAACGATTATAGGTCTGATCAGTAGCAGCTTCTTCAATATGTTCAATTTATGTGTTAGGGCATGTGCTGAATTTGAAAATGGGGTCTGCATAATTTCTTTGGCCTTAAGCAACTTTATTTTCATATCTGTTCTGCCTTTTCACGAGATGATTCTAAGCACTCATCTGTATACCAAGAACTGTCCCGTCTTGAATTCAGCATACTATGGGCTCGTTTTGCATAACATTTTCAATCTTTTTTGCTTCAGTGAAGGCCATAATGACACAACCCCCAATGTGGATATAAATAGATTAGCGTTGCTCAGAATGACCAATGCTCAAGTTGTAATCCCAATAATGGCAGGTCTGATATGTATTCAATTAGACATCTCTGTTTATAAAGGTTCGGACGCCATCACTCACTGAAATGCTGGAGCGCCTGGTTCTCCCTTCGCCACGAGAGTCCTCCGTTCGGGCCTGTGCAATGATGTCCTGAAGCTCCTCGGCCCAACTGCGACTGTTGACCATGCGATCCCGTGTGCTGCTCCGGTGCTGTGTGTCACTGTCCTCCCCACAGTCCATCCACCAGGGTTTGGGTGGTTTAGCCTTCATCACAAAACATGCATCCCCCTCTTCCATGTCCACATCATAGTCCTCCATAAAGACAGAGGATGGATGGAGGGGAGAAACGCTCACTGCTAGAGTGGAGGAAAACAATGTTAATGTGTTATAGTTGGAGATAAATATATCATATTTTTCAAAATAAATCACCTATTGAGATTGTGATCCATTCTCAAGTCTGATCCAGAACATTGTACTTCCTATAAACAAAAAAAAAACACATGGATTATATGAGAGAACGATAATATTACTACTATTCACAATGTAAACCAGATAAACATGCTTACCTCTGATTCAGACAGTGTGTATTTCAACAGGGCAGAGGCCAGAGTCCCAGCTGTATTAAAAGTCTGTAACTTCCAGTGTCCTACATAATTTTAACCGGGTCAAGGATGACAGAAGACGCTTTATAGGGAAAGAGGACGACCACCACTGCACAGTGGTCCTTTTCAAAGACAGCAGTGTCTGTGTCACGTGCAGCTTAGAGGCAGTGAAGTGTGAAGAGCCGTGTGGATGTGTGTCATCATCACGGGGCGCCCAGAGGAAGAGTACTGAGCAGAAGATTTACAAGAGGAGACAGAATGGGGTGTCTATGCATGGGCTACTACATAATATTCAAGCCACTATCCATGTTAAAGGGTCATTTTACCCATCTGACCGGTAAGTCAGGGTCACTACGGTAGACTTTGATTACTCCAGGTTGGATTTGCTCAGTGGGTTGAAGATGTGTCAAGCATTGTTTTTAGCGCTTGTCCATGTACATAAAAAATAAAAACACTTATTAAAAGGGAGCAAGGTTAAAACGCGTTACACGAGACAAGACGGGCACAACTTTGTTTATGTTTGCGAGCCTTAATATTAAAACCCTTTATGACCTGCCATAGAGCAAGGCATTATTTTCCACATTTGCCCACTGTAGGGTCATTTTTAGGACCATTACATTATGCTATATGTATTTAACCCTCACACTTTAAACTCCATTCATTTTCTCCCAGACCCAGTTTATTATTTCAAATTGCTAAAATGCCCAAGAAACAAAACATAGCATTTTCCAAAAACAATTCTAGTGCTCTGTCAAAATTGTACAAAGTCCTTTTAAAAATTTACATTTCATGAATCGAAGTATACCAGATAGAAATGTCAGGTCTAAAATTAATTGACTTGTCACTTCATCTACAAGTTCATTCATGAAATGTACGAGACAAATGGTAAAACTCCTTAATACTGAAGCTCTAAAATGCATCGTTGTTGTGGGAAACAGGCCACAAAACAAAGCAGGATTCTGCCTGGTGGTGGATCGGTTGGGGCAGCAGCACACACGAGTTTCGAGTCCCTTCTCTTCATCCGAAATGGTCTTGTCGAATGAAGTCCTCGAGCCAACTAACCCCCCCTAAAGATATTGAAACCCATTTCCTCAGATCATGTCACGTTTCAGTCTGTATTGACTTATTTCAATTACTTGGCAACTCTTTCTGTAATAGTTTATCAATTTGTTGCAGCCCTAGATACAGTACACGTCTACCAAAATGCTCAATAAAAACATGCACTCCAGTAGATCATAAAAGGGGTAAACTACATTATATGGCGTCAACATTCTGCCTCAAGTAGCACCTGTTTTTACTAAAATAGTTCACTACTTTATTGCACAAGGAATTACAGTATTTAAAATTTTAACGCTGGAACATCTGACAATGGAAGTGCTTAATCATTTGTACTAGATCATCTTCAAAAAGATTTACCAATGAAAGCACACAGACAATTAAAATTCTGATTTCTCAATTTTTATTTTTGCATGGGGAAATTGTGCTGCAGTTTAGAAACCTCAAGAGGATTAAAAAGCATTTGCCCTGGAGGTGTGGTTGTCGGGGCTGGTGTAGTATGCTGCATATAATACCACACAGGGACCTGGCCGTACTGAGGCTTGGGTGAAGCTGCATTCGTCAGCTCTGCTGTAGGAAATTTCCCTTGGAGCCACCATGGCATATTCATACTTTGGCTGTACCAAGAATAACCAGACGGTGCAGAAGTAGTAGCTGGTGCACCTTCAGAGGCTTGGCCCATGTATTGCGAGTACAGGTAAGGGTCGAAGGGAAACGGGCCTGGGTTGAATTGGTCGGTTAAAGTGGCCGCTGCAGTTTGTTGCCCATACATCCAGGGATGCTTGTAGAATGAGCCAAAAAGAGATCCCTGGGGGTTTTGAGGAACATTTGGGGCAGAAGTTGTAGCAGGTTCTTTGGGCTTGTAATGCAGTTGGTTGTAGTGGTGGATATAATATGGGAACATATAGTGAGGCGGATAGTGGTGTACCTGAGGGACTGGGTCTTGAGGCGCAGTATTGGACTGGCCCTGGTTAGTGTGCAGCTGTTGCAGATAGGAGAGGTAAGCGGTCCAGAGAGCTGGATCTTGTGGTGGAGCAGTAGTAGTAGTAGTGGACTGGCCTTGGTTAGTTTGCAGCTGTTGCAGATAGGAGAGGTAAGCGTTCCATTGAGCTGGATCATACTGCGGTGGAGCAGTAGTAGTAGTAGTAGTCGGCCCTTGGAGCAGCGGATTCCAAAGATGGTGATAATAAGGAAAACCTGTAGGCACTTGAGGGAGAGCAGGGACTTGCGGAGAAGAACTTGCAGAGCCATCTTGAGGTTTGGGGCACTTTAGGGACACTGGGATTCCATTCCAAAGCAGTGGAAGATTATAGTTTCCACCCTAAAAACAGGAGCATCTTTAGTATCTCCTAAAAGTGTAGTCTACATTTTATCTAAATCTGTAGTTACTATTTACCTCTTGGTAAACATGGCATCCATGATAGGGGACGTTCATAACAAGGCCAAAGGGATTTCTCTGCATGTTGTAGCCACAGGTGGAAGGCACATGGGACAAAGGCAAAGGAGGCTCTATGACAGACAAGATCAGTTTAAAGCATCACAACCAAATGAGGAAATGTGCGCGTTATGGACACTTACGCTTGTCCAGTGCAAAGAACTTGACAGGTGATCCAACCGCTCTGAATTTCATCTGATCCGATCCACACTGCAGCGAAGGGAACATGCGCTTCCACTGGGCTTCTTTAAGATCCAAAGGCTTTCCTGAGTGGAATCCTGCGAGGCAAAGCACACAAGAATCATCAGAAGAAGCAAACACGACAAGAAACAAAATTCACCACGCATTACCAGCAAAGTCGGCCTGGTAAGCACCGTCATTATCCAAAGAAGCGTTTTTGGGGCCTTTTCCAAACACGATGATTCCTTCTCGAATTATACCACTCGCTTCTTTCCGCCCGGGTCTTTGGGTTTTTCTCAAGATAGAGGATTCTGTTTGCGTCAAGTGGAAAGCAAGTAAAAGGGCAGTAACCAGGTAAACAGTCACGCACTTGAACACTCGTTTCCGCAGCATCTTGTAGGTGCCTTTGATCTGGGAAGGTGTTGTTTATTAAAGGAGCCATTTCTGGACACAGAAGAAGCACGCGCTCTCACGGCCAATCAGAAACAAGTCCTCATCAGTGGCAAGAGTGGCAGCACCTGGTGGACACGCCCATGGTCCCATCCGTTGAATAATGTGTTGATTTATTTACTGCGTTTTAATTATTTTAAGAATATTTTTTTGTTATTGTGTGGATTAGAAAAAGTTGCAAACATTAGCGACAATGGCTACTCTGTAAACGAATGAAAATTAAAATTATAAAGGGAAACCGCCCTATATTGCCCTCTTGTGGAGAGATGTGGTCAATGGTAACTTCCCAAGGAGTCCTGTACAAGCAAGGGCCTATTTTTTTAAAATTATTACTTATTTTGGTGGGTTATTCTCTGTGATAAATAATTGTTATCGTTTTTAAGCTGTCAAGTTCCAGTTTGTGAAGAAACTGTCAAATACAAGTTGGTAAAGACAAGTAGAGCTGATCCTTCTACAACAAAATACCACAACCTATGTCATCAAAAAGTGTCATTCCATCAAAAATGCACGCAATTTACGCATAGATTTTTTACAGTTTAACTAAATGTGTTATCAGGTGTAATTTGTCAAATCATAACTATTGTATGATTTCAGTGGATTTTGATCAATCTGGTTGCGGAATTACCTCTTATCTATGTCATATTTACTGGCCATGTTCAACCAGAAAGTAACATTATAAACTTCCCTACAATTGCCAAACTGGGGGAAAACATATTTATCTTTTGTAAAATCTTTGTAAAATCGTATTCCATTTGTTTTAATTAAAAGTGTAGTCCAGCCTGTCATGTGCACTTCGACATAAATAAAATAAATTAATACTCAATCATAATTTAAATGTGCAAAACAATATGTCAGCTGTCTGTTTGGAAAGCCAAACTTGCTCCCAGCAGCATAACCAGTTGCACTATAGCAGCCCAAAACAAACATCCCCATGGTTACTGGCGATACCAACATAACTATTCTGCATTCATTTCACTAATCAACTTTGAGCAAGCTTGGTTGTATAGTATAATTAATTTGTCTTTTTGTGCTATTTCAGTTGGTATTAACAAAATTACTACAAGTGGCAAGGCTGGATTATGTAAGTATTAGAAAGATATATGACATTACTTTTCCTTTATTATAGACAGAACAGTGGATGGCAATCGGGACACAATTCCTTCTTTTTCTCATAAAAGTTGGAGAGTTGATCAAATCTTTTTTTTTTTTTTCAACTTAAGTGCCTACTGTTTGTAGATTGTTAAAATGAATCAAGATGACTCTCACCAGTTAGTTGTCCTGCCGAGCCATGTTGCCAGAGTTGCTGGAATTTTGAAGTATATGAGGGAATCTGCAGACCACGAGCTGGTATTTGACACAGAGGTGCTGGGACACTGTTGGTGAGTAGGCTAAATACAGATTATACTTTTAAATACTGTTTTCCTACTTGTTAAAGGTGGAATCCCCAACTGGATATCAAATAAAATGTGAATATTGTGGAAAAGCAGTGTCACCTTCACTGGATGAAATATGTGTGTATGGTTTGAAGGTGAGAGGACAAATAGATGTAAATAGTATTATACATTTATAACCAATTTACTGTTACTTAACATTTCAGGATGAGTTGTTGTTTTGCTGTGAGCAATGGAAGCAGCAATACAGGTTATTGCTAAATATGAGAAATGTGTCGGAAGAAAAATCTGAAGATATTCTATCAGAAGATGACAACAGTGCAACCACAGAATTGGTGTGCAGAAGGAAGGACACAGGACTCAGCATATTTTTGATGGATTCAAAAAATGAGTAATAAGATTGACTTAAAAACCTCTATAATATATATCAAATTAGCTAAAAATCAAAACTAATAATTTTGTATGCATTTGTACAGGGATAAATCTGAACCAAGACTTTTTGAGGATTATTTGATCGAAAAGCCTGTATTAGACAATGGTGGGTCATTGAAGTAAAGAACAGTACAGAACATTAGTTTATTATAAAATATTTATTTTGTTGTGCTCAGTTGTTCCAGGATCAAATGCCAGGATTGTCCGACTGTCCTGTCTTCCAGAAGGAAGCTGCGTCAAGCTTCCTGACAATGAAAGCAAAAGAAGGGCACATTTTCTAGGTGCAAACTTCAGTCAAATTGAGTTTTCTGTCTCCATTTGTGACCATAAGCCACTTAATTTTGGCTTGTGCCATTATCAGGTGAGCTATAAATCACCAATTAAAACAGAGTACATATGAATATACCTTTAAAGTGCATTTTTTATTGTTATTAAAGGAAGGACGTGGCTCTGTGACTAAGTATTATACTGATGGTCTCAAATTCCTTTCAGTCCTGGATGATGGATCGGCCCAAGTTTTGTATCCAACCAACCAAAATGTGTAAACTGTCTTTACAATGACGCTTGCGGTTCATACACCTTGACCTTTTTGGCAGCTATCCCTCAGGACTCTTGGCTATCCTTGTCATAGTTACCAAAGCACATGGAAGAGTCTGCATAGTTTATGATGATGTCCCTGGTCAGCCAATGAGAGCTCTGTTCCAGTCGGATGGCAGAGGCACTTGTTACCACACAAATGGGAACATATGGTACAGAAATCAATTTAACATTGACTTATTAGACAAATAAATGACATTTTCTTGTGGTAGGGTAGGCTGATTGTCGACAAATACGGGGGCAAATGTTTGGATCCAGAAGGCGCTAGAGTCCGCAGATGGACATGGCACAAATTGGGTATAACTGTCAAGCCCATCTTCCTGTTCATCAACAAAAGTATCGGAGTTAGGATACTGAGACAGCAACAGGTTTTTGTATCCTTTCTGGCAAATAGCAGACAGGCTAAATTCAATGTAGGGGCCTGCTGTCAGAAGGTATGTGTCTTAAAATTATCACCTGATAGAATATTACATGTGTATATATAATATTCAATGTGTATAATGTATGTTTGATGTTTAAGGGCAACTGTAAAGATGTAGAAACTCCTTCAAAATTTGCAAGAGAGGAACTGTTGGCATTGGCATTCAGAATCAAGACAACATTACTCATTCAAAAGATTAATCGATTCATGAGCACACCTTCCCATCCCTTTCTGCCAAATGCTGCACTCTCTCCTCGCCTCAAACTCTTGGCTCAAACACTGTTAAAAGCTGGTGAAAAGTTCCAAATGAGTGAAGATGACAGCAACTTTCTCCAAAGCTGCCTCGAGGAATTCATCCGAGTACAGCAGCATTAACAGCTGGAAGTAATGTAAATGAGATGTAGTTTCCCATGTACAGGGTAGCCACGTGTTATATATCATTAAAATATTTTTTTTAATTGGTATGTTTCTCCTTTATAGTCTATAAACGGAACTGCGCCAATTAAAACTCACTCATTTTGTAATACACATTTACAAAATGTTTTAATACTCAAATTAAACCATAATGTTAATCTACAAAAGGCTGATTACAGGGACAAATAACAGCTATATCATATCAAGGTTTTAAAATACCAGTAATACATTTTTTTAACTCTCGTCATTGAATATGTAGTTTTTAATAATGGCACAGGAATTGCATTTAACATGTCATCCATTTTGCCATCATGTAGGTGGGCAGTAGCAGCAGTCTTGTCCATTACTGCCTAATCTCTATTGTCTTGACTAATTAAATCAGCACAGAGGCTTTAGTCTTCCTGATGACATTACCGGTGAGTTGACCAGATGGTTAAAGCATGCACTCCGATATATAAACCAGTCATAGCAGTGTTTGTTAAATTATGTTTTATTAATCGTCATAGCTTCATCATGTCAATATAAAAATTATTCAGAATTAAAGAAGGGATTTCTGAACGAAATTTTAGTTTGAAACAACATTGACAACACATTTTTACATTTTGGAGCTAAGCTACACAATGTATTAATAAAATTAAATCTCTACACATGGCTCAATGGTACAAATACAGTTAAATTTACTCTGATCAAATTTAAGCAAAAGGTTAAAGATGTTAAATGTCTGTGATACCACTGATTTTGTGGATGAAAACTGCATGGAAGTAGATAATTTCACAAGGGAATGACCCCCCTCTGGCGTTAGCGGCAGGACATCTAACAGAGCACAGTGAACGTGATGGGGCATCCAGTCGGCGCTAACAGTCGAGCTGCCTTCAGCGCAGACCTTCATAAACATCACCTCACAGCTCAGTCAGAATCCCACCTCAAAACCTAGAAGGGAATGCTATGGTTGGAACATTATGCCATGATAAGTGGACATACAGAAAGACGCACGCCTACATAGAAGGGGTTGCAGCCTCAAAGCAAAGAGTGTGTTAAGAATGATGATGGGATTTTGTGTCCATGTGAACATTCATCTTCATCTCATTATCTAGGATTTGTACAAGCTGCTGCATGGAGGGCAGGTGACCAGACTCTAGTTTGGACCATACTGGAACATCTATATGAGGAGAAAATCAAATGCAACATTACACAGGAGTTAATCATAGCTACAGAAGTATCATGTGTCTCTACACACTATACTCACCATTTAGTGTGATCTCAAAAGCTCCTGTAGACATTAACTGGTTCTCTATCATATTGCTGAAGAAGAACACCATCATACAAGCATATATCTGGAAGAAAGTAACATTTAGAGAGATTTCAGTTTACGTATAGGCTTAGAATCCAGTCTAACGCAAAAACACTTCAAACAGACTTAGAGTTGAGAGTAAAGGTCAGTGCGGTTAAAGTGTAACTGCACAAAAAGAAAACATTTAGATGGAAGCACCAAATTCTACAGTCCAAGAGAACCGTAGTAAAAACTGCAATGCAATTGTTCTTTGCTTAAACAAGGCTCTGGGAATTTAAAAGCACAAACAACCAGCCAACAGAGTGAATAACTGCTAATGAAGCCTCAGGGGCTTCAACTGTTGCTGTGGGCAATATATTTCCAATAAAGTTTGTGCAACTCAATCATACCGTAATTACTCAAATATTTGCTTGACGTGTTCAGTGAAAACCCAACAACTTTACCTTGTTTGTCTGACCCCACTCCCAAAAGCCTGGGGCTGGCATCCCAAAAAGAGCAAATGGATCCTTGCCAATGATGATCATTCCAATCACAAGCAGTTTGAACATGGAGAAGAAAGAAGCCACGTGCCTGAAAGAACACAACATTCAATATTCAGTATGAACCATTAAAACCGGTTTAACCAAAGAACTGTTTGAGACAGGACAGTGGACAACGCCTTTAAATACTTAGGCTGTTAAGGCAGAGCATCAAGCAGATGGTAATGTGTGACTATGTCTGCAACTATATCTAAAACAAAGACCTTCTAATGTTACACAAATCAGAATCAGAAAAGGCTTATAGCCATTTAGTGAACACAGTTTGCAAACATAGGAACTTGTCTCTGAGTCGGGTGCAAGACAGAAAATATTGTTTGATTCTAGTGTTAGTGTCCTCGAAATGACAAATATTTCCACTGGCCTATTCTACAGATTCTAAACAATGTCTTACCTATAGAGGGGAATGGGAAGATAGTTATCCCCTTCAATGCGGATGTCTGGGTAGCGCTGGTATAATGCCTGCGTATACTCCTCAAACACCCGCTTGTACCCTCAGGAAATGCTAAAGGAAAGACAAAAAGGATATTACGATACACAAGAAGTTCATACTTAAAGTCATGATGGCCATCAAATGATCAAAAACACATAAAGGACTGTTTCTAGGTCAATCCATGGATATCACAGTGTGCTACAATACAAAAACATTGCTATGTTGTCATACTAAATTTGGTGAAACCGTATTGATATTGTGGGCTGCTGTTTCTCACAAATACTTAGAGTAAGCTCTAAAATAGTTTTACTTGTTTCGGGGGGGGGGGGGGGGAACTTGACGTATTCACTGTTTTGATGATTAAAATGTGTGTATTCATATTCTATTCAAAATGTACTGGGTTCTATGATGTTTCACACAATGTCATGTGCAATAGATCAATTCATTGCAAAATCGCGAATCCCGCATCACGAGCTGTGAATCCCAGCCCTAAATAAGGTACGTTTAAATAGCCTTAATAACATAAATATCGTGCCCCTGCGTGCGCTTTAGCATTAGTCAACAGCAAACTATTGGATTTTTAAGATTTTAACAAAAAGAGACAGGGTTGAACTGGAAAATTAAAGCGCTCTCATATGAATCAATATATATTGAATTAGCCTTTTTGACAGCAGTGACGTTTATGTAAACGTGAGCACATTCTGTTAGCCGCTAGCGCCCTGCGTTCACAGGCCCGTACTGTTAGCACAAGTGAGGCTAGTCAGCGATGACTCGTCAGAGTAAGCCTAATTCTCTTACCAAATTTGAAACTTGAGAAGCGGGCCTGTGGCGAATTGCATCTTCATCTTTTTCACGCCACTGCCGTCTCCAGACGTGGCATGGTAAAGCGAGAGAAAGCCCAGCAAAAGGAGCGAAAAACGTAGCCACTTCGCCGCCATTTATTCCGGGTTTATGAGCTTCGGAAAGGGCAGGTTGATCTGTTCTCATGTGCCTCCTCTGCGCTCCAGGGCGCCACCTAGTGTCAAAGCTCTGTAGTGTTCGTGTCCCAAATCACTGTCACTTTATCTGTCCATCGCCTCAGAAACACAACGTATGTATGTGACACCGGTTATCACAGTTGTAATTGCAGATGCATTTTAATAAATATTATATCCTAGAAATGATGTAATTTACGCACATTAAAAGTATTTTATCATTTATTTACAGTCAAAACTTTCAAGTGCAAAAGTGAAAATAAAAAAACTGCACATCCCAAAAATACGTAACATACAGATGATTTCAAAATTTTTATTTAATAAATGTTAATAAAAGTTAATAAAACTTATTAGACAGGCCAAGCAAGGTAATGGCTCAATGATTGAGCCTTGCCATTCTCTCTTGCTCTACAGCAGACTTCAGAGCCAAAGCGGCGTCTGCAAATGAAGCATAATAAAAAGGATAAAGCCACTTAGACTAAAAATGCACAAAATGCAAAACAAAATGGCAATGCAACTTTAAAATCCACAAACCCATCAACATCTGGGAGTAATCCATAATGTCTGGAAGCCTTGACTCAATATTAAACGAGGTCTGCTGCATGGCCACAACCAGACTACTTGCTTTCTAAAGATGAGACAAAAATACATAAATAAATAAACTTCTAGTGTTTAATGTATGAATTAAAAATATAGCTATGAAATAACAATTGTATTTACCTGCAACTGCCCATAAACCTTCTCTTCAAGTTCAGTTACTTGAGAAATAGCCTCGTAGACACTGGTATCCACTGGAGATTCCTGATGAGAATGCACACTCTATTTAAGCCTTGTATACAATACATGGCTTCTAAATATTTGTACAATTGTACCTCTGATGAGGTATCTGTGGACTCTTCTGCCTTTGCAACTCCATTACATTTGGCATTTCCATTCAGTTCTTTTACCCTGTCACAGGTTAAAATGTACAAGGATAGCTTTAAAAGCCGACTGGAATTTAAAGCAAATGATTTGGCATCATACAATTTTGAAGTACCTGTCTGCATAACGAAGTGTGTTCATTGTATATTCACAGGAGGCCATGCTTGGAGAAACCATGGCAATCTATAAGGAGAAAGAGTGAAATACTATACATAGAATAAAAGTGTCCTGAAAGCTTGAGGTTAAAAAGTGGAGAACTTCACACACCATGCAGGTCCTGGACTTCTCTCCGATAAAGGAATCCCTAAGAACCTTGGTCAAAGTGCTCATTCGGAAAGGAATGTGGTCGCTGTTTTTACCAAGGGAACGAATGCACTCCTGAAAGTACAAGAACATGTAGTAGGGCTGAACAACTGCTAAACTAATACAAGAATCGCATGCATTTCAGAACATACAAGTAGAAGTCTAAATTACAGGGCTAGCAGTTTTTCAGTGTATATTTTAATCTTTGCAGCGGAAATTATGTTGATTGAATAATTGCAGTGTTTGCAACTTCAAATTGCAGTTTCGATAATACTGGAATATATCTTGCAGCCCGATTATGTAGAAATTTAAAATATTTCAAAATAGCAAGCTAGATAATACCTATAACCCACCTTAAGAGCCAAGAGGCTGCGATTGATCTCAGCAGTCTCAACCAAAGTGCTGCGGTCGTTGCTGCTGACGTCTGTGCCACGCTCATTACCAGCCAAATCAACCAGAGAAAACTTCCCATGTAGTGAGCGGCTTCTATCACTACGTCGTAGAATAATCTGAAGAATAGCATGAGAGCGAGAGGAGTTCGCATTGGCTGATGTCTGCCCTGATGTTCTGTGAAAATAAAATAAAAAAAATGACCTTTTGAGTAGAAAGCATTTACTCAATGTATTTTTTCTGCAATTGAAAGATAGTAATTTCTATAGATGTGATTGGAGAAGATCGGACTTTCATAAACGATGTAGAACAAGGCAAGCATGACAACTTGTACCTGCACGCACTGCCCACTTGTATCAGTTTGATGACTTCATCTGGTGAGGTGACGTAGATCTCTTCAAGTCCCACCACCTGAACCTGCTGGTGTTCATCTTCCAATACTCTGAGCTTTGCCTTCTTGTTCAGTAGGTCATACACCTAAAATTGAGTGTGGTAGATGGTAAAATATATTTTGAATAGCCATTGTATGAATCGGAAGTACGGAAATTGAATCATACTTTGCCATTGTAGATCTCAAAGAAGCTCACGTAAACAATCAGTTCCAGTTTCGAGTACTTCCAGTGGTTAAGATAAGCAAACACATCCTGTGCTGAAATCAAAGACAACGCATTTTCAATTTAAATTAAGAAAAAAGTTTGAAAACATGCCTCAGTCTTTATAAAGTTCCTCAGACTTACACGCAAAACCGTAGATTCCTTTAGCACTGTTTTGTTGCTTGCCAGAGAAGTCGCCTCCCATTGTCTGTATTCAAGGATGAAAACATGTGAAATGCATAATATGAAATTAAGTGTATAAAGTAAAAGTCAAGTAAGCCTTACATGAGTCTTTCCACTTCCAGTCTGACCATATGCAAAACATGTTGCCATGCCCCCTTCAAATATGGATTTAACCAATGGTTTTGCACTAAACCTGAACAAGATCAAGTATTACAATAGGCTGGTAGTGTGTGTGTGATGACGTCTCAATATTGATTGTAGTTCTTTACTTGTAAACCAGGTCATTGGTAGCGCTCTCATCAAAAGAGTAATCAAACTGGAAGACTTGGTTGTCCAAATATTTTGTGAGATCCACTTTCTGTTTTGGCTCATGGACCAAAAGAGCTCCATTGCCTGGTACAGACACAACGTCTATCTCCTTTTTATTGCTCTCTTTGGAAAAATAAAAAAGATATTATGAGTAAAAGAAAAAACATGAACGCATTTGTGAGAAATAAAATATGCATTCACAAAGCACCTTGTTTGTTCAGAGGCCTTTTGCGAACACAGACGCAAATCCTTTGAGATTCAGCCTGTAAACAAAGACATTTTAGAGAAATGTGTTGTCTTGTTAATTTAATGACATCGTCCACTTCATAGATCAATCACTTTACCACTTCAGAGGTCAATGTTGGCTTTATTTCCAACGTTTCTCTGAAGTCTTGGATCATCTCATAGAATTTTTTATTAGGTCGATTTGGTTCTCCAAACTGAGTTGTAAAGGCGACAAAAACACAATTTTATATGAATGCTACATTTTCCCTTATTTACACATAATGCAGATCTTCACCAACCTTTCCTCTCTTTGGTTGCAGTTCAGGCGGCTTAACAACACAAGACATGCGTTTGTTGGTCTTGTTCAGTTCTTGGGGAGCCACACTTTTTCTTCTACCTTAAATTGCAGGAAACATTTGAAAGGATTACAAGCAAGGCATTTAAAAATACAACATTTAACAATTGTGTGTCGTAAGTATAAAATATGCACAAGCAAACTGACCTTTAGTAGGCTGGGGAGGTTCATCATTCTCTTTTACAGCCTCACGAGCTTCAGCTAATGACATGGTCGGCTTAGTTTTATTCTTTTTGCACCGCTGGTTAGAATTGGTTGCTTTAGAAGAGAAGCAATAAGTATTATAATGTACTGGAATTATATAACAAATAGGCAGTAGTGACAGCAATGGTATTTGCATAGGTTTCAACACTGGAGTGGTTTCCTTCGTTCAGTGTGATAAAATGTGAATATATGATTATATTTCTGTGATGTATTTTATCTGCATAATAGTGATATTTTATCTGCATCATTAGTCTAAGAGAAGAACGGGTGTGTGACAGCATTTGTTTGTGAAGGGGTCGTAAAAATGGGCCAAAGAATGTTTACCCGAGGAGGGGGGGTGACAGCCCAAAAGAGGAGTCTGGGTAATGTTTACCCAAGGCTTGATCTCTACGTAAAAGACAAGTGCCTTAATGTGAAGCTGACCAATGAGAAATGTGACCCGCCTCCTTTCTATGTGTGATTTTAATAAAATGACTTGTAAGAGGGAGGAACGCTGAGAGTGATTTTGGAAAGTCGTTCAGGTTGCTTACAACATCTTGACTTGGCTAAGCCTTCCTCTCCCTTGCAAGCCACACAAAAGACTGACGTTTCTGTGTCGTTTAATATTCTAAGTTGAATTATGTTCTCTGACTGTTAAGTAATAGCATTGATTCATGTGTAATTTCTTGACATTCAGTAATACAGATGCCCCACAAGGTCCAAAACGTCATATACCAGGTTCACAAAACATACCTAAATCTATGTCAGTGGCATCCGATTTTGAGCCCATATTTGTGGCCAATGCTGCAGAAGGAGCAGAGGCCTGAAAATGACAGGTCTGCCTGGCCTGAGGCCTAAGGGAAACTGGAATCAGAAAAAATCTTGTATTATGAATGACGGAGTTGACACGAATTTTAATTGCGAAATTAAAATGTTGTGTCATATAATAAGAATGTAACCATGATATCATCCATTTAAACATGTTCAGTAGAAAAGACACATTTGTATTTGTGAGCCCTAATATTTCCCAAAAATTTGATTCAAAGAAAGTTTGTGGAAATGTAGTTTAAATTTAAAATGCAGATTAGACCAATCCCTTTGTATAGTAAAAGAAAATAGAGCAATAGATTCCACACAATGTTTCTTTAAAGATATAAAAAAGTGTCAAAGCTGTGCCCCTAGAGCCCTTGTAAAACGTGCAGAATATATTAATTTAAAGCACCAAAAAAGCAAAGACATTTAAGTGAGGTACAAGCATTGCCAACCTTCCTCTTCAGCTTTAACCACTGCAGGAGCAGGAAGTTTTGCAGAAAAAGAAGCTGGTGAATAAATATTATAGCATTAATCAAAGTTAAGGTTAAAACGAGTTCATCAATTAGCCGCAACTAATCAATTATTGGAGATGGTGGTCAACTAATTAAGAAAATTGAATAATTGTTAACAATACAATACACTGACTTCAAAATATGTCATGTGCTGGGAGAAACTAAGAATTACACTAAAATATATATTTTGTCTACAATTACTCCATCAGGATAGCCTCAGGGTGCATCCCTTTAGGTTGGTATAGTTTAGTACAAAGCTCATATACAAAAAGGTCTTTCACAATCTTATCGACAACTCAAATGACTTAAGAAAAGGATCAAAGTGCAGTTTATACACATAATACAGTTTATACATACACGAGGCAATGGCTGGGATCCTCGATGAACGCAAGCGACCCTCGTACTTCTAGTCATCAATAACAAAAACAGGGTTGTTTCATTCATTCAGAACAAAACGTAGGACATTATGACGTGAACAAACCTTTTCTGGAGCAGCAGAGGGTGGACCTGAAGCATTCTCGTTCTCAGTTTTAATCTCTAACAATTCAGGGTTTAGAATGCACAATTCATCGACTTCAACCTGAGAACAACACAAAACAAAACATATTCTATGAACAGTCTGGACAGGTGTCTTTCCGCTGTAGAGAAATATTTGGTACACGTTTATTTATTTTAAATTGTTGTTACGTTTTGTTTAACTGAATACCAACACTCGGTTCTAATGTGAGAAATGAGCATTGAGATGAAAACATAATAGATCAAATGGATGATCCTAAGATTGAGTTACTAACTTCTTTTCCCCTGCAGTTGCCCTTCTCCTGCCACTCCACCATAACAGTGGACTTGGCAGTATCCACAGTTTTGACCGTGGCCAAATGGATTCGACCTAAAAGAAACAGAACAAAGCAGATAATCAGAATGTGATATAGCATAGGTATTATTACATACTTTTAGGAAGTTTAAAACAAAGCAAATTACCATCGCTTCGACTTATGTTTATAGAGCGCCCAACAAGGCATTTGTACAAGCTCGTGTCCATGTCGTCTCCTTTATTTCTATGGTTACCTTCACGATGTGCTGCAAAACGGAGACTAAAACCGCCGATCTTTAGTTAAAATACACGTGAGGTGTTAAAAGAAATGAGTTTCCCGATTTAAATTCTCAACATATCGGACCAAAACTCAAACAAGAAGAAAAGTTAACGCCGCCCCCAATTTCAAATATGTGATTTCCGGGTTGTTTGACTCTGATTGGTTCTCGCCGCTCTGTCGTACTTTCCGGGCGGAGTTTATGGTGCAGCGCCATCTCCTGGATATTTGACCAAATGTGCTTCTACGTCAGTTCATCTGATTATTTTTAAACTTAATTCGGTTTGGTTTTTGCTTTAGATAACTCACGATTACAATATAGTTTTATTTGCCCCGATGACTTTGCATTGTTGTCCGACTTTGTTTATTTTGCATTTTGTCTACAAAGTCCAGTTTGATTTTATTCACAAAACTTTAATTTACTGTGTCTGCATATTTTATATTGTTTATCAAATGGTATCGTTATTAATATTAGACCCAAGCCTCAGCAATGGGTGAATATTTTTACGGTGTAGCCATAGCGATGACAGACACCTCCCATGTTATCCCAATGGGAAAATCACCACATAAAATGTGTAGTTCTTACATAATTCATATTTTATACAAAATTCTATGTTGGAATCCTGATCAAAAACGCCAGTTGGACCCATGTCATTCTTATGCCATAGCCGTACCAATGAAAGAAACCTCCAATGTTATCGATCAATGTTATTGGGAAAATTGCAAAATCTCTAAAATGAGCAAATTTTTACTCTTCACACTTTTACAACTTCACATTTGGTGACAATGATCTTGAGGAGAGGGGCATCAAAAGTTAGAATTTATTTTAGTATAAGGATTACAGTTTCTGTTCACTGAAATTTGTGTTGATCTGCCATGCCCATGCTCAGAAGCATTTTACACAAAAGAGGGCACAACGGCCGCGAACTGAAGAGGTGCATTTACCACCACCTACTGTAGTTGTACATCTTCAAAGTATGTGTTTTACAATATACCGCAGAGAGAAAGAGAGAGAAGGAGAGAGAACCACCTACTGCTGTTGTGTTACTTTTAATGGTGGGTGGCAGCCAACTTAAAAGGTGCATTTACCGCCATACGTACAACGGACAACTTCAGTTCTTCTTTGGTGTTTTATGGCAGTTGGTATCCAAATGTTACATTACCGCCACCCACTGTATTTCTTCTTCTTTGGAGTTTCTTTAGACTTCTATTCTTCATTCTTTTGACTTCTTCTATGGTGTTTTAGGGTGGTCGGTATCCAAGTGTTACATTACGTCTTAGACTGTATTCTTCTTCTGTAGTAGTTGTTGTTGTTCTTCTTCTATGGTGTTTTATGGCGGCTGGTATCCAAGTGTTACATTACCGCCAGACTTTATTCCTTAGACTTTATTCCAGCTGGCCTTCTCCCTCGCCAGCTTCATCTTTGGCGTTTTATGTCGTTGTTGTTGTTTTATGGCGGTTGGCATCCAAGTGTTGCATTACTGCCAGAGGCGGTTTGTTGTTGTTGTTGTTGTTGTTGTTGTTGTTTTATGGCGGTTGGCATCCAATTGTTGCTGTTGTTGTTGTTGTTGTTTTATGGCGGTTGGCATCCAATTGTTGCATTACCGCCAGACTTTATTCCTCAGACTTTTCGTTGCATCCAATTGTTGCATTACCGCCAACTCAAATGACTTAAGAAAATACTTTGAACAACTGAAGTTGTATCCCTACAACTTCAGTTGTTCAAAGTATGTGTATATTTACAGAGGGTCTTTAAAGTGACATTCTAGAATATTGGCTTTTGTGACATTAAAAACTTTTTTTTTACAATATAGGGTTGTTGTTGTTGTTGTTGTTTTATGGCGGTTGGCATCCAATTGTTGCATTACCGCCAGACTTTATTCCTCAGACTTTTCGTAGTCCTCAGACTCTGTCGTAGTCCGTAAAAGTACTCCTTCCATTGCTTTGGTGTTACAAAGCCCATGAGGTCATGATATGTCTTTGTGACTAGAAAAGTTGTTGTTGTTTCAGAGACCAATGATTGGTCTCTGAAACAACAACTATAGGATACAATAACAAAGAAGAAGAAGAAGAAGAAGAAGAAGAAGAAGAAGAAGAAGAAGAAGAAGAAGAAGAAGAAGAAGAAGAAGAAGAAGAAGAAGAAGAAGAAGAAGAAGAAGAAGAAGAAGAAGAAGAAGAAGAAGAAGAAGAAGAAGAAGAAGAAGAAGAAGAAGAAGAAGAAGAAGAAGAAGAAGAAGAAGAAGAAGAAGAAGAAGAGCTAGTCTCCGGTCTGGAGAGACGGGAGATGGCGGAGGAGAGTGGATCGGTGGTCGAAGACGTTCTGGACGGCGTGGAGGAGCAGCCTTTTCTGCCTGCACGTGCCCGGAAACGTAAAAAGTCCCTTAGCTCGTCCGAGGGTTCTGGGAATGAGCAGCAGGATGAGGCTGAAGCTATTGATATCCGGGGTGAGAGCAGAGACTGTAAGGTGATCATAAAGCTTGCACAGGATAGTGCATCCTTTAAGGAGTGGAATTCAGTGGCATTGTCAAAGAGCCTAACTGTAGCTGTGGGAGTGATCAAGAGTGCGAGTGTCCTTAGAGATGGCTCGCTGCTGGTCGTGTGCAAGGACGCGGCTCAGCAACGGAAGGCGATTGGAACTAAACGTCTGGGTGGAAAGGACATTCTTGTGTCTGATGCTGAAAGAAACACGGTCAGAGGAGTTATCGTAGGTGTCCCTACGGCGACGTTTGTGGATGAAGTTAAGGAGAATTTGACTGGAGCTACGGTGGTGGACGCTAGGCGGTTGAAGGTGACCCGGTCTGGGGTAAGATGTGACAGCTTGTCGGTAATGGTAACACTTGAAGGGAGGTGCCTGCCTAGTAAGGTGTTCATTGGGTTCATGTGCCATGACGTTAGGCCATATGTTCCACCGCCCCTGCGTTGCTTTAAGTGCCAGCGCTTTGGGCATATTGCAGCGGTCTGTAGAGGGAGGCAAAGATGTGGTAAATGTGCAGGAGATCACGAGTATGGAAAGTGTGACGTGGGAGCAAAACTGAAGTGCTGTAACTGTGGGGAAGAACATAGCTCTGCCTACGGGGGATGCAGGTTTAGCAAAAGAGCTGCTGAGGTGCATAAAATAAAGGTCTCTCAAGGTATATCCTATGCAGATGCAGTCAAGAAAGTTTCAAGTAACGAGTTTAGAGTAAATACAGAGAGAGGAGCCAGCGCTGCTCCCAGCCAGGGCGAAATGAGAAAGGCCAGCGTGGCTCCCAAGAAGTGTGAAGGTTTCAAGAGTGGAGGTCCCAAGTGTGCAGGTTCCAGAATTAATGAGAATACCCTGGTTGTGGATAGAGAGGATTTTGTACTCTTTATGGTGGATGTTGTAAACTGTGCTGCTCAGACTCAAAGCAGAACTGAAAGGATCAGGATCATTGCTAAAGCTGCAGGGAGATTCCTTGGAACAAAGGAGCTTGATTGGGCAGATATAGAAAACAGGCTAAAGGCGCTAAATGGGAGTCGGAGTGATGGGGGTCTGCTTTTGGGGAGTCAGAGTGATCAGAGTGACGAGATGGGGGTGGGGGTGGTCTCCTGTCCTCGTCCAGTCTCGTAGACGCACGGCTACCAAGCAGCGCCATCAGTGGAAATATTAAAGCCTATAGAATGAAGCCTAAAGAATAAAGCTGTACGGTGGAAGCACCGAACGTCAAAGAAGGAGAGGAAGATGAAGAAGAGTCTCCCTGGAATAAAGCCGGTTGTTGTTGTTGTTGTTGTTGTTGTTTTATGGCGGTTGGCATCCGAGTGTTGCATTACCGCCAGACTTTATTCCTCAGACGTTTCGTAGTCCTCAGACTCTGTCGTAGTCCGTAAAAGTACTCCTCGTTGTTGTTGTTGTTTAATGGCGGTTGGCATCCGAGTGTTGCATTACCGCCAGACTTTATTCCTCAGACTTTTCGTAGTCCTCAGACTGTCGTAGTCCGTGAAAGTACTCCTGGTTGGTCTCTGAAACAACAACAACTATTCTAGTCACAAAGACATATCATGACCTCATGGGCTTTGTAACACCAAAGCAATGGAAGGAGTACTTTTACGGACTACGACAGTCTGAGGACTACGAAAAGTCTGAGGAATAAAGTCTGGCGGTAATGCAACAATTGGATGCCAACCGCCATAAAACAACAACAACAACAACAACAACAACAACAACAACAACAACAACAACAACAACAACAACAACAACTATTCTAGTCACAAAGACATATCATGACCTCATGGGCTTTGTAACACCAAAGCAATGGAAGGAGTACTTTTACGGACTACGACAGAATCTGAGGACAAAGCACTGGAAGTCAAGGCACTGGAAGAAGAACTTTTAGGACTACGACAAAGTCTAAGGAATAAAGTCTGGCGTAATGCAACACTCGGATGTCAACCGCCATAAAACAACAACAACAACAACAACAACAACAACAACAACAACCGGCTTTATTCCAGGGAGACTCTTCTTCATCTTCCTCTCCTTCTTTGACGTTCGGTGCTTCCACCGTACAGCTTTATTCTTTAGGCTTCATTCTATAGGCTTTAATATTTCCACTGATGGTGCTGCTTGGTAGCCATGCGTCTACGAGACTGGGCGAGGACAGGAGACCACCCCCACCCCCATCTCGTCACTCTGATCACTCTGACTCCCCAAAAGCAGACCCCCATCATTCCGACTCCCATTTAGCGCCTTTAGCCTGTTTTCTATATCTGCCCAATCAAGCTCCTTTGTTCCAAGGAATCTGATATTAAAACATAAAACAGTATAAAACAACTGCTGCAGGGAGATTAAAACATAAAACAGTATAAAACAACTCCTGTGTTCTGTGTAAAAAAATTAAAACGACCCAAACACATACTTTGAAGACTACGGAAGACATACAACTACAGTTGGCTGCCAACCGCCATTAAAAGCAACACAACAACTACAACAAGTAAATTGTTATAGTTCCGTAAAACGAGCTGTCTAAATCATAAAGTCTAAATCATTAAGTCCAAAGTCTAAAAAAGAGGCAGTTGGTACCGCCATAAAACACCAAAGAAGAAGCAGAAGAAGAAATGCACCTTTGCAGTTGGCTGCCAGCCGCCATTAAAAGCAACAACAACAACAACAACAACAACAACAACAACAACAACAACAACAACAACAACAACAACAACAACAACAACAGTAAATCTGAAGTCAAGCCCATTATTAAGAGTAATCTATATAAACCTTGGCAAGATTGTTGTAGTCTTTGTGATACTGGACGGCATCTGTATCAGATACAAAGTAGTGTTGGTCTATGCAGATCCATGGGCAGGAACACAGGGGAAGAAAGCCTTTGCTCGCATGAGAATGGACTAGGATAGGCAAACATCCTACCGGTTTGTGTCACTGTCAATGTGTAATCACTGTCAAGGACCAGAAACTGTTGAGCATGTGCTGTTTCACTGTACACTATATGTAAGAGAGAGAACTGAATTAGTTTTATGGTTTCAAAACAATAAACAGGAATTAAATCTGCTGAATCTTCTTACAATCCAGTTGCAAAAATCGTGTAAGACTAAATTTACTTACTTGTATAACACAGGATTGATTGGAAGATCCTTAAGAGAATCCCCTTGGTATTATGGTTTCCATGGAGCTCCTGTCCACACTCAATCCAGTAGGTGGCGGTAAATGCACCTTTTCAGTTAGCTGCCAACAGCCATTAAAATGAACGCAACAATAACAACAACAGCGACAACAAATCTTAATATTGAATTCAAATTAAATCTCTCTCCTTTTCCTCTCTTTCTCTCCCTCTTTTTCTTTCTGTCCCTCTCTTTCACTCTTTATTTTACGGTATAGCTTAAAACACATACTTTGAACACGTACAACTACTGAAGACGTACAACTACAGTTGGCTGCCAACCGCCATTAAAAGTAACACAACAACAAATGTCTCTGTCCCAATAGAGCTTGGGATTTATATGGAAATGGTACTATGGTATCTTTAATATTTTCGAAGTTCATAAATAATATTTTTCATTTGAGTGCTTACAATTCTGGACACAATATTTAAAAGCTAGTTTATTAAATAAAAAAAATACAACAGTTTTAGGTGCAGATTGGACCAGCTGATATTTAAAAGAATCATGTGCAGTGTAAAAATGTCAAGCCAAGCCCAATATTTCCAGTACTGGTGATCCCCTGGGCCGCTATTCCCCGGTACTGTTGTTCCCGTGGTGAATCCGTAGCCATACCAATGAGAGAAACCTCTAAATATCCCAATTTTTACGCTTCAAACTTTTATGAACTCCTCCTTGGGCGTTAGCCCAGCCTACTCATCTTCAGGAGTGGGGCATTAAAACTGATCACATTTTTGGATATAAACGTTACGGTCTCTGTGCAGCGGAGCCACAACCTTCATTGTGATATGTGTTAATTCCCCATGCCGATGCACAGAAGCATGCTACACAAATCAGACTGAGGGTGCGTTGGGCCATCCCTATATAGTGTAAAACACATACTTTGAAGACGTACAACTACAGCAGTAGGTGGTGGTAAATGCACCTTTTCAGTTGGCTGTCAACTGCCATTAAAAGTAACACCACCACCACTACCACCACCACAACAACAACAACAACAACAACAACAATAGCAGCAACAGCAACAACAGCATCTAGTTTTAATAATAATACTATTAATTATTATTAATAATAACAATAATAATAGGAGGAGGAGAAGGAGAAAGAGGAGGAGTCGTTTAGTAGTAAAATTGTTGTGTTATTATTATTATTATTATTATTATTATTAGTAGTAGTTATTTAGCGTACTTACTTACATAATTTAAACTTGCATTTAAATGTAAAAGCAGCATTCCTGTTTTGCAACAACAGCAATTTCAACTCCACATGGCCTTTAGTGTTGGATTGTTGTTTACCACACCAGGACAACTCCTTCTTTAATATATTTTTGACCCTCCCAAAGCTTCTTTACGCGTCAGTCTTTTGTACACCATATGATCACAGGCACATGACATGACAAATCAAAGGCCTAATAAACAGCCTGTGCCGAACAATTTTCCCCCTCGCCACAGAAGGATGAAAAATAAACAAACCCCTGTCAGTTGGCCGGGCCAGACCATTTGGTGGGTCTGTCTGTCAGTGACTGGGTGGCCCCGAGCTGCTTGGTGTGAGGCCTGGGATGGAGCCACAACTGTTTCCTGTGAGCAGCCCAACCCCCAGGACTTCTCCACAACTGGCTTAGTGGGTGGTATCCCCCCTCCTCCTCCTTCTCCTCCTGCACCCTTCTGTGCCTCGAATGCTCCTGTTGCCTTCAGTGCTCTCTCTCTCTCTCTCTCTCTCTCTCTCTCTCTCTCTCTCTCTCTCTCTCTCTCTCTCTCTCTCTCTCTCTCTCTCTCTCTCTCTCTCTCTCTCTCTCTCTCTCAGCTCTCTTTACCCTGCTTCTCATGCTCCACTCTGATCTAAGTAGCCTACTTTCCTTTAATTCACAGACGGAGCAACAGGTTTATATTTTCCCACTCTGTTTTAAAGTGTCTCAACATAAGCACAATGTTCATTCTTTTATTTTCTTTAACAGCGTCAAGTACACATTACGATATATTTCAACATCATTTTCATCATTATTGACTGCTTAATTCTAATAACTGAATCCTGAATTGGGTTTCATTGCACATTCACACCAGTCATACAGTGTTCACTTGATAGCTCTTAATTTCTTTCTCGTACACTGTAAGAGATTCTATGTCGTCTCCACATTGCTGCTGTTATAGTGGCGATTGATCTGGAAGAAGTCATGTATCTGTTGGCTCTGAGTTTGTTTGCTTTTTCCATTCGCCCAAAAGCATAGTTTCACAATGTAAAGAAAATTGGCTGTTGCAGACAAATGCAGACAAAATAAACAGACTTTATGTACAGTGCCAAGAAAACATTGCAGATTTACAGACTGAAGAAGAGGGAGAAAGGTAATAATAATAATGAATCATGTTTTTTTAATTCATTTTTTTTAATGGTAGGCAGGCCTGTTCGCTTCATGTGTTTTGAAATGTGTTCTTATTCTTCTTCTTCTGCTCCCTCTTCTTCTTCTTCTTCTTCTTCTTCTTCTTCTTCTTCTTCTTCTTCTTCTTCTTCTTCTTCTTCTTCTTCTTCTTCTTCTTCTTCTTCTTCTTCTTCTTATTATTATTATTATTATTATGATGAAACGTGAGTAAGCCTTGAGTACAGAGGTATTGCATTATACATTGTAGTCAGCAGAGAGCGCTATATCTTCTAACACAAATTAAAGACATATCAGTACAGAACAAGGCAACATTCACTGGTTACAGAAAATGAATATAATTTCTTGACCACAAATTGCCGTATTACATAAACGTGTATATCAGATTCAGGAGCAAGAGGGATTCAAAAAGTCCATTCAAGTAAGTGTGTGTCTGAAGGCTCTCTCATTAGGGCATATTAGTATTCTTTGCATGAATGCCTCTACTGAAACATGCCAGACACCCAATTTGTTTACTGGACGATTATTTAAGAAAAGCTGCCATATAGACCGACTTTTATGGTTCAATAAGCCGTTTATTCACCCCTGGGACCATCCACAAACACTTGTCAGTGTGCCAGTGCCACCTAAGTTTACCCAGCTGGCAAATTTGGCCTTTTTCTTATGTTTGGGTGCTAGTTTGTATGGCTGGAGCAGCGGCTGCAGTCACAGTGAATAGTCCAGCCACTGTAGGGTATTTCATTTGTTGTATTTTTAATAAGATCAGTGACCGGGTTTGGGCAAAAGATGCAACTGTACTGTTGTATCTTGGGTGGGCTATAATGCCAAAAATGTATGTCTACATTTTTTTAGAGCCATCTTCACAATTTAGATTTTTTTCACAAATCATGTAAACTTGAGGAAACCGCAGTCATCTGCTTCTTCTGAAAGTTCTTCTGTCACTCACTCAAAGCACTGCTGTAGTGGACCAAAATTGCAGAGAGTCACAGGAAAGAGATCACAATTTAAATTGAATCACTCTATAGCCCAGCCATATCTGGAAGTAAATAAACTATACTAGAAACAAAATTCCAAGGCAATATTTCTGCACTTAAAATAGTGTTAATGTCCAAGTGACAACTCTTTCAACCTTCAAAACAGTATCTGCGTCTTCTTAAGGGTTTAAGATGTAATATGACTCTAAACGCTCATTGAAAACCCAGCATCAAATTCAATTGCATCTAAAACAGTGTCTATAAATTGGGTACATTCCTTCCTAAGAACCATATAAAGCCTGGATTGAGATACAGCAGGCCCACATACAGCTCTTTAAGGGAACACCGGTTGAAACCACAGACCATGAATAGTGCAGAAATGTGTAAGTGTGCTTTGGAGATTAATCCCCCGAACCCACCAATGTTTCTTTTTTCTCTCTTTTATTGGATCCTTTAGAAAAGTCATATGTTTGCTTGAAAGGGGCATGCTACAACATGTGGAGCCCAAAGATCTCAAAGAAAAACAAATCCGAGTTTAACAGTGATTTCCAGCACACCACACTCAGTGTGGCATGCACATGTGAGAGGCGAAACCCTGACATCACCTGCATTTACTGACCTGACCAATACTTACCATCACTGGATTAGTCATGATGATGAAGTAGTTACATACACTGCCAGAACACTTATAGCTGTAGAGATACTATTATTTTAAATGTAGCTTATATAGTATTTGACATATTTTATCAATAGTTTACTTTTATCAGCATCAGAATCAGATTCATTGCCATTGTTAGTGAACAAATCAGGAACTTGCTTCAGCATTAAAGTGCAACAATAAACAGTGTATTATAACACTAATAATAATAATAATAACGATAATAATAATAATAATAATAATTATAAAAGGTATAGAATAAGGGCGTGCAAAATAAAAATATTTAAAAGATCAAAACAATAGTTCAAAGTAGCAGCGCAAAACAGTGGATCATTTACATGAATTATTAAAGAGACAGGTGGAAAGGTGCTACGATGTGTTCATGAGTCCAACGGCAGAGGAAAAGAAACTGTTCTTGTAGCGGGAGGTTCTAGTCCGGATGGACCGTAGCCTCCTGCCTGAGGGGAGCAGCTCAAATAGTCCGTGTCCAGGGATGATAGATCCATGGTCCAGGGTGAGAAGGGTCTGTGATCCGACCTGTTCGTCCCAGAGCCCTGGAGACGTACAGGTCCTGCAGAGATGGAAGCCTATCACCTTCTCAGCAGAGCACACAATGCGCTGTAGTCTCTGCTTGTCCCTGGCTGTGGCTCCAGCGTATCACACGGTGATGGAGGAGGTGAGGATGGACTCCATGATGGCCGTGTAGAACTACACCATCATCTCCGCTGGCAGTATGGCTTTCTTCAGCCGCCGCAGGAAATACATTCTCTGCTGGGCCTTCCCGGTGAGGGAGTTGATGGTGAACTCCCAGGATGTATAAGGAGTCCACGGTGGTGATGGGGGAGTCTGTGACAGTGAGGGGGGGACCTGAGAATGTGCACCTGAGACATTCTTCCCCAACTGCAGGCACTTATAATAAGTGGTTTAATCACTTCTGCTCCAATAAAAAGTAAAAAAAAAATTAAGCCATTGTCTAATAAACACAGTTCTTTATATTTTGAAAGTTTTTGTTGTAAAAAGATATAATCTCTCTCTCTCGCTGCAGATTCAAATGAACGCTGTATAACGTCATACATTTTACAGAAGGCTACATGGGTAATGCTATTACTTAAATCTTTTACATAATACTGTAGAGTTCATGTTACTGGATCCCTCTGAAAATTGTTCTCACTTCAGTTAAGTTTTTTTTACTGTTTGTGCCCTGCAAATGTGTTAATTCCATTGTTTGTCTTTTCCATCGCAGAGACAATGATTTTGCAGCCATTTCAACAAACTATATTGCAAAACCACACTCTTGCATGGTGTCAATTATAGCTTATCCTGTGCTTTGCCCCATTCGTTGTGGAATCAGTGGTGGCTTTTTGCGCCCCAGCCTGGCCCGGTCCTCCTCCTCTCCTCCTCACCACATGAAATACTTGTGTGTGCCAGCCTATAGCACTGAGCCTTCATTAGCTTTTACTACCCCACTTGGATGTGTTTAGCTCTCCTTCTCCGCCTCTATGTGTGCATATGTTTAATTACTGCCCCCTCCCGTCCTCCCTCCCTTCATGCCTTTGGAGTATACCCTTCAATGCCCTGCCACCATATCATTACATTGTGGCTTCAGCTTCAACTTCAGTCACACGTACAGGCACCAAAATGTAAAGAGGAGACTGTGGGTTTTTGCAGAGAGAAACGCGATTTGGTTTTAGTTCTTTAGTTCTTTCTTCTCCTTACCGTTACATCCCAACATATGCAGCATATAGGAAACAGACAAAAGCCACATAGTCCTCTAACAGAACCATGGATCCAGTGCTCGCTTCAAACTGTTATTGTTCGAACTAAACACTGCACTTATAAACACAAGGCCGAGACTCATATTTAGCCCTTTCTGTAAACAACCAAGCACAGAATGAATCAATTAAAAGGGCATTACACTGGTTCCTGTTTATTTAAAACATGTTTACACTACACAGGGCCCTCCCGCCTGTCTGCGTGATTGCCTGGAACTTCATCCTCCTCCTCTCACCGCCGCTGCTGCTGCCGCCCCTCAATGGGCCCGGTCACGGCCAAGGTATATCCAACACACACACATTACACACTCCGGACAGAGATTGCAAACACATTTGTTATACTGGAGACGGCTTTCAGTAAATATTGATCTGCCTCTTCCTCTGTTTCTGTGAGAGATGATTAGAAGAAATCTGGTGCAATTACAGCGCAGCAAGGTATGGATATACACTATAGGCTTGTTGTGGAACTCTGACTAGCTTTGATTATTCAGCAGCGTAATTTACCTTTATTCATAGTCCCTTTCCCAATTTTGAGACAGCTATAAGTGTCTAAGAAGAGTAACTAATAAAATAGCAGACTGTATTGAAACTACACCATATTGTGTTGCACTAATGTCTATGTGAATACTGTATATTAGTCTTATATCGACTCAAATACAACTGGTATTTTGCAGAGTGGTGTAACAGAGGTGTCTGCCAGCTTGAAAGTTGTGGGTTCACTTCCAAGGCCAGTTGATTATAGTCTCACTAAGCATCATAAACCATGCGCACTCCACTACACAAGGGTAGGTTGGTGCCTCCAAAACTTTGGTTAATAGTGGATGTGAGAGTGGTTCATTAGGATTAGTTGATAGGCTCCAACCTTTGGAGTATTGTTGACATTTTTTTTTTAATTTATGATGCCGTACAATAACATTTTATATTCTATAGCAATGGTTCTAAAACTTTTCACCCCACTAGCTAGAAGGTATTTTCCCTTCTGAGTAGTGTCATAATACCACCATTTCAGTCTTCATAACACTATCATTATAAAAATAAAAGTAGTTCCATTTTGAAACTATTAAAGAAGAGTAAAATTATGTCCTATTTACAGGATTTTTTCCTCATTGATACATTTGACAGCTCTTTCGAGTGCCTTTGTATCCAAACCGGACGTAAACTAAGGCTAAACCAGGTATAAAATAGAACCAACTATGACTGAAGTAGTTCTAAATGAGGAATAGGATAATAATTGTCTCTATTCTAAACAAAGACTAGAACTACAGGCCACAGGTCAGAACCACTGCTCTATAGGACATAAACTCACTTTACATTTTTCAGATAACTTTGTGTGGTATGCCAGTATGTAGGGTGTTTTCTTGTCAGCTTTACAGCTAATTCCCCTGTTCTTCTGCGCGGCGCTTAGTAAAAAAGTACAAATACACACACCACCCCCTCTGCACACTCAGACACACACTTTACTAGTCAGCGCTATTGAATTCCTGCAACAATGGCCGCTCATCCCTTGGCCACCCAGGCTGCACACTTGCATGCACACTAACACCAGCATCACTGCATCACGAGTTTGGCCTTTTGTTCTTCCATTGTGTTTTCCTTTACTGCCATTCAAGTCACCTTCTCCCACAGGTCAGGGGCAGGCGCTATCAGCTGTAATCTGGCCTACCCAAAAATGCAATGGAATTATGCTTAATCGGTTCATCAGAGTATTGGTGTTCGAGCTGCAGACATCGTATACTTCCTATATCCCATCACACGCCCATTTGGATTTAGTCATTTGTACAGTAATTAAAATAAAAGAAGGAATGTCACTGGAATCCCAACTTTTGCCATCCCATATCTGTTCTTCTTATCTGATGACCCTTTTTACACCTCCGTCCTCTTGAATATTCTGTCAATGAGTGCGTTCACAGTCAGATAACAGGCAGGGGCTTATATAACTTTTGATTCACAAACTTAATCATTATTTGTTAGAGAATGGCTCGACAAATATTCCATATTAATCTTAACAACAATCTCGTCTGTCGGGTTTAAACTAAAGGCCTATCGTGGCTTTTAAAAATATAAATACACTGAATGTCTAATATTAAACTTTATATTTGGATTCCCTTTTGGGCCCTGATCCATTATTTGGGAACTTTTTAAGTAGATAAGAAAAACAACCAGGGAAAAAAACATGAATGCTAAATGCAGTGCAGAGCACTCACATACCAACTCATTTACATTATAGTTCATACATAAATGTGGAAGGAACAGTTAAATTGCTGTGTTGCAAATGCAAATTATCTCACTATTATATAATCCTGTCTGAGTAACTCTTCAAACTCTGGTTTAGTGGTTAGTGTTGGAGGTATCAGATTCAGACAGAACCACTCTGCCGCGCCTAACAAACGAGGGGCTGTGGTGGGAAGGCGAGGAATTTACAGCATCTACCTTTCATCTACACAGGTGGGCTGACCGCGGGTACATGCGCTTCACTATGAGCCCAAGCCTTTAAGAATGTGTGGCGTAAGAGCATTGTGGGGCAGTTTGTAACCAGTCACAACAGCCATCCAAGAAGCCAATCATCCCAGGAGATCTCCAGGTGGTTACCGGTACTTGTTTTAGTGAGTGAGTTTATTTGGCACAACCACCTTCATATTGCACAAATGTATGAGCTGGAGCAGAACATTTGTTGTAATTTCACTCTTTCAAACTACTTTAAACTTCATCTTATTCCAATATTCAATTTAAACTGGATACTATTTAAATAAGGCCTTAAATACAGAGAAAATACAATTTTATTCTCGAAGAGACATGTTTTATTTTGATTATGTATAATTTAGTCTGATTTAATATAACTACAATCTAAATCTAAACATACAAAATGTACATTAAGTGACTTTTCCGTGAGTAAATGTGTATTTACATCTGCGCAGCACAGACAATGGCCTTATGAGTGTTTTGAACATAAAAAGTCAAACACATGCAGAACAATGAACTGGCAAAGACCACAGAATCACTTTTGTCATTAAATTTATTTTGTTAGTTTAATTTCTATAGTAGGTGAGGAACAGTCACACAAACGTAAGCATAGTTTTCAGAAGTCACAGTGTTTCAGACATGGACATTTTTTAATTACAAAGAAGATGGAATAATCTTAAAAGACTCCTCTTCTCCTCCTAAAAAAACCTTCTGCTCTAAAGTGTTGCTGATCTCCCCTCACCATTGCCCCCATCTCACAATGCAAACAAAACAGCATAACTCTGCAACAAATAGATATATTTATATATAATATATATATATACTCTTTAAAAATAGAACTTCAGTCTAGATACTAGCATCTGTACAAACTACAAAAATAAAAATTTAATATAAATAATTTATATGGCATGACATCAACATTTTTGAAATAAACTAAAAACCAATGCAGAAGCTCTCTCTTCCCCAACACGTTCTTTTATAGCTTTCTATGGTTAGGTCATGTGAATGATACTTTGCTGTTTTTATCTTCACAACTGCATACTAGCTAATTTACACTTCACACAAAAGCTGCCACTGACATGACATGAGTTTTCCCTGCATTTTAACCTGGCAGTGATAAGACCAATACTGATCAATGTAATACACATTGTATTAGTCCATAAGTCCATAAGCCTGCATTAGGCTTATAGACAGAAAATAAAAAAGACACAACACACTGGTGTATTATGCTACAACTCCCTTTGCATTGGATTAAATAATTCCCTTTTGAAAAATAAACAATGAAATACACGACTGTTACGCAAAAAGTGACAGACGTGAACTCCGCTTATGTGTTTATGAGCTTACAAAAACTGCAAAAAAATACCTCATCATAGCTCTTTCAAGTAGTTTCAAACAGCAGAGGACACAATACAAGACAATGGTGATCTAACTAGTCTATGGTGGAGTAGACAATACAAACAAAATACTGAGCTTTGAGAAACATAGGCACAATGGTCGCCAAAACTGTGACACACAACAAAAACACAAATATGGACTACAGAGCTGATGGGGGAGGAGAAACTGCATTTTAAGGCAAATCACTTAAAATTATTTTAAAGTGTAGCAGCAAAAAAGAAAAAAATACAAATAAAGATAAAACACTGACCATGTATGCTCAATAGACTAATATCTTAATAACCTTTTATGTTGACACTTTTTACATGTAACACATCTTATTCTGTACAATGTAGGGGGAGAACACAAGTGTCCCATAGAAACAAATAATCTTTTACATCTTACACAAGAGTATACCCATGTTATACAGTACTCTTTTAAATAGCTTCCCTCTTTTTAGTATAAAATATATACTCATAAAATTATATAATTATTAAAACAAGGCCTTTGAATCAGTCCTTGAAATAGATCTTCTCCATGCTTTAGTGAAGACTATGTACAGAGTTGTCAAGGTGCAGGGCTGGTGAGGCGACATGGTGCCTAGTGAAGCAGCAACAAGTTTGAAACTCAAACAAGGAGACACGAGGGGAGAAGAGTCTAGCAATCTTTGGACGCTTGGATCCTCAAGCCACCTAGAAATAGATGTTTAAAACAGGTTAAAAACTGGTACATTGATAGGCAAGAGAATTTCTTGATGATTTAACAAATAGGTTACCCACCATGTGTCTTGCCTGGCTGGTGCTCAGTCTTGTTGTGCGTTGCTTCTAAGTCTTGGAGCTCCAGAGAGTCTCTCTTACATGAAGAAAAGTTTGTTTTGTCACTGTAAGTCCTTTTAGCAGCCTCGAAACAGTCCGACTCGCTATCTGTGTCAAAACCTTCATGCATGTAGCCCTGATAAGCTGCTCCCGGTAAGGTCGGGTGCACAGCCACGGTGACAGAAGCAGTTGCTGTCACCATGGTAACAGGTCCCTGTGTGCCCTGCACAGTTGGCAAGGCAGGGCCGGGCCTTTTAGTCCTGTTGGGCAGAGGCCCTCTGTTAATCTGAAGCCTGGGGTTGCTTTGACTAGTCCTCCCAGTGAAGAACGCCCTGTCGCCGGGCAAAGGCTGACTGGTCCGTTTATCTCCATCCCAGCACGTAACCTGTGACCCATGTGTTTGTGATGGCTCCACTCTTCCTGCTGTGTTCTCTTTGAAAGGTTTCACCACCTATCAAAAACAGCAGTGGATCAGATTTAGAGTTTTACATAATTTATTGAGTGTACTTTTAACAGAGTAATTCTCCAACATACCGTGAGCTTGGGAAAGCTGGGGTTTGTGCTTGCTTCTAGCAGGATGTGTGATGTGGGTGGCACATTAGCATGAGATGCTATGTATGCACTCCGGTCACAGTACTTATAATCATCTTCAATACCAGAGGTGGTGGTCACTTCAGAGTAGTACTCTGAATCGGAGGACTCTGAGAAGGCTGGTGGATGGGACATCCTGTGATTGTGGTGGCCTGTGTAGTAGCCATGGTGGGTCATTGGAGGAGGCATTGAAGGTTCAGGTGAAGGCAGTCGGCTTGAGTTATCCACAGGTGTGACCTCAGCTGGAGGCCCCATCAGAGATAAGAGCACAGGCAGCAGGACCAAACCATTCAGCATGCCCAGAACAGTAAGGATGGCCAGCACAGCAAAGAAGTACCTAAAAGGGGCAAAAAAGGAAAATGTTAACTTAACTACCTTACTTTATTAACTCTTATTTAAATGGTCTGTTAGCATCAAGATGATAATGCCAATACCAATAGGTTTACACTCAGTAGCTTATATAATGTTAAAGAAAGCTAAAATAGCAAAATCTAAAAATGCGCACATAATTGGCACATGAGGAAGGGAAGTTGCTGAGTGGAAGAAGCCAGGGAAAACCCAGTGTTTGTATATCAAAGGCATGGGGTGGGGGGCAAATCTGATTCGCAACTTAAGTCCAACTAAAACATGCTTTGATGGCTTTGCTGCTGCTACACAACCTTCTCGTGCTCTGTTTTGGACTCTGTGTGCGTGCATCTCAGCGGAGCTCTGAGGAGGCCACGGGTGGAGGCAGAGCCACAAGAAAGAGCTCCCCAAGAAAATTAGAGGACTCCACTTAAACACTAACAGAAAGCAGAGCGAGAGAGACATTGCGATGCTAACCACCAGCCAGACTTTAAGAGGTTGTTAAGAAAAAAAAAATTAAAAGTAAGAAAAATAAGTCAAAATGAACAAAGGTAATTGTTGTAAAAGTGTTGTGGAATGTGCTTCTGTCCACTAACACAACACTTGTCACCACTTAACATGGTAAAGCTCAATGTTTGGGAAAACATTTTTGGGGAAAAAAAAACTGTCTCACACACAATCAAATTGCATTCTTAATCCATTGAAGCGGCTTCTAGCACAGAATTCAACAAAATCATATTTTATCATTGACTTTCTGCAAAAACACACATGCAAACAATGTGTCCTGGAGTCATGGGGACCTCCAACAGCGTCTCACTGTTCGGAATTTTGTTGTTTATATAAACTGTAATCTTTTCCATTCGTGGTGAGGGTCTGGGGGGGCATGTCTATATGCGTGTGAGAAAGCGAGTGTTTACATGTCTCCACATATGTGCGTATTTGTCCGCACATTTGTGTCCCTCATGCTGGAAGTGCGTACGAGTGAGGGAAGAAAGAGCGGACTTGGAGTGAGTCTCGCTGTTTATTCAATGCATTACAAGCCCAGGAGATGTTTACAACTGTATATTTATGCTGCTCTCCTGCTCGCCAGCTCTGACTTGGCCCTTTCACCTGATCACTTCTTCAACAATGGCTAAACAGGACCTCCTGCAGAGAAAACGTTACGTTTTCTTTAACATGCCACACAAAAAAGAAGAGTCCAACTTAACTCCTATCTATTGCATCATAATATTCATACATATAATAACACAATATAAGGCCAACCAGATGGTATTTATCTTCCTTTGCTTCTGTTTCTGTATGGAAAACTGTTCTGTTTGAGTCATGGAGGCCTGCTGTAGTGAGTGAGCTCAAGGTTGTGGTTTGGGTTTTTGGGCCACGACCACATTCATCTGAAAAACATCAAGCTATTCGCCTTTTTCCACTCTGACCATGAAACATCGGTAGAACGCACACATACATTCATTCTGTTCACACATTCAGCCTGGGGAGCTATGGCTGTTGGTGGGCTGATCCTCCAGGGCTGACCAGTTCAAATTTAGTCTCATTTTTTCTACCTAACATGAAGAAAGCCAAAATGAATGATAGGAATTTTTACAGATTCCCCCATGTGTAGAAGTAGACGGGGTGAATAAGAGCGAGAGACACCACCCAGTGGGAAGCAGAACACTTCCATGTTTACGAGCAGCTGCTACACACCCTTGATGTTTTCCCCATTTGTTGTGCTCTGAGGTTAAGGAGATAGCGGATGCATGTGTGCTAAGATTGACAGAGCCAGGTGTATGTTTGTCACTGTGTGTGTGCATAAATAGCGGTATAGCATTTCCACCTGCATGCTCCGATGACCCCCCACAAAGCTTCCTAAGTGAGACTAGACAACTGGCACCACACATCAACAAGCAGCAGCAATGGTGCCAAACCAAAACAAAGCTCTTCCGAAGTTGACATATGGTATGTGAACTGACATGATGACGGTTGTGTCACCATACCACCTGCCACCTGGGCATGTAGTACTTTACATACATACAAACAAACATATACACATGCAGTACTATACAGCATCTTACCTCATAATGAAGTCAAACTCGGACCCTGCCAGCATCAGAACACCCAGCAGTGTGGAGATGGCTCCGTCGACCACCGGAGCGAACATGTGCTCCAAAGCCACAGCTGAGCGTTTGTTCCTGTTGCCAATCGCCGCCAGGAAGCCCTGTGGTAGAGGTAGAGTATGAAATGAGTTGGAGACCTTGCTGAAGGTACAAAACTTGCATTTGCGGGCTATAACTGGCACCCTTTTTGAATTTTGGGTTTTGTAGCTCTTTGCGAATAAAGTCCTTCCAGTGTGATGCCTTAAACCTCCCTATAATTCCTTAAGAACTCAAATTTCCATCCCCCATTTAAATTGCTATTATAGGAAACATTCCAGATGTCATTATAACAAAGAAATATTTTATCATAAAAAAAGAGACCTACCAGTGCGATGTGAACGGTGAACTCCACTCCAATGCCAACTGAAGCAATGAGGATAACCACAGGGATGGCACTCAACTTGATGCCGATCAATCCCATAATTCCGAATAACTCCACTGTCATCATGGCCAGAATAAACACCTGACAGAAAGATATGGAAAGACATTGTTATAGATCAACTTTTAATAGTGAGACAAACCAGACAATAAATGGGACTTATGGGCTTTGGAACTGTTTGTATGGCAGGCTTTTTTCCTGTTCACCCCACACAATCTTTGACCCAGTGCAGAGGATCCTGACCACACAGCTTCGGATTACACACCCTAGGGCTAATACCACAGTCTTCTCCTCTCACTCTTTTTTTTCCTTTTCTATAAGTAAAATGACAAGTGCACTATTACAATGTTTAATTAAAATTATAGTAACTTTTTCCCTCCAAAATTCACAAAGTTAGCTTCAGGTGTTAAGGGTAAGCCACAACACAAACAACAACAGGCAGTCAGCTAATTTGAGCGTTTGATCACAGCGGGGACTCTCACACCAGGGTACAATTTCATTCAAAATCTATAGCCACTTTGCATACATGCTACGCAGCGCCTTACTTCTGGTATAGCAGATGTATGCGAGTTACAAAGTCTCTACCGCTTTTGATCACATTTGTCTAAAACGATTTCTTCTCGCAGCTTAAATCAAACACATTCCAATTGTAAGTGGGTCTGTTGTCGTGCTACACTTATATTGGTGTATGTGGGGGCCCTGAGGTAGCTAGCAGCGGTCCCACCAGCTTGTGTGTGAATGAATGCTTTTTAGACTATTCCTCACACACATGCATATATCCCTGATGGATGGGTTGAGTAGGCCAAGGTCGCAACTGGGCAGGTCTGTTCTCTCCTCTTCCATGTGACAAAAGCTGCGGAGGGAGCTAGAGGTAGAGGCTTCAGGAGAGCAAAGCCTTTCCTTCGCTCCTTTGCATTTCTCTTTCTATGGCCGACCCAGCCTGCATTAGAATGACAAAGGTCCTTGTATTTGTGTGTGCGAGCGGACTGGCCCTCCACAGAGAAAAAGGGGGCCCCCAAGACAGAATTATTGAGCTGTGCTGAGAGGGGAAAGTGAGACGAAGGCTGCAAGGTACTAATGATATTGTTGATGAAATGAGCGGATAGAAGTAGAAAGTGGACTTACGATGATGCCAGCGGTCCAAGGGTTGAGCAGGAGAATGGCGCAGACCAGGAAAGTGCAAGCCAGGACAACGCTGATTGACAGAAGAAACCAGTGTCGAAGTCCAATGTACTGCTCCCAGAACAGGAAGGGGTAGCCGTTTGGGTAGTTGAACACACCCTTGCGGCTGAACTCGTCACAAATGGCTCGCACACTCTCAATGGCCTCCACAAAATCACTGGCCTGTCTGAGACCGTTCAGGTAAAATGGAAATTGGGCAAACTCCAGAGGCTCTGCTGCTGGAACTGCAAAAAGGAGGAAGAAAACAAGGGTGTTCATACGCTAAATGCCAGAAAATTAGCTTTAAAAGTGCTTGGCAAACCCACATTAGACATGCGCTTTCAGTTAAGGCAGCTTAAACCCAAAGCAATTTGTGTTCAGATGAGATACTTACTGCGCAGATTCTCCCCTGTGGTGTCGTACTTGTCATGGATCCACTCTCTGGGATGGGGGTAAAAGTTGGCCTGGGAAGCAGCGTAGCCCAAAGGATCGTTACTGACCCAAACAGTCAGATAAATGTAAAAGACTTCGGGTGGGATGAGACCTTCAGAATCCACCAGTCGACGAGAAGTTAACTAAAAAAAAAGGTAAGCATGTTACAAGCTGGTCAGGAAAAGTCAATAACTACACATAGATAACAACCGTTGATAGATGCATACCTGGCTGTAGTTAAATGGATCTTTCTTGGACCCTGTTTGGATTAGCAGCTTGTAGGCCAGAGCTCCATCCTCTGTGCCGTTGCGATAGCTGTCGGCTGTAATCCTGCCCGACTGCCAGTCTGCATCAAATGCAACCTGAAGCCCTGTGAGGTAAAACACACTTGTAAGACTTCTATTTCATTCGATGTCATTCATAAAAAACACTTTATTTTGACAAGAACATGTAAATCAATGATGAAATAGTCAAACATCCAGTTGTTTTGTTTCATCTCGTTTATCAACCGGCTGGTTCTGATTGACTTGTTCGCTATTACTTCCTCCTGACTGGGCCTCTGACAACTTCTAGCCTGGGGAACTTTGACAAAGATAACCTGTGACCCCCAGCCAGTCTACGGCACCACCCCAAGGCCCAGGTGAACGTTACCACTGAACTTTCACTCACCCATCACAAATTCTCACCCTAACACACTTTTGCACTTACTATATCCCGGGGCGAAGAACCCAAAAACCTAATGCTGACATCATTATTGAACGACTAAGGAAAATCAACATACTTCTTTACTTAGACATTAACAAAACAACATGTAGTTCCTCTTACCTCTGAGCCAGTCTTGGAAGTAGTGCAGCCACATGCGGGGAAGCTTGTTGTTGCTGTCTCGGACCACGCATTTGATCGAATTAAAGGCATTGTGAAGCTGAATGAGTAGTCTCTGTGAGCGGGCATAATCAAATCTGTCCATTGTCACCAAGTACATATTATAAAAAGAGAAGTACTTGAACTGCGCATCAATAAAGTCATACTCCTTAGTGTCTCTTGGCACAATGTCTGTTAGGTATAGTCCATCGTGCACCATAGTGGTCCCGTAAAGGCTTAATCCGAGTAGTCCAAGGAATAAGACCACCACAATAGCTTTGCTTTTGGGCTTCAACAACAGAGGAGCATATTTGTCCCGGGCAAAGCTTGACAGGTTCCAGTCCAAGAATGGCAGAGGGACACACTTTTTCCCTGATTTGGACTCCTCCACTTGGGCCAGAAGATCCCGCGTGGAACTGGAAGTGGGGGTGAAGAGCTGAGATCCAAAGGGGTCGGTGACAGGACTAGTTGGTGTTGGTGTTGTAGCTAAAAAAAAACAAAACAAGATCATTTAGATTTGGATGGATGTTGGTTGCATTCACAAAACAAAAACAAGCTTTCCTTACCTTGTGTTTGAGAATTATTGCAGACGATAATAGATGGGCTGGTGGATATCTGCGATGTTGGAGGGAGAATGGTGACGATGTGCTGCCCCGCTGCATCACATTGTGTAAAAGCTTGCACAGTAGTGGTGATGTGAGTGCTCGTGGTGATGGTGGACCCTGTGGTATATTGGTGAGCCGTAGAGGCTGTAGAGGCATGAGACTGCTCTCCTGCATCGGACACCTCATGAGCGGAAAGGTGAATGACACGATCGGAGCAGGGGCTGTAAAGGCAGCACAGAACGTCCAGTCGCTTGTCCTCTCTCCGGTGCAGGTCCAAGCTGAGGATAGCGGGGAAGATAAGCAGCACCATGGCAAAGTTGAACACAACCACAACGGCCGCCTGTAGGAGACATATTGAAAATGTAAATAAATGGAAGATGTAAAAATACTACACTAAGAATATACATGAAAGAGGACTCTATACTACACAGTATTTTTGTTGCAAGTCAGGGCAAAACCATCACCCACAGCAGGCTTCAAACTCAGCCCAGTCTCTCAAGCTGACAATCTAACTAGCTCGTGGTTTCCACTCTGTGTATGTCTAGGGCATGCTTGTGTGTTAGCCAGACCACCCACAGTTACAGTCACAGATCAGAGAAAACCGCTTTGACGACCAATGATATACTATGCACTCTTCTACCCTCTTTTTGTCTACCTTTTAGTCTTTCTTTTCTTTAGATTATTCCACAATAAAATACACACACAAATAGCCCCGTAGGTGGAGTGGCAATAAACACAAAGAGGGAACAAAGAGTCCGAATAAATGTCACTTCCCTTAAGTTATCCTATTCATTTTCAAAGCAGCCCCAGGCCCCTTAGTGGGTGATTGTGCTGAGTTCTTTGAAGATTATGTGCAAAACATACCTGCAATGAAAACGCTCGTAGTGCAGGGATGGGCACGAGGGCGGCCATAAAAAATGCAATCATGTTGTTGATGGAAGTCAGAGCCACGCTGGTGCCTGTGCGACGCAAGCAGTCTCCTGTCTTCTCCTAGAAAGGAAATCCATGGTTAGAGAAGAACATTGAACCATATTTGTATTAAAAAGGTCTTGAAGAGTTACCTTAAAGGGGATGCTAGAGCCTGTTTCCGTAAAGGAGTGGGCCAACAGAAACATGTCATCTACACCAATGCCTAGGGCCAGGAATGGAAGCACCTGTGGCAGAAATGATTCATTATTTAAAACATGATTTATGTTTAAGATTAAAACAAATACTGTGATGTGTTTTATACAGTTTGTATATCTACCTGGGTGGTTGCAGCATTGAAGGACAGGCCTAGCAAGGAGCAGAGACCCAATCCAGCAGCCACAGACAGAGCTACCAGTAGAACACCGGCAAGCCCCACTGCACCCTGGGACTTTGCGCAGTCCCACCGCAGCATGGTCACACAGGCATAGGCCAACTGCAAAGAAAACATATGTAATTAGAATAATAATGCATCAGACGTATGTAAGTATGCACAAAATATTAGTTTCATCTAGATTTTCAAAATAACAGTCAGCCTACCATTAAAAGGTATCCCCCAGCAACCCTGATCACGCTGACATCAGAGAAGGATTTCATGATATCGTTTAGGGTGGTGGTTGAGAAAGCATGAAGAGCCTGGCTGGAGTTAGATGGGACACTCTCGTGGACCACCTGGTAAATCAACATAAATAACGTTTGTAACAAATATACAAAAACAAGACCACTACAATGTATTTGGTTGCTAATGATTCCTTAGTGAGAAGCCCATATTTTAACAGCTTCTTTGAAATGTGCGTGTGTGCGCACTAGCATGTGTGAGAGTATGACAAGTGAGGAGTAATGAGCACAGATGCCAGAGGTTGTGAGGTCAAAGGTGAAAATGGATGGGATCAGATGGCTTTGGAGGGGACTTCTCTCTCCCTTCTACTCCATGCCACAAATTGACCAACACTCCTCAAAAGCTCAAGAGCGGTTAGTCATCACTACCAATCTCTGGCACATCTGTACTTGCTTTTTTAATGTGTCTAGAATGTAAAAGGTGGGTCCAGTGTCTTATATCGAGTTGTGTAACCCCCACTTCCACTGGTCCACATGTTGATGACCGGCCTCCCCTCCTTACTAGCACTGTGATGGGTGTCAGTTATCAGGGCAACAGCTTGTTCCTATAACTAGGTCTCTGACAGAGAGAGATGACTGGCCTACCACACAGACTTATATATATATAGTATATACCTAGTGCCCTGGAGTGCCCCGTGATTGGCTTTACAAGGCAGCTGAGGACTGATGGAATTCAGCTTTTAAATGTGTGTCCAAAAACAAAACAAGACTAGGAAACAGAAGTTTCACTCTACTCTTGACAGAACCTGTTCCATTAAGTCCATTAAATCTGTGTACTTACTTCAACAAATTTCCTTTGCCAGGACTCCAGGATGGCAGTGGCTTTTTCTTCATTCCAGTTGATATCATGAATCTCATAGTCATCCTTGAAGTGCTCATAAAGCTGCTTAGGACTCATCAATAGGAACATGGTTTGGAGAGCCTCCGCACTGTAAAGGTAAAGAGATAGTTATGATTTGGTTTTGATATTTCTAACCGTAATTCCTATGCACTACGTCTGCTGAAACATGCAAGACTACTGTTCTTGTGATGGCTAAATGCTAATGTTGCTACCGGTGCATGTGCAAATGTAAACAGTTTAAAGCAGGTATTATATCCTCTGTCTGTCTAGACCGTGATCCCAGATGTCCCTGGGTTTTCTTGGCACGACCACACTGAGCGAAAATTTGCAGGAAACTGTCATAAATCATATCTTAAACCAAAGGCTCTGCAGTGACAGGTGGCAATCCTTCAGAATCCAGTATCCTGACCAACACTGTTACTTCATTTGTTTTGGCCATATTTAATTCCTTTCAAAGCAAATGGAAATTAAACTAGAAATGAAACTACAAGAAACGTCTTGTAAAAAATAAATTTAAAAATCGCGTTTTAGATAAGGCCTTACATTTTGTTCAAATATTTTAACCTGACACTATTTTCACTACAAACTTTTTTTTTTTTTTTTATTATTGAGACACATAATTCAACAACCAACCGAAGCTCAGACTTGCACACACCTTAACAGAGTGTCCTGGATGTTCTTGACCCGGCCCCCCAGGATCAACTCCTCCTGCCAGTGCATGAACTTCCTGCTGAAACCATGGCAACCACCCTGGAGACGCCCAGCAATGTCAGGGCTCTGAAAAGGCGGAGGCGGAAAAAAAAAGTCAGCCATTTCTGCCTGAAAACACCGTATTCAATACAGCTTCATTTTGAACGTACCACTTGTAGCTCCTTATTGGGTGCGCTCAAAGGGCAGTCTGGGTCTGAGGGGTCTAGACAAGGCCTGTTCATGTATGCGTGGCCCACCTTTTAAGCAAATAGTATTGTTAATGAAAAAGTACATGTAAAAAAAGTAACGCAATTAATTACTCAAGTACCGGTATAAGAAATATTTAGTGGAATACAATCCTACCTGTGCCTTGTCTAACATCTCCTTGAAACCTTCCAGTGGCGTGAACTGACTTAGCTCCTCCATGAGTTTGACGGGGTCTAGATTCATCCACTGGATATCTGGCATTCCTCTGTTAAGAGGAGAGGCACACTTGTAATGAGCATACAACAAGTATATTCAATCACAACCAAAGAATACGTTCACTCGGTTCAAGGGCATGAGGCGAGTGGCAGTTACAGGGTAAAAAAACGTTTATTATCCTGTTTCACGCTGCCACAATGCACGGGGAAGAGGCACAGTTGCACCCACTCCTCAATGTCTTACACTAAGTCATAACGATTACTTCTGCCTCAGCAACATCTTGATAACAAGTGAATACAGGGAGGGGGTGTATCAAAAAGGTGACTGCGTACATTAGAAAGATACTGGAAAATAACGCTATGGATTTAAAACTAAAACTAGTGCAAACAATCACACTGAACTGAAGTATGCTGACTCTTTTCCCACATACCAGCATCCTCTCTCCCTCCACTCCAAAGACACACTCCTTTATCAGCTAGTTTGTGCTTGAGTGAATCAGGTGCTTTTTTCCCTTAGATTGCTGTTCTTTGTTCTCCTCACTCTATTGCCTAAGCTTTTCTTCCATCTTTCCAGGGGAATGGATTCACACTTGCACCTCCTGTGATGAAAAGTGTAATTAATAAATCAGAACAGATGTTGAAGACTAGTTGGAGGACGTGTGAATCATCAAAGGCCCCTTCTCTGCCGCCCTGCTCAACTGGGAGACTGAAGGATGGGAAACATGGAATTGTTTCTCAATGTGCTGGCTTGTCATACAACATAGCAATGTCACTTCTTGACATTAACATTGATACATATATTGTTTGCAGAAAAACATCTGCAATGGTCTAAACGATTTCAATGAGTCAATTGAAATATCACTTCTCAGGAGGTAAAAAATTCAAATGACTCAATTTCTCAAAGAACTTCGTAAAGAAAGAGAAAAAAGTGTTCTGAAAACGCCCAGACTCCACTGTTAACCATCTTGTAGCTTCTCTCTGTTTTTCTCCAGGGACTTGAAGCTTGAATACTGCCCATTTTATTTGTTGGACAACTTGGGAGCTGGGAGCCTGGGGCATTACCATGAGAATGCTGAGTGTTAGCCGTGAGCGGACAAAGCTGCCCCCCCTCCCTCCCTGTTCTAGGGCCCCTGCACTGATGGACACTCACTCGTAAACTGAAAGAATGCTTACCATTGTTTGACCCAAAGGGCTCCCTTGCCACCACCGCCACCCCCTCTTCTCTACCAACCCACCACCCAGCCATCTCTCCCTCCGGGTCCCAAAGAACTCTATTACTGAGCCGGGCCGCTGTCAGTCACTGCAGCCTCTGACACTACAACTGTATGTCTCCATCTATGCCCATAGCCAAGCAGCCCTCTACTAAATGTGAACTAAAGCAGGACTTACGGCAAGTAGGCGGAGCCTCCCTGTAGTTTGGCCCCTTCCCAAAAACAGTCCAGGGGTGTGATTATCATACAGGGGAAGAGCTTGTCAATCATCTGAAAAGCATAAAAGAGAAAAGTTTAACCTTGCTCATATGTAACACCCCAATGTAAATCACCAATTCAAACTTACCCGCTCAATCATGACATTCTCAATAATTGGCACACCTGATTTGTAGCATATTTTATTAAGGTCCCACGATCTAGAATAGAAAATGGCAATGTTAAGCATTGAACTCCAAGAACAGATATGTCATCACATATGTCATCTTTGAGCCATAAAAGGCACACTTACTTTCCAAACAGTGACAACTGGACTTTGCTTGCCGACAGGGCGGCCTCCATATGCACCAGCAAAGCCTCTTGGGTAAGGATATTAGTGCCCTCCTCTTTGGGGGTCTGTATGAGCATCTGTGAGGTGAACACCGACTCCTCCCCCTGCTTTTCCCTGGTGTATCGCAGCTCCTGACTTACTCGGCTGCCAGCTGCAACACAACAAACAGCCATCGGATTAGAAGATACATTTGAATCATTGTACTTTTTGTTAGTATCCACACACACTTCCACAAGAACACACACATGCATATGGAGCTACGCCCTTGGCCCTCAACAGTGTTGGTTTTGAAGGCACTTCACACAGGCCCACGTCTGGCCAAGAGAAATGAGTAATACAGATTCTCATTGGTTCTCTCTGCCAAACAGATGTGCCCTGTTAGTTAGGAACACCAGCCTTCTGATGCCCCAACCCCTCTTTAGCACTTCAGTCAGAAGCAACATTACTGTATCCTAGAGAAATCTCAAACAAATATGCCGCACAGAGGTAGTGTAAAGAAAGTTTGTGGGCTATGTCGTACTGTGTGGTGGACTCCAGTCCCCTAATTACAGGAGGTTGCCCTGAAAAGAGTTTGCCAGCCAGGGGGATCTGTGCCTGTGCCAAGTGGACATAAAACATGCCGCGCTGTATCACAGAGGGCCCGTCTGCCCCCTCTAGCTCTACCACTACATGACAACCCAGTGCAGAAAGGGAGGGGGACAAAAAGTAACTTTGAAAACTTGGTTCTAACCCCAAAACAGTAGTTTGCCACAAAGCATCTATCGTCTACTATGCTTTGCTGTCTTTCTAATCATTATTTCCCTCTTTCTGTGTCCATGCGTGCACCTCCCCCAGCCCAGAGCAGGATCCTATAATTGATGGGGAGAAAAGAAAAAACAAACTATTCAGCCTACGCCGCTAAAAAGTGTGAGATCAGGTTAGAATGGTGGCGTCAGAGATGCAGTCCAATATTTCTAGGTTTCACTTTCAAGGCTTTAATTACCTACGCAGGGCCTGCCTATATCAGGTCACCTCATTTGTTTGGATTTTGGAGGTCAGAGCATCCCCCCAAAAGAAAATATCCCAAAAATAAGACTTGTTGAAGTGTTCAAATTGTGTAGATGGCTAGCTGACATCAATAACATGTTTCAATTTATATGTTAATTTAACGACAAATGTTTAAGGTTAGAGAATTCACTATGACAAGTTGTTAATGCAATGTCAATCACTGCATTGTGCGTTGATTATGTTTTTCTCACTGACTCCAGCAGATAAGCCGAAATACAAAAATGCTATATATAATACAGAAACAACACCCAAATGTGCATTAGGGATTTCTTTGAATGGTTGTTCACACTTACTCTCCAAGGGGAAGTACAGTCAACTCACTTTGCTCACACTGTCAAATACACTAACAATGAACATGTTTTAAGTCCAGACGAGCTCCCCACGACTCCACTCGGTTTCCTGGCTACACAGGATTCTAATCAAAAAGCCTACTACAAAATGGAAAGGCCTTCCTCTTCAGACATCTGTTAAAACCTTTTTTGACATTTCGTATGTTAACCTCTGCAGTGTGGCGTTTTGATCCCAACAGGAATTGGGTGGCTCGGAGAGACTCTGGCTCTGTAATTACAGGCCTCCTGAAGTAAATTATAGCTATTTGTGTCTCGTTCCTCCCATCTGGACCACCCAGACTGCTCCCTCTCTCCTCTTTCTCGCCTTCCACTTCAACCCCGGTCCGGCCCCAGCCACACAACTCCGAGCTCCCTGCTTCTGCTCTCACTCTGTGTGGACCGCTACTTCTTGCCTTATGAGTTTTGGTCAAAATGTCTTTTACTATACAAATTTGTCCTCCCTTTTCGCACTCGCTCTCACCCCCCTAACTTAACCCCGATCTGAGTAGTTATACTGCTCAGTCACAACCTTAAAGAGACAGTTCCCGGAAACGTTTCCCACCACTGAGAAGAAAGAGCCTTTTAGTGTGGAAAGCAGAACTTAACACCACTGTGGTTGGTGATTTTACTACATGGGTAATGTTGCAAGATATTAGACAAACAGTATTGGCATTTTTTGGGGTGCTTTTTGGATGGTTTGGGGAATAAGACTATTATGTACAGGAACTAGTATACAAAATATATCTTCCTGTACCACAAAAAAGCCCCTTAAATCACAAAAACGATAAAATATTGAGGATGGCAAGTCATGACATAATCTAACAGCTGTTTTTGTGCAGTGTTTTTGTGTGGTGCAATTCAATGGCATGACTGTGTACCAGAACAATATAGTCCTGCTTCCACCTGTCAACTGCATCTCAAAAAGCAAGAAAAGTGGTGTAAAAACAGACCGCATTTAAGATTTTGCATTTGAATAAGATTCTTTTGAGCTTTAGTGCATTTCTATTGGTTTCAGGCCGTACTAGGTCAGGACGGGCCACCTTCAAAGTTCAGTGTGATAGATTAGCTGGATTAGGGGGCCACTGAAAGACCCCACGCTGGTATGGAGGAAGACCTGAAATGACGAAAGCTGCAAGTGACAAGTATGCTAGTACCAACGATGACACTGGAAGAACAAGGGACAAGTAGCCTAGTACCTGCGATGACACTAGAAGAACTGCACACTAAAGTTTAAATAGGATGCATAAGTTCATCCTCCTATGACTTGACATTTCCTCTTATCAGTCAACAATCTGCGCTATATGAACAAATGTCTGTGGCACCACCTCACAAAACCAGTCAGAGGTTGCAGACTGTGGGCATCTGCACACTGGTTTTCTGCCTGAGAATCAGACTATGGGGAGCACAGTCCTGCCCCGTGCCATTCCTGATCCCGGGCACAGCCTCAGAGCTGCCCCCAGCAAATGGGCGCTACTCCATACAACCCACAGCACTGAGCCACACTCAATGCACAGGCTTTTGTCATTCAACTCAATTTCTTTCAGAAGTTTCCCAACAAACAGTAGAATAAAATAAAGGAGAGTTTCTTTTTTTCAACAAAAGCAAATGGACCAAAACTTTCCCAGCGTGTAAGACAATGGGCGAGCAGGCTGTGGGAGGGTGAGGCTGGAGGCACACAACAGAAGCTGGCACTTCTGTCTTACCTATAGAAATACATTGTACACATTGTGCACACTGTATCACTCTGGGCATTTGTGTGATATAGTCACTGTCCCGATAAGTGTAAATAAAAGCATATGTTCCATGCTCCTCTCATCAAAACATGCCAATCTGAGTTCACACTTGTACGAGTTGATAAATAAGATGAAAAATCAGTTTCACTTACATTCTATTCAGATGTGCCAGTGGTGCTAGCCACCACACATAAATTTCCACCAGGGTTGGCATTTAGGCACTTTCTATTTCCATATGTATAGGCTTGCCTCTGCTAATTATGCTAATCATGGGCAGTGTTGGCCACTGTGAAAAATAGTCACATTAGACACTCCACTGACCGCTAATACCACTTAATGTGTGGTTGAAACATACATTCATCCCTGCCTGAAAGGCAAAATTTTTCCACGTTGCTGGTCTCATTCACATGAGAAATTAATTTATTGAGACCAAGAACCATTTCTCTCTCAAGTACCAAGAACATGTTGAGTCTCTCTCCATCACTCTGTCCCTTCACTTTTATACTTTGATGGTGTAAAGACAGTGGCAAATGGAGCAGACTCTAAGGTGACTGGTGCTGCTTTATTCAGTGCACAGAAAAGACAAGGGTTGGACTTGGCCAAGAGAAGAAAAAGTGCCACACTATATTGATGAAGTTCTCTGTATCTCTGTCTCTTACACTGCCTGTTTTCAGCAGATATCAACTTAAAGGCTCCTGCACTACTAATGTCACCCATCATGTCTGGAATTCAAAGTACATTTACATTCATGAGTCCAAATTGTATAATACTACAGTGCTTCCTGTGCTTGAGGATGCCAGGGTGTCCTGGTTGTCATCTACAGATTACACTGTACTTCTGGCTGCATAGCGTGTGTTTATTTGCTGGGGGTGGACTGACTCTGACTGTTGAAGGATGTGCATTGGGGGCTGAGAAGGGATGTTAGGAGCAGGACTTGGGCTGAGCGATGGCGGAAAGGGGGTGAGATAAACATTTGGAGGTGACCCAGGCTGACTCTGGTCTTGTTTGTTCTCTCTACCAGTGAGGTCCAGGGCCCTGAGCACGGGGAGTTTATTTATGTAGCTGGGGCACCACTGTGCACTATTCACCTCCAATAATGCCTCATAGAGCTGCCTTTCTCTGTCTGAACTGGGCCGCTGTGTGAGCTCACATGAATTATAGCATTTACCTGCTGTGCCGCGCCGAGGTTTGTTTAGAGTAACCACTCCAAACACACAAAGTGCCCACATGTGCACATGCTTATTGACGCAAACTCTGCCACATTTCGGCGTTCTAATCAAGGTGTACCTCAATGCTCTTCCCATCTGCTAACGGTCCTGTCTGATTTCATTGCGAGCCGATGCAGATTGTAAACATTCACGCTATGTAACTGTGTATGGTCCTGAGCTCCCCCTTTACAATCCTCTTTTTACATGGGCTTTTTATGGCACATGTGGTGAGCCTGCTATCCACATACGCCTGGTCTCCCTGCTCTCATATTTAGACAGCTTGAGTGTGTGTACACGTCTGTCATGCTTCACCTAAACTCTGCCAAGAAAGGATGAGTTTAGTTAACACAGGAATAAACACCAGCACTTTCACATTGACGCCATCGCTCCTTCTCATTCTGCACTGGACTTTCTGTTAAAAACCTAGAACTGTTTAGACAATTAGCCCACTGAATGTCATGCTTAGGTAGCTTCCTCTCTTCCAGTAAAAGTCAAAAGAATTCACTAGCTGCTTCATCCTTTGGGGCATGAGAAAGTTGTTGTTTTTTTACCTATAGCGAAAACAGCCGGTTGGTAAAGTGTCAGCTTGCAATAAACTTTCCAGCCTGTTCCTGTCCCAACCCCCAATGTCTCGCCTCATCTTCTTCTTCTTCCTGCACCTCTTTTTACGACCCTTTTTCTTAACTCTAGGACAATGCAGAGTTTGTCAAAAACGTACACCAACATGGTGACACTATCGGGGCCTATAATGTAGCTCAATGTGATTCTATACACACAAATACTTTCGAAATGATAAAAATTTGACCACTGATGAGAAGCAATTCCCCTAAAAAGAGTCACACTGCATGTATTATATTATATATATTTTTTGTATGAATTATTTGACTGAAATAAATGGACAATTATGTAACAATTGATCATAATATTATTCCTGTTTTTTTCATCAAACATATGGGGTAAATGCATCATTCACATACATTTCTCAATCATGCAAGTTATTATCTGTTGCGCATTACTTTTTTTTCAAGGGACAGTAACTTAAGGTGAGCACAATGACGCAAATTAATCTTACTTTCCTGCTTAAGACCTTGCTCTTGCACAAAACCCATTTGAAGATGATCCTTACAGACAAGTCTATATTGATTACAACGTATAACACCAAACCCCAAAACTGTGGAGCGACGCTACCCTTCACAAGGTTTTGATCTTGTACAAAGGAGGAAACAATTAAAAAGTCCTTGGTGGCCCAACTTCACAGCAAAAGGAAACAGACAGGTATCAGATTATAAACAGTGAGTCAGACAGACAGGAGGGCGAACGGTCAGGAAATACAGGCTGGTGGACAAATGGCTTGGACCAGGTGGCAAAGATGACAAGTGGAAACGTTGAGTGGCTAAAGTTGGGATAATATATGATAGGAAGCATATGCCGGGCTCTGGCATAGTTTACATCTGGTTGGCTACGGTTTCGCTTGTTTATTTTACACAGTTTAGGTGTGAAGGTTTGTTTAGGTTATAGAGATTGGAGGATAGACCGTATGCACAAAATCAGTTTAATTTATAGACGTTATATCTCTAAACAATATATCCAATTATCGGTAATTACACGTGCACTACTCTGAACTTTGACAAACAACTGGTCTAAACGTGCAACAGCAACATATATTGTGAACCCAAAGTAAATGCTCTTTACAGTCAACCCTGAAGATAGTTATGACAGTGGTGCTGAATTTAGAATAGTTGTTCTGTATCTCAACACTAATCATATTGACAGACATTTCCTCACAATAGACATTCAGTTTTTGAGAGCATTTGTCACACCTCACTAAAGTCTTTGCACAGTACTGTAGGTCATTCCCTGCTCCTGTTGCCTAGCTTATGTGCAATGGTGCATACTATTCTGTGCGAGATAGAGGCTGAGGGGAGCGCTAACCTCGCCTTGTTACCAAACCACTTTACTTTCCATTGAGGCCCTAGCAGCTTTGTCAATGGGCTATTGGTGAAAACAAGGCAGGCAGAAACTTTAGAAACACGGCCACGGCCCCTTAAAGGCACAGCATTCCTTTTTTTTTTGCAGGGTCCCCCCAACTGCTACCCCCATGTCAGTAATGCAGTCTAACTGCAAAACATCAGGAAGCAAGCATCGGAATGGCATATAGTAATAACAAATAAATTAGTCAAATGTTTGTTTATGATACATTTTTCCTCCTAAATTAAACAATTGTTTTCTTGTATATCTTGACGGTTCATCAAGAAGCTTTCAACTCAAAAATCTATAATGGATACTGACGTTTTCAAGCTGCTAGGGTACTTTTGAAGCGTGCTAAACAGGTGGGTAAACTTCACTTTTTTTTCTAGTGAGGTGGTAGTGGTGGAGCTGAGGAGTAAAAAAAGGGTGGGGGGTTTGAAGGAGGTGGTGCCTACTTGCCTGCCTTGCCTCTTGTTGAATGGAATCCAAGAATAGTTAGGGACCACACAGGGAGTAGAGGGAGAGAGAGAGAGTGAGAGAGGGAGAGAGAGAAGGGGGGAGGGGCCAGAGTCCTCAATGATGGCTAACCATTCACACAGTCCATCTGCTGTGGGGATCAAGCCTGGGGGTTTAAATGGATTTTTGTGTGTGTGAAATAACAAATAAAAAAAGCTGCCCCCGCATGATAAAAATGTTAACATGAAGGAGAAGTCAAAGATGTGTTTGCTCATCAAAGAAACCAGCAGGCATGAGTAGACAAGACTTAAGTTGTGAAAAGTATAACACGATTTGCTCTCAAAGACGTGTTGTTTAAAAGAAACCACAGAGTCTGTCTGGAATGTGCGGCGTACACGGACAACAAGGAAACAACATCAAACAAGCTCTCTTAAATCCTTCATCTCGCCTCGGCGCTGTCAGTCACAGAACACCTAGTGCCCTTGCATGGCACACATCTGACACTAACAAGGCCACCCTGCAGGACTGTCACTCAAACTCTATTTATGACCCTCGGAAAATGAACTATACGTAAGGACGGCGCAACATGCTCATAATACAACCCATGCAGCCAAAAGGAAAAACAATATTTTGCTCACCTTCCACCCATAGTTGTTCGATGTCCGTTTCGATTGCTGCCACCCTGAGTCCTACAGAAAGTGCTCCGAATACTAAGAGTCCGATAAAGAGGACTTTCCCACAGTGCCTCTGGATGTGGCAGCCCAGTGAGAAGAGAAGAGCCTGGAACCTGGCGCGGATCCACAGGGGAGCTTTCTGACCTACAGCTTTACCCTGCACCAGAGACAGAAGACAGTGTTAGAACCAAAGCACCATGTCAAAAGTTGTAATAATGCACATGTTACAAGCATATTTTGTGACATTACAACACACCTCTGCATACAGTGCATAACACAGTAACAGTTAGTTTGAACAGTTTATTATATATACTGTAAATTATTTTGTTTATAGCAATAACCTACAACTAATAGGCTACTTAAACATCCAAACGTAGAAAAAACATTTAAGTCTATTGCTGTCCTCTCCTTATGTTGTAGTTAATGTGTGAGTGTAGAATTTGGTAGGTTCATTTTTGGTAACACCAGACATGGCTCCTGACCTATTACCTGTAATTTTGTATGAATTATTTAGGGTTCATATCAAGCTATAACAGTATAATACAATAAAAGCTGTGAAGGCATGGCTACTTTACAAAAGCCAACACCTATAGAACAGTATTGATCCTTCCACAGGACTCTAGTTTTAGTTCTGTGGCAGGAGAAGTCAGAGAAAACTGCTCCAAATGTCAGTGCAGCACCAGATATTGCACTGGTGTTGTGGTTTCTCTTGAGCAGCGCTGAAACACGTCCAAGCATCCGGGCGGTCCAAAGATGCTTTGTCAGATCAAACTCAATCAGTGAATTCCTTTTACAGGACCCACCACATTTCCAAACACTGAGCCCTGGGCCAGTGCGCTCTCTGCTGCTCTGTACCAGCCCCAAACACGCACGAGCCGGACTAAACTCTCTTGTTTTGGAAAGTATAGGACATTAGCAAACACTTTGGTTCTAAGCCCATTTATGATTCAGCCATGTACAGCGTTCACATTGCTGTCCTTTCACTTCACGCAGAGAAAGTGGCTGCATTCCGCTGAGGTTTGCTCCGGAGCTCCGGTGGTCCCAGACCCCAGACGGAGCTCACTTCAGCCCCGCTCTTCCCACATGTGCCTCGCCTCTCACATGAGATCAAACTTCACAACTACACGAAGAACTAGTCACTGGCAACTGCTCCTGAATGAAAGATCTCTGAACACAGCAGGCAAAAGCAGACGCATCTTATCACCTTAGAGATCTGTTTAAGTGCGAAGGCGGCGTGGCAGTAGCTGGGTCTGCGGAGGAGCTCCGTGCTCTGCGGCTGCTGCGGCTGCTGCGGCTGCTGCTGCTGCTGGGAGCGCGTATAACTCGGGGGTAAATCTCCAAACACACTGGCCCCTGGGACCCCGCGATCCGAGGCCATAGTCCAAAGACTGGAGAGGTAATACTGCGGGCAAGGCAAAGCGACGTACAGGAACGCAGCGAGTTCACAAACAATAATCCAACATATGAGGGGATCGCATCCAGCGACACCGGCGACAAGTTGGAAGAACGCGTTCTAGTCTTCCCTGGAGCCCAAGAAGTCTCGAAACTCCATCCCAACATTATGCGCCAAAATCCGTAACGATCCTCCAGTCTTCATTCGCCCTGATAGTGAGAGAAACAGCGCTCAGAGGCTCGCAAACTCGTAGTAGATGTAGTAGTAGTAGTAGTAGTAGTAGTAGTAGTAGTAGTAGTAGTAGTAGTAGCGGTGCGTCTGAGTTGTCTAACTCCGTTCTCGTAGCGGTAACATTTGGATCTGTTCGCCTCTCGACAAATCCTGAAAAGGGAGGTTTGATGGAAAAGTGCTCCGGCTCCCATTGGCCAAGGAAGAGGCAAATTACTTTGCAAACATCGCCTATTATTAGCTGCTAAGCAACAGCTCACCAAAGTGGAGAGAGAGGGGGGACCACCCAGGCTGCTGCTGCCTGGGCTGGAGGGGAGGGGCTGAGGGGGAGGGAGAGAGGAACTCTTTCAATAAACTCTGCTCACACACACATGCTGCAGCTCTGCCCCTGTCACCAGGCCCCTGTCACCAGGCCCTGTCACCAGGACCCTGTCACCAGGCCCTGTCACCAGGCCCCTGTCACCAGGACCCTGTCACCAGGACCCTGTCACCAGGACCCTGTCACCAGGCCCCTAGCACCCTCAAGATGTCACACTTTTATTATTATTCAAACTATTTCTGTCTGATTCAATGGCAACCCATGCATCTGTGTCTGTGATGATATGGTGTGTGAAATACATATGTACATGTGCAGGTTTGAAATGCATGGTTTGGATATAATTGAAGCAATAGAGATGCTTCTTTTACATTTCAAATGTAACCTTTCTGTTTGCTTGTTGTTAAATGCTATGCGCATTATGTCACAAATATACACATTTTAAACATGCCCAAATGGAAATTCTATCCACTGAAAGCCAACAATGTCGGGACAGTGTTCATATGTTTGTATATCTATATTCCAAACCTGCTTACAGGATGGGTTTTGTGCTGTCATTGCCCCCCCCCTCAGGCGGCTGTGTGCCAAAGTAACAGCTGTACCTTCACCCCATGTGGCCCAAAGCTTCTAAAAGTAGGTTGATAAGTTTTCTTACACCTTAGAAAGCGTAGGTGCTTTGCCTAATGAAAATACGCTTGGCTTTATTAGTGGTTTGCTCATGAATGCACATTTTTACCAACACTTTGAATGTGCCCAGTCTCAGTGTAACGGCCCCTTATCTGTGCAGACTTTTTGGAACGTTTCCACATCTTGTCATGCATGATTTCATGAGTTCAGAAAGTTCTCCATGTCAGAACTCAGAATGAAAGAAAGACAGTAGACATATTGTTTTCTAATCTCCCACTAAAGAAGTCCTAAGTGTCTGGATGTGGTGCTCCTGTAAGCCCAGACCCTATTGGCTACACTCAGGACAGTATCCAGGGGTGAGGAGCAAACACTTTTAGCAGATCAGTTGTTTCTTACCTAAACATGACGTCTGCTGAACATTTGGCAGGTGTTAATACAAGGCAATTTGAAGCTTGGAAAAGTGGTGTGAATGATGCTCTTAGATACATTAACAGTGTGAACACAACGGGGATCACAGCTGACTGTCATTGCATCCATCATCTCTGTTTGCATGTGACTGGGGAGGAACAGTTACTTTGTCCCAAGGGAATGATCAGATCCATTTCCAGAGACTTCCATGTTGCAGGTTATTTAAACTCACATTTGCTGTGTGTAATAATACAACTACTACATTGAGATTTTTCTTTTAAATAGAAGGTGCTTTATACAAAAACATGTAGTATTTTTTTCCAAAAGCTAGCATTTGTTTATTGTTGTGTTAATAATAAGTATAGATTGGTTAGAGCCTCCCAATAAGGAGATCGTGGGTTTGATTCTGCATGTCCTCCCCTCATAGGAACAAGCGGTAGAAAATGAAGAAATTAATTAATGAGTAATATTCACAAACATGCCTTAATGTATCCAGATTACCACAATATCAAACTTTCACAATTTTAAGACTGTTACTTTCTATACACTATGAGCAATAAATCATTAAAAACAACAACATTATATATTAGGTTATTTCTATGCATTATGTATATTTTATTGTAAACAGCTGAAACTTTAAGACAAAAACAGATTTAATTCATGGCTTAAATGTTTGCTGTCTTTCACAGTTCAGGTGAAGGCTCTCGTTACAATATGCACCCTTTCCACTAGAGGCCACTAAAATGTGCCTGTTAATAATCACAAATATGACAATATCAGCTAAAATGTTGAAGATAAGAAAGAATCATAAGCACAACTAAAGTTTGAAGACATTGCTAGAATTTAGATATGATATGTTTCTACGTGATTGTTATTCATATATTTGCTTAGATATTCTCCCAAAAATCTTTAAAAAGCACAATTTCATATCAAATTCTGTGTCATCTCATCGCATATTGATGACTTGACATTTATCATCACAGAATATGTCCACATAAAATCGAAATTGACCTAAATTGTACGCCAAAAATATTCTTCATCATGCTTTCTTCTTTAAACGTGTGGATCCTTTTGCGTCCCCTTTAACCATTATAGTGTGTCTTCTTTGATGTGGCTGGACTTACTGGACTCGGGACTGAACCGGGCCGTTCTGGAGGGGACAGCAGCTGGAAATGGGAGCTTATGTGGAATGTGAGGAATTGGGTTGTGTGGTAGGGGGCCCCTTCAGTCCTAACAAACTCAGGGAGGTCCAGGGCCTGGTCTGGAGGCCTTGGATAAATAAACCAACGGAGATGACCATGCACTGTGGAGATAGCTGCCGTCACACCGCCCAAAGTCTAAACACTCACTAACCACATTTTCTCCTTCTCTTGTCCTGTGTCCCAACTGTTCCCCGTCCAGTAACTTTTATAACATGACCTTTTGAATTGTGGATACAATTTAGGGACATTTTAACTATTCAACGTTTTCTGAAAAATACAACAATCTCCCTCATTTTAAATCGGTTAAAAGATAAAGTTCAACGTTTTTTTCAAATTATGACATATGGTGCCTTTAATTTTCAGGTATTTTCTTGTGGTGCTACGACATTGTTAATGCAGTTACAACGATGCTACAAGAGTCAGTGTATCAATATGTTTTTTTCTGGTTCGTATTGTGTATATACCTCAACAACTACTATCACATTTGTCACACAGAGGCAAAAGTGGCCAATCTAGACATCCTATGATTAATTTTCAAGCAAATGTATAGTTTGTATGTATGTATAGCCCTTCAAGTCGACAAATCGTCAGACGGTCTTTGTCTTCTCTCTGCAGACTTCTCCCCGGGCTCATCTGCTTCACCACTCCAGCTCTTCCACTGGCCGTTCCTGCAGTTCATGTCTCCCCAGTGGCTCGGCGCACTCGAGCGTTCATCCGTGCATGCGTGGGTCTGTATGTGCTATAGGCAGAGCCGCAGCAGCACTGTCCAACATCCACACAGTCCAGTCTGAGGAAGCATTTATTTATGAAGCAGAGGCCCAGACACATTTCGATTGGGTAAGTATAACACAAAGAGAAACTAAATCTCCGTTACCATTTAAGACAAAATATAAAGTTGTACAGGACATCAGGCGTTGTTGCTCGGCGTAAAAAGCAATCATTCCTGTCAAATTCCAGGTGGTATGTTGGCATATTATTTACCAAATGAGAGGTTAAGGTTAAGGTATACTTTATAGCTCTCTGCTTATAATCAATTCTATAATTCCACTGGGGAAACCCGTCAGGAGCAGTGCGAGAAAGAACAGTGTGGTGACTGGAGAACCTTTTCTCAGATCTTCAGGCAGCATCTTAAAGTTTGAAGTGAACCAAAAAATCAATTTTCTTTTAGAAATAACACAATTCTAATGCAACATATTCAATTCCTTGCTACGTCTAATGTCTAAAATTTGTCATGGCATTTTGCTCTTGTGGCATGTGATCTGGTTCCATCCCCAACTTTTTAAAGTAAAATCATAACTGAGCTACTAAAATAGTTAAACGTCTGTTGCTGTATAGTTAATTCTGCTACAACTTCAACTAACTGCAGCTGAAAGTAACTAGTTCTATGACCATTAGCCTACCATAGCATACTTCACTCCATCCAAGCGTCAAATGTGGGGGATAAAATCATATAGAAAAAGGTAACGCTACAGTAGTATTACAATATATGCTACAAGTAATAAATATTGCACTGATTTGGCAAGATTATTTACACAAAATCCACACCAATTAAAGACAATTAAATTGTCCTTAATCATCATTGTTATAGTCTTGTGTAGCATGTTTGCCATTTTGTCTTTTTCTAACATACAGTATAATATGATTATCACAACTTCCTCGGCACATTTCAAACACTTTTCATAGCACATTGGTTGTACAGAAATAAAATAAGCAGCTCTAGAGGAGTAAAAAAAAAAAAAAGTTAATGCCATATTACTGTGGCTCCAAAAGCCAAGTGGAAAGTGCCACCCACGTTCTCACACAAGATTAATTATCATAATGCATTTCTTTAGCCCTTTGTCATAGTAATGAATGGTGGGCTTTCTGCAGCAAAAACACACAGAACGCAGAGAGACACAGGGAAAAACACACTTTTCACACAAGTCATTGTTGGTGCGATTGTGAGCGAGGTATTATCCCACACAGTTAGCAGGTGGTAGTGCAAACTCTACAGCTTCCTTTAAAACAAATCATACAACCTATGTTTATGTGAGCATGCTGTTGTGACTTCTGTCTTAGGAATATTGCTTCAAAAAGACATTATCTGAATGCATTTATTCACTCACAATTCAAATGTATAGCTGTTGGCAGGTTTCGAAATTGTTTCAATACATTTCAAGACCAATTAAATAATTTTGTACCATTGGCAGATTTATTTTCTATTATTTATTTAACCAAATTATGTTAAAAATGCCATTACATACATAGGCGTGAGACACATAGTGGACATCTTTTAAACAAACCTTGTCAAAACTCAAACCATTTTCAATATATTTTTTAACCAAGGCTTTATTTTTCAGTGAAGTGAAAAAAAGTCCTTAAAGTTTTCAAGTAAAGTCTGACAATACATTTTTTGCTACATATATTTTTTGCTAAATTTAACATTTTCTGTTACACTTCTGCAAAAGAAGCTTTCTCGATCCATCAAATCCTTTTCACACCACTGATGCCACTAAATGCACAAAGTCTCATCTAAAGTCAACCAATTACTTCCTTTGTTTTACCATTTAAGCTTTACCCATTGCTCCCAATCAAGCCCCCCCCCCCCTCCCCAAGTCAATATGCAGTTAATGAGCCTTGGGGGGCCTGCTGGTGCTACATGGCTTAGTCCGTGTGCAGAACATGTCCCCGGTTGTTATCCCATACACGTCGCTCTGTCTCCAAACACGCTATTGTTGGCTAAGTCACATAAGCAACTGTTGTATCTCTAAGGCTTGTAAAAAGGGCTGTGTGTGTGTTCGGATGGTTAACATGGTGGGGCTGGTGCATGGGGTGATCTTTATAAGGTAAAAAAAAAAAAAAAAAAAAGAGAGGGGGTGGAGGGAGGCTTGGTTCATTTGTGGCCGAAGAACACAGAAGACAAATTGAGGAAGTGTTGTGCTAATGTGAGGGGTCAGGAGCATACACACATAGGTTTGTGACTGACTATACTACTTGGGTGGGCTCAACCCCTCTCTCCTCTGTGTGGTGTCTCTGCGCTCACCCACGATCAGCCCCGGAGCCATGAAGCCACCCAGATACTACCAGACCCCCTATCCCCCCCAAACCCCACCCACATCTGCCCCACCACCCCCACCCGAGAAAACCAAGGGACGCCACACGGCCTCCCAGGGCATTGGCGGGTGTCCTCGGACCGCACACTTGAGTCCACTGTCCGCCTGGGTCCGTTTGACTCCTACGTAAGGGAAGTATGTCCAGTCCCTCAGCTCACCTCATCAATCAGGGCAAATCGAGGTGTTTCACTGCGTCACTCTCTGCTCCAGATAAGACACAGACTTTGGGTTGGACTCTGACTGCAGCAGTTCCTCAAGATCAGGCCTTCCAGTAAAAACAGTGAGCATTTCTGGATGCATGTTCGTTTTGAGAGATTTAGAGAAACAAATATGCGCAGTTAATGATTTACTACAGTGATGAAAGAGTGCTTCATGAGGAAGTACACAATTCTTAGATTGTCGAAAACTTAAAGCTAGATCTATTGTACTGCGCCCTGAAGACCGCACATGTAACACTTTTCAGTTTTGCACACCAAAAAAAATCCTAATGATTTATTTATTTATTTTTAATTTAATGTATATTATAATTTCATATGAGACACAAAATAAATAAATAGATACATTGATGGACAATGAAACAAATCAAAATGCTATACTTTTCCCCAATCTCTAAGGAGCTGCTGTTTTGTGTTATTTCCAGAATAAATAACACTGTAAATAACATTCTTAATTTATACTGTATGTATATTGTATTTAACTTAACACATACTTTTATCAAACAGAAAAAGTGTCTCTAGTCTGAACTGCAGGTCAGGTTCAAATGTGGCGGTGTTGCATTGCTCTGACTCTTGGGTCCCTGTCCAAATATACAGAGTTTGAAGCACACACATGGCTGCCAGATCTCATCATGAGGTGGAGGCAGGGGTCACAGGTCAGCACCACTGAAAAGGTCGACATGGCCAGGACAAAGCGCACAGACATCCTCCGCTGCACTTTATACTTTCCTAACCTCCAACATTCAGTCTTTTTAGTCATCTGTGCACAAAAAAACTTGCTCCATGTTTAAAAGGGCTCTCCAGATCATTAAAATCTTTATGGCATACCGTCTTAAGTCTCACATTCTTAGGTTTCTGGCGAGTCTTTAACTGAAATCTTGTGCTAAATGCTGCCTGTCTTGTAAATGTCCAGGCTTTAGTAACATATGCTTTCTGTTGGTCCACAGTTGGATCACTATAATGACATGATTAGCTCAGAGTGTTTTGAGAGGTTAGAGACTGCCTCCACTAAAGTGTTTTTACAGGCTGAGAAGGGCTTAACATAATGAGACAACTAATCAAGTCTGTATAGTCACATGTATGATGTAAATCTATCTGGATTATGACAATTTTTCTTCAATCTGTGCCTTATTGCACCGATATTCATTTGTTTCATAATTGTCAATACCACTGGAAAATCACAAGACACTACATTTAAAAGTATATGCCTAATAGTTAATAATATAAAGTCAGACAAAGTTGAAGTATAGTATCATTTTGTGTCCGAATATCTAAATGAGTAAATTATGTGTGACTGCGTATGTAGAGAATATACTTTTAGTACTAGGAATTTTAAAATGTTCACAACAAAATAATCTCAGGCAAAGTCTATTGTTAAACACAAAACATAACTAAAGCTAAATAGTTGCTTGATAAGTTGTTTAAGTTTGATGTTAGGATACATACTATGGGGGAGAAATGGCCGTGGTCTCATTAGCCCACTACTGCTGCTGAAATGTGCAAAAATTATGTGTAAATCATAACAACCCCTAATATTTTCAGAGAGAAACGCCTCACTAAAACCTGTTCACAGCCCCGCACACAATCGACATTATATCCAGAGCTAATGATTAATATGAACGCTTCCTAAGGTCACAGCCAAAGGGAAACGCTTACTAGTAAATTACACAGGAGTTCTATGGCTCTCACATAAAACATCTCGACATCGTCTCCTCGCTTCGTGACTCAAGAACTTCAAACCTGTAATTTAAGAAATGTTTTGCCCAAGGAATGCCATAAATCCTGTGACAGCAAAGGGGAGCCGAGGGGAAAAGAAGAGAAGAGAAAAGCGTGAATTTCCGTCAGCGCGTGCGAGTGCGAGGGTGGGGCGTCCCTGTTAACTGATACCGAGTCAAGCTGGGTGGTCCGCGGCCTACGCATGCACCGTTTTTGTGTACAAATAAACCTCATCCCCCGGTTACGTAGTGCATGGTGACCCCTCCCACTGCCCGTTTCACAGCATATCTGGTCTTCACATCGCTGCAATTTAACACCAAGTGCAATTACTGACACTGTCAATTTAAACTGACAAGGAGCAACATGGGTTTCTTTAAGCGGGATCAGAAACGTAAGAATAGCAAAGAGATGAGTTGTTAGTTAAGGTTTTTGGAGATCTGAACTAAAGAAAAAAAAAACCTTGCAAAAAAAAGGATTTAAATCACTATTTTGAGAGCGTTACTCTTTTAGTAGAATCACACCAAGAGCAGTCCAGCTTAAGTATTACAAGACATGCCTTGGCAGTTATCTAGAGCTGTCCTTATTTAAAGCCAACAAACTACAAAAAGTATATTCTTAATGTCAAATATAGTTTGAAAATTGTTAAAATGACCCGTCAAATAAATGTACACTGATATGAGGGATAATAGGATATGACAAAACCACAATAAAAGATCATTTATGAGGTCAGGCTTTATTTAAATGAAAAAACAAAGTACAAAGAGCCCATTGCAATGCCTTACATGCTGCCTTCTGATCAATTAATTGTTTAGATTTCCATCAGTTGATCAATTCCCACGACCTCGTTGGTCCTTTCCGCTGAAAAGTGAAAGATGAATAAAATTAATGACAGGACAAAAGTATGGTTGTTTTTCATAATTACAGAATTTTAAAGCAGCTACATTCTCCATGTTGAAGGAAACTCCCCCAAAACCAGGTCCATATATCACAACTGTGCAGAGAATATGAGACATCCGACTCTCTGTCAAAGTCCAAAGTAAAGACTTACAAACACCCATGCAATTGGTTAAAGCATTCGAGTAAAACACAAAAATACTACCATGTTTCTTAGCTCTATAGCCAATAATTGACTTTAGAAAATGTTAATATTTTTCATATTTCATACAAATTTAAAAAATAATGTATAAAATGAGGAGTGGATTTAGACACCGGCCATAGAATAGTCTTTTCATTGATATAGTATGTACAAGGGAAAAGCCCCCAGAAATACACAAAAGAATACCAGAAAATGACAAGTTTTTAACATTGAAGTACTGTGAAAGTTCTATAAACTAGTGGTTCTCAACCTGGAGGTCAGGACCCCGTGGGGGTTGCAAAATTATTTCTGAGGGTCCACAGATGAAAATGTATACAATAGTCTTAAACAAATGACCCCCTTCAAATTCAGTGGTAAATGTAGATCCTATAGTTATTTATCAAAGCCTATATACTTTAAACAAAAATAATAATCAAACTTAGGCAGATGCCAGTTTTTTATGTTTGTGGGTCACAAATTCAAACTGTTGTTTTTGGGGGGGTTGACATTGAAACAGTTTGAGAATGACTGCTCTAAACCACCCACTAAGACGCAGATGAGGCCTGGAACTGAATCTGCCGGCGTTCCCTGTGTATCGTTCTACATTTCATCCCGGGCCTCCAACATCCCTCTATCACAGAGCACCGCTGCTGATCCAAGACAAGCGGTGGCACGGAGTAATGTTCCATCCACACAGACAGCTTTTAGTGTGAAGGAATCTGCAGCTACGCACCCCAACGACAAATGGAGCATGGGACAGAGGTGGAGAGCCCAAACCTCGACTTTCCATTAGCAATACATAATATTTGTAAAACAGTGCAAATACTTTTAAGTCGCACTAAGTTGTGATAATAAGTACTTGGAAAAGCAGTGACAGTGGTGCAGTGGATATATTTGTAGTAGGGAGTAGCGATAGTAGCGATAGTAGTAATTGTAGTTGCAATTACTGGTCACATTTAATCATGACGCAACTACATTAGAAACAAAAGATTCCTTGTATACAATACTTAGTAAAGTACTGAGTTGAGTGCTTTTATGGATAAGCATGTCACTTTTTGGTAAAAGGTATCTCCTTTACTTTGAAGTACCGTAGAATATGTGATTATGTAATATTTATCAGAAACGAAACAAAGCTTTTAAGAAACGCATGACCTAGACAACTGCACATTCACTTATGGGGGCGATTATAAAGATATCAGATCATGGTGAAAAGTCAAACAGTGATGTAGTGTCTCTGTCCTGTCTATGAATATTTATTACAAATAGATGCATGAGAATTAGGTCATATAGCCCAGAGGAGATGTCTCATGGCAGTATCCACACCTGACAGACCAGTGTGTGTGTGCGTGCGTGCGTGTCTGTCAGGGTGGTCTTTAGCGCCTGGTGGGCGTGTAATGCCTTTAGCAGCCTGTAGTCTGCTACAGTAGGTGACGAGAGACCATCAGTGTTTTATTCTAATGTATTTTAAATTATAAGACGCCTGTGGATTACCGGATCTCCATTTTGTATACTATTTATTATATGAATGTGTGTATATTAATAGATCTATGCATTTTACGTTTAGGATTCTTATGGTCAGGCCTGTTTTGTGAGTGCTGAACAGGTCTGACCATAAGAACCCTAAACATATTAAAACCTGAAGACCTAATGAACCGAATTTTATGGTTTACATCACAAGGTGCAGTTGTACATTTTAGCGTAAAATAATAATCATCCTTTATCATGACAATATATTGCCCCCGACTAATAGTAAAGTATTGTTTCTTCTTCAAATAATGAAGTCATTTGCTTAAATCCTTTCCCCTCATATAAATCATTATTATATTTAGTTTTTGTTCAGATTTGAAGACACAGAGTCCATGCTAGGCAGTATATCCACTTTGAGACTCAATTTCCAATAAGCCAACATTACTGTGTTTTTTCCTAACATAAAAAAATGAAAGTAAAAAATAAATAGATCACTTCATCATCATTTATATCATTATCGAGTTACTTTGGCCCATTACCTTCTACCTATGCCTCCAGTGTTAACACAAGCGGCAACTGTTTCAGACATTTTTGGACCAGTTTAGCTCAACCTCACACCGTTGTTACTTAAAGCGCCCTGTTGTTCACTCAATTAGGCTGCTCAGTGTGGTGGCCGCGCTATACGTGTGCATGTGTGTCTGAATGTGGCTGCGGGCCGCTGCTGTTGAATTCCGGGTGGTCCTGTTCTGGCGCTGCTCTCTAACCTCTCCATCAATGTAACGCACACACAAACACACACACGCAGCGAGCTTTGGGGACAAGAGGATTAAAGTTTTTTTTTTTTTTTTTAAGTCTCGGACAAATCTCTCCATCACAGTCTTGAGAATTAGGAAACATTCAGAGTTGACTCAAACGCTTGGCACATACAGACACCACACACATTCACCACACACCTTTTGTAGAGAAGTCTAGCGGACGTGGTTAAATGTGGTGATAAAATGTGTAATAATAAATATCTTTAGGGTTGTTACAGTTGATAGTAATTTAGGTCAAGTTAATTTAATGTGTTATTTCTTAAAGCGCTGATTTCTGCCGGCTCCTTTACGGTGAGTCAACGTAAACGTCATCAAGTGCTGGACCTGCCGTTTTTATTTATTTATTCAAGCCAAAAAGGCTACACAATGCTGCTGGATACTACAAAATCTGAGAACAAAGTAGGGCAGTGGGCTCTGACTAATCAAAAATGCATGAATTGAAATATGGTTAAAAGCTCAATTTAGCAAAATATGTCCATCCATCCATCCATTTTCTGCCGCTTTATCCGGGGCCGGTTCGCGGGGGCAGCAGTCTGAGCAGGGACTCCCAGACTTCCTACTCCCCAGATACTTCCTCCAACTCCTCCGTGGGGATCCCGAGGCGTTCCCAGGCCAGCTGAGAAGTCTCTCCACCGTGTCCTGGGTCTTCCCCGGGGCCTCTTCCCGGTGGGACATGCCTGAAACACCTCCCCAGGGAGGCGCCCAGGAGGCATCCGGAACAGACGCCCGAGCCACCTCAGCTGGCTCCTCTTGACGTGGAGGAGCAGCGGCTCTACTCCGAGCTCCCCCACCTTATCTCTAAGGGAGCGCCCAGCCACACGGCGGAGGAAACTCATTTCGACCGCTTGTATCCGCGATCTTGCTCTTTCGGTCACTACCCAAAGCTCATGACCATAGGTGAGGGTAGGAACGTAGACCGACCGGTAAATAGAGAGCTTTGCCTTTCGGCTCAGCTCCCTCTTCACCACAACGGTCCGATGCAGCGACTGCATCACTGCAGCCGCTGCACCGATCCACCTGTCGATCTCACGCTCCATCCTTCCCTCACTCGTGAACAAGACCCCGAGATACTTGAACTCCTCCACTTGGAGCAAGGACTTCCCACCCAACTGAAGAGGGCAAGCCACCTTTTTCCGGTCGAGAACCATGGCCTCAGATTTGGAGGTGCTGATTCTCATCCCAGCCGCTTCACACTCGGCTGCAAACCGTCCCAGTGCATGTTGCAGGTCCGGGTTTGATGGAGCCATCAGGACAACATCGTCTGCAAACAGCAGAGATGGAATTCTGTGGTCCCCAAACCGGACACACTCCGACCCGTGACTGCGCCTAGAAATTCTGTCCATAAAAACTATGAACAGAACCGGTGACAAAGGGCAGAGTCCAACATGCACTGGGAACAGGTCTGACTTACTGCCGGCAATGCGAACACAGCTCCTGCTCCGGTCATACAGGGACCGGACAGCCCTGAGCAAAGGGCCCCGGACCCCGTACTCCCGGAGCACCCCCCAAAGGACACCCTGAGGGACACGGTCGAAAGCCTTCTCCAGATCCACAAAGCACATGCGGACTGGTTGGGCAAACTCCCATGAACCCTCGAGCACCCGATGGAGGGTATAGAGCTGGTCCAGTGTTCCACGACCGGGACGAAAACCACTTTGCTCCTCCTGAATCCGAGGTTCGACTATCGGTCGGATTCTCCTCTCCAGTACCTTGGAATAGACCTTACCCGGGAGGCTGAGGAGTGTGATCCCTCTGTAGTTGGAACACACCCTCCGGTCCCCCTTCTTGAACAGAGGGACCACCACCCCGGTCTGCCAGTCCAGAGGCACGGTCCCCGACCGCCACGCGATGTTGCAGAGACGTGTCAACCAAGACAGTCCTACAACATCCAGATACTTTAGGTACTCAGGGCGGATCTCATCCACCCCCGGAGCCCTGCCACCGAGGAGTTTGCGAACAACCTCAGTGACTTCAGCTTGGGTGATGGATGAGCCAGCCTCTGAGTCCCCGGTCTCTACTTCCTCCTCGGAAGACGTGACTGAGGGATTAAGGAGATCCTCAAAGTATTCCTTCCACCGTCCGACGACATCCCCAGTCGAGGTCAGCAGGCCTCCACCCGCACCGTAAACGGTGTTGGTGAGGCACTGCTTCCCCCTCCTGAGGCGCCGGACGGTTTGCCAGAATTTCTTTGGTGCCGACCGATAGTCCTCCTCCATGGCCTCCCCGAACTCCTCCCAGGCCCGGGTTTTTGCCTCTGCGACAGCACGAGCCACGGCTCGCTTGGCCTGCCGATACCCGTCGATGACCTCCGGAGACCCACAAGCCAGAGTGGCCTGATAGGCCTCCTTCTTCAGTCTGACGGCATCCCTTACTTCCGGTGTCCACCACCGGGTTCGGGGGTTGCCACCACGACAGGCACCGGAGACCTTGCGACCACAGCTCCGAGCAGCCGCATCAACAATGGAGGCGGAGAACATGGTCCACTCGGACTGAATGTCCCCAACCTCCCCCGGGAAATGGAAGAAGCTCTCCCGGAAGTGCGAGTTGAATACCCTACTGACAGAGGGCTCCACAAGACGTTCCCAACAGACCCTCACAATGCGCTTGGGTCTGCCAAGTCTGTCCGGCTTCCTCCTCCGCCAGCGGATCCAACTCACCACCAGGTGGTGATCGGTTGACAACTCTGCCCCTCTCTTCACCCGAGTGTCCAAGACACGCGGCCGGAGGTCAGATGACACGACAACAAAGTCTCTGCACTGCTGTTCGGCCCATAGGCCGCCACAACAGTGAGAGACCTGTCCCCCACCCGAAGGCGAAGGGACGCGACCCTCTCGTTCACTGGGGTAAACTCCAACACGTGGCGGCTAAGATGAGGGGCTATAAGCAAGCCCACACCAGCCCGCCGCCTCTCCCCGCGGGCAACACCAGAGAAGTGGAGCGTCCAGCCCCTCTCGAGGAGATGGGTTCCCAAACTGTGCGTGGAGGTGAGGCCGACTATATCTAGTCGATATCGCTCAACCTCCCGCACAAGCTCAGGCTCTTTCCCCCTCAGCGAGGTGACATTCCATGTCCCCAGAGTTAGTCTCTGTGTCTGGAGATCTGGTCGCCGAGGCCCCTGCCGTCGACTGCCGCCCAGATCTCTCTGCACCGGCCCCTTATGGATCCTCCTGCGGGTGGTGGGCCCACGGGAGGGCGGCCCCACGTCGCTCTTTCGGGCTGTGCCCGGCCGGGCCCCGTGGGGTAAGACCCGGCCACCAGGCGCTCGCCATCGAGCACCCATCCCAGGCCCGGCTCCAGGATGGGGCCCCGGTGACGCCGATCCGGGCGATGTAAACGGCCTTGTTCTTGTAGTCATCATAAGAGGCTTCTGAACCGATCTTTGTCAGACCCGTCACCTAGGACCTGTTTGCCTTGGGAGACACTACCAGGGGCTTGAAGCCCCCGACAACATAGCTCCCGGGATCATTCGGGCACTTAAACCCCTCCACCACGTTAAGGTGTTGGTTCAAGGAGAGCAAAATATGTCTCCATAAAAAAGTCCCATCAACTTCCAGTAGTTTTGGTGGAGAACTAACTATAAACCTATCAAACAAATTGCAATAAATAAAGTGATAAAAAAAAAAATATATGCGTTATGTCTTACATTCGGCATCAATCCGTTGTCCATTTCCCACAAGACAGTATTTGAGATCTGCTCCTCTGCCGATCACAGCATGACTGCAGATCACACTGCCCTGGATATTGCATCTGAAAATAAAACGGTGACATTATTTCATACAGCTGAATTATACTTATGCTTTGCTTTCGGTGTGTTTTTCTATAATACTTATTAAACAGACACATTTCCTGAGCAACATGACCTTTTTGGGCCCAACCCATCATTCGGGAATCACTGCTCTTTAGCACTTGCCAACTTCGAAAGTAAACTGGAACATTTAGCTACAAAATAAGCCTCTGCACCTGCCTAAATATCCTGGTACAAAATGGTGGGCAAAATGTCCATGTTAATTAGGATTAATATTTCACTGGGATAAGTCTGGTGGACATTTACTGGTTTGGTTTACGCCAAGTTCCAAATGTGCCGTTTGTGCTCTTGTTCCTTAGAGAGTTGGATGTGTTTACTGTTCACTCTGTTTTGCTTTTTGGGTACACCGCTCTGAGAACATTCACACTGGGAGCGACCCACTGACTGCCACACGGCCTTCCAATGTCGGCTCCTCCAGCTGGGATCAACCAGACTTAAGGAAACATCCCCATTACGGATTCTCCCACCTGTCGGGAAAACTCTTAACGCACCCAAATCCGCTGCGGTTAATGACAAGACATTAGCATATATATTAAACAACAACAGAAACCTGAGCCGTGTATGTGCTCGAGTCTAGCTTGTGACATTTTTGGCCCGCACTCGCTGTACCACCTGAGTTGGCACTCCTGACCCACCATGCATTCTTCCACACCGCCAAACCATCACCATAAAATTCTTGGACTGGACACACAGACCATCTTGTCTAACCTTCTAGAATTTGTCCATGTAAGTGAATGTCTTGCCCGTGCAGTGACGCACACTCGCTTGGCCTGCCGCGCGCCCCACACATACTGTAGAGCTTGAATCCATTCGATTCAGTGACCCTGGAGGGACAAGCTGGTGGTGGGGCGGCCTTGCATGGACCTGCGCGTAACTGGTGACGATTCAGAGTTTTGCAACATTACAGACAGCGCGGCATAAAGCGAGACCACCAAAGAAGCCTCATAGCTGAAACACCGCTAATTACTAACACCAGGACTCTTCCCTACCACGACCCCCCCTCGAGCCCCTCTCACACACACACACACGTCAACTTCCCCCATCACCACCCCCCCCATCCCCTCGCTGTAAAGCTGACCCCGACTATCCCCCTTCCCAAACATGCAGCGCTTTGTCAACAAGCTCTGGTCAGCTCCAAACAAAGAGAGCCCAAATGCGAGGGGTTTCTGCGACATGGCCGGGGTCTGCTAATCCCCTCATACTAGCTCTTTCTTTCCCTTTTTCTCCTTCCTTCTTATGTTCCTCAAAGAAAGGAAAGAAAGAATTGCAATTTCTTTTCCTGCGCGCCTTCCCTCGTTCCCTCGTTCTTTCATGGCTTTGTGTGGTGCACCTTCCTGGGCATCATGAGGGTCCCCATGCAGACTGGCTGGGGTCCCTAGAAAGGCTTGGGTTGGGACAGAGGAGACACACTGGACACAGCAATGAGATCTTGATGGAAAAAGTGAGAGAGATAAAAGGGGGGCGATGTGAATGAATTCTACATCCAATTATGAGCTGTGATGTGAGATGAGCATGCTCCGACCAGACCTGTCACCAGACGCAACATCGTAGCTCTGAAGCAACTACAGCTTGTATCCATGACAATAAGATGATCTAATGTGACAAGGCTAACATTATGAAATCAAACAAACTAAATGAAACCAGTTAAAGGTAAATGTCCATCATTTCAAACCCATTTCCTCCTACAAGTTTCTATAAGAACTCAAAAATAGAACTCAAAGGTTCCCTTGGTATGACAAGACAAATGAATGTCCTTAAAAAGAGAGTGATATCAGGGAAGTTTTAGGAATTGCACTAGTTAACTTACAATATTATGTACATTTAATATGGAAGTATTTGTAATATGCAACCTAGGAGTAAATAGAACGATTTCAAAATGTTATTTTTAACCATGCATTTTAAAAGGAAGATATGTTTTGATATAATAACTAAGCATCTTAACTAACTAACTTCAGCATTTGATTTCAGAACTGCATGAAAAACACAAGCTGCACCTACAATAATGGACTGGATGGACATTATAATGGACATACCGAAAAAGGAAAATATAATGAAAATAAATAAATAAATAAAAACACATTAGGGTTAATTTGGACCTGGAAAAAATGAGAGTCCCATTTGTTTTTCAACGCGTCATGATTGTGTTACTGAATGTAAAAAAATTGCCAGTAAATTGAAATTGAATTAAAAAGTACGTCAACCTCCTCTATGCCTCTTCCGGTGGCTCCTGGCCACACACCTCTTTATTCATCGTCTTCGTGTCCCTCCCTCCTTCTCCTAACATTATTCTCTGTTAGCTACGGGAGATACAAGGCCTTATTCAGCATTGCATTCATGTTTCACTTTAATAAATGTATTTGAATCCGTGTCCTGAGCATGTGGTCCTTGCGAGTGAACTAAATTATGTTTGGAAAGATTTATTTTTATATTAAGTTCACAATGGCTTTTTAGTTGACTGAAGTAGATTCAAATGCTAAAAACAGACATAAGTACTACAGAATTTTGAATGGCGCTTCCCAAATTCCAAAAGCAGCAGAGATCCTGGCATTGGCGAGTAAATTTGAGGTTAAATGAAATATATGGATGTTGTGCGATTCAGTTCACTAGCCCCATGTTTGTTTGGAAGTGGTCTCTGGCTGGTTGCACCCCAATAGATCCTTTGTTAACGCAGCGCTCCCTGTTTGACCCCATAGAGACGGGAAAACAAAACCTGCTACACTTCCCGTCAACGCACACAATTGGCAATGGGACATATGTTAGGAAGTAGTTTTTCAAATTTAACACGTAAGATTGAATTCCTTTGGCTAAACGTAGTAGATTACATATATTTTGAGTACTATTCTTACCCTTCTTCAATGGTCACGTGATGCATGATGATGGAGTTTGCGACTTTGACCTTCTCTTTAATGGAAGTGTAGTTTCCAATCGTGGCCCTCTTGATTGAGGTCTTGTCTGCAATCTGGCACTTCTCTCCAATTATACTGTCTGAACCCATCTAAAGGGTCAAAACACATACACAAAAAGTAATTTATACATTCAAGAATTAAAGAATAGTATGATATTTTCTTTATTTCAATTTCAATTTTGTATTAATTCTTCACACATTCATGTATTTTCTTACTCTGCTGGCAGATTATTTGTGTCATATAATGAAACGTGAATTACATACCTGACATCTTTCAGAAATGACAGCAGACGGATGGACTGCCGGTTCCTCAAACAGCTTTGGGGCCTAGTCAACACAACACAATACTAATTTATGAGAATGATACTAATAATCCTCTCACGTACAAATTATATCTCAAGAACAACTTCTAACTCATTATCAATCCATTATTTATACATTGTGGCTTCTTGAGACTTTTAGCCACACAGGCTCATAGAGTAAATTATCTTATCTTCATTTATGATGGGTGAATCATATTATAAAGTCATAACTATACATCGACTGAACATGAAGTACAACATGAAGGACTACAAACTACAAACATCAAAATAACAGATATTGTCCGCTGTGTAATGAATACCAGTCTGTTGGCCTCAATGTAGGCAGCCAGAGTGTTGACCCGGAAGCACAGTCCCTGGTCCATGATGTGAACGTAGCAGCGCAGGTTTCCCCCGTGGTATGCCTCGCTCATGTCGCCCCGGTGGTCATTCCAGCAGGACCGCTCCTGGGCCAGCTGAAGGAGAGGCTCGTCCCGGGATGAGATCTGGAGCTCTGGAAACAAAGCACAACGGATTGACAGTGGGGGGATAGTTATTATACTTCTATACTATGTCGTTATACCGTCATATCTGTAAATGTGGCTCACCATTGTCGGCTACGCTATCACTTTGCTTTTGACTTTGATCATCGGCGTCGTCTTTGATTTTGGAGCTATTGGTCGTTTTTGAAAATTGTTTGCGGACAAGATAAGGCACCAACTCCCCACGGATTGATGAGATGGATCTACAAAAAAATATAAACACCACAGCAATCAACATATATGCCAGAATAGCACTTACTCTAGCTATGTCCAAAAATAAATTCAAACTACGGTAATAGAAATGAGGGAATGCATCTACTTTCTATTTAAGTAGATAAAGCTGAGCAATGCCTTGTCTTCCTGTGTATTTCTTTGACTTAATTTCTTTTCCTCTGCACTGAACTTGCACCCGTTCTTTCTAACTCCCGGTGTCTTTTAAAGGGAGATTAGAATTTCCATCTGAATGACAAGAGAAAACAAGAGTTACTCTGTCTATTTCTATCGTGAAGCGAGAGACATTCAACAAGAATAGAGACGGGGAGAGCGGGAGTCCAGAAAGAGCCTCAAATAAATCTGCCTTATGTCCCATTCTCCATTACAAGAAAGAGATGGCACAATTGTGATAGACATGACATAATAGGCTTAATCTAAGGCGCTAAATCACAGAACGAAATTTGGGCAATACCTGAGTTGTACGGATATTATATATATATACACAACATTTAGGGAAGGCTTCACAAAGGCCATTTTAAGAATCCCTTTTATGATAGAAAAAAAATACTATTTAAATTGCAATAACGAAATGGACGTGTCAACTAATAATGGTTATGCCTGTATGTCATTTAAGTTAAACTATTAAACTGTCACTGAGACAAAAAGGAACCATCACCTACTACATATATATATATATATATATATAACAAATCTCATAGATTACTTTACACCAATGATATATTACATACTGTAGCTATACACTTTTGAGACCTTTGACTCTGCAGGTATCACAGCTCTCAGTTTAATACATTTTTGCTCTAATAAAACAGCCAATCATGCTGCTAATACTGGAAGAGTATCGCTTGCTGTATTGTAGCTACTAAAGTACAGCAGGTAGTCCGTGACATTGCTTCACTTTGAGGTTAAAGGCCTAACTGCCTACCTCAGTGGCACATAGTAAAACAAATTAACACCTCGCTGGAATATCCTGCTAATAGACCTTTACATACTGTGCGCGATGGTGAAGTAGCAAACCTGAGTTCATGTCTGAGGGATGCAACAGACTGGTATAGTCTTACAGTAACTCAGATGAATGAGCTGATGCGTATTCTACATGTCAAAAAACTCAATTATCAACTCAAATTATTGGTTAAAACAAGTGACGACTCATCTGACTTAATGATGTAATACAAAGGATGTAAGTCTTTGGGAGAGGTTTGCAGTACACAGGTTAACTAAAAATCAAATCAAATAATATAGTATCATTGTAGTATCAAGGAACGTACTTGTTTTCTGTAAGAAAGTCCACCACAGCCTTTTTGAGGCAGTAGAGATGAGCGTCTTCCAGACCAGTTTTGATGTGCATACGAGGGTGTCTGAAAGAAAAAATAACATCTGTTTTTTGACACATGTTTTTACTGTAAAGTTTTACATATTGTTGTGTACATTTTGTAGATGCTCTTCATGAGAAACCACTCTATTTTCTTCATGCAGACTGTTTTTGTTTTATTTGTTTGCCTCTCATTTACTAACCCTCCTTTTAAATCTTCCCTGTGCATGAATGTTTGATGAAAACCAGACCACATTAAAGTTCCAAACTGGTGACATCTGTCTATTGTCCTGCCTCAGCCACCGTAGATGTCGCCCCACAGAACCCGTTATGTGCAAGCTGCCGGCGAGACAGGTTTATGTTGACTCGGGGGCCGCGTACACATAGATAGACAATAAGTCATGGTGGCGCTGAGTTTGAACATGTGACATTTATGAAGCGAGAGCCAATGAAAGCCATTTCGACCTCCAGGTTTCCATAAACAAATCAGGCCTCACCTCTCGGACCTACCCTCCCCTTCCTCTGCCCTTCCAATCATTACATAATAAAAGCAGCAGGGTGCACTCCATCAGAACACTGCCTTTACATGCTGTAGCCCATTTGCTGCTAATCACATACACCCTCCATTAGTGTTCAATAGTTTGGGCTTGTTGCAGTGATTTAAACCAAATGTAACTGAATAATTATAACATAAAAAAAAGTCTAAAAAAAGTCTAAAAAAAAAATGAAAAAAAAAGTTCCATTACACCCCTTTCAAAAGATACTTTTGAAAGAATAATTATATATATATTTACTCTCCGTTCACATTTTGTTTCAATACTCAATTAGATCAATATAACGCGACTTGAGGTAAAGTGGTAGTAACTCATTAGTAGCAAGTATACAATTACAATACAAAGAAAGCAGTGCATGTCCCCATTTCTCAAACGGAAGAGTTGTACAAATATACATTCTTCCATAATTCACCCATAAATCCCTGTTCTGTCATTACTGCTTTGTCAATCTACACTAGCTGTGAAATTAATCAAGCTCGAGATTCAGTTATTTCTAACTGCCGATGATACTATCATTGATAATATTGGTACTTTTTATTTGAGAGGTCCACAGCCTTCATCTACACCAATAATATACATCTACAGTGACAAAGAAGAATTGCTTGGTCACACGCATTTTACAACTAGCTGCTATACATCAAACCTTGTGCGTGTGTGTTCTTCATAGTAAACTTAGTTTATTCAAAAGTATAAAAACACATGTGAATTCAGTGTGGACATTCTCTGCAGGTGCATTTGTGGCTCTGCAGACAGGGATGATTCATCTGTCAGATTACTGATTTACAACTAAAGAACCGCTCACATCTTAGGTAGTGTCTCATTTTGTTTCTTCTAAACCAGACCATAATATCCTCATCAGCATGTTTTTACCTCAGAGTTAAAAGCACTGAGAAGCTTATTTAACAAATACTGTCAATACTTCTTAAATAATGGTTCAGGATTCAGTTTTACTATAATTTGTGCCATATTGTATTACATCTGTTGAGGAAAAGACATGTTGCAAAGCAGTGCAGTGCAGAACAGAATAAAAAAGGGATCTCAACAACAACTACAACAACTTAAAGGTGGTATGGACGATTTTTTTCAGCAATTTTTTTTATCATATTTCCTCGTGGCGTGCATAAATCATTTGTCCTGCCACGTATCAATCATAAAACGCACCTACCGCTCACCTCCAGCCGCGTGCGGTTTGTGCCCACGTTTCCGCGTGCCTAAGCGCATGGATCTATCATAATATAGTTCCCTCAGTGTACGGGGCAAAATGAAGACGGAGAAAGACAGTTCGAGCTGACGCAGAAGTGGACAGAAATCTACGGGAGACGAACGATGCGCTCCGTTGCGCTAATAAACAAACGCACGTGTGTGTTGTATCGGTCCGCACGGGGGAGTGCGCATGCGCACTTCCGCCTGCGTTCTCAAATCGCAGAAAAATCGTCCATACCGCCTTTAAATTTGACCAATAAATTACTATAAATTATTTATTTAAAAATATTTAAAAGCCCTGCTATACTGGTTTTTAAATGTCCAGAAACACAACTCAAGATAACTTAAGTTCTGTATTTCAGTAGAAGGTATGGCTGCTGAATTATGTATAATATAGCATAAAATTATAAACATAACTGAAATCACAATTTAAAGCAATTAGCACAGAGGAGGAAGAGGAAGTGCAACAGCCTGCTACAAACATATTGACGTAAAAAGCTCCAACCTGCAGAAATCAAAGTATGAAAAATATATATATATATTTTTTTTTCAGTGAATAATATTTTTTTTGTAATACTTTTGTGCAGCATTTACTGTTCTGTACAGCCCTAATACGATCATCAAAAAATTACCAGTTTCTGGGACAAAAGTCCAAAAGTTTTAGGTCTCAAAGTCTAATCAAGTATTTTGAAATGAGTGAAGTACCAAATTGTATAATGACGTAGCTTATATTTGAACAAGCAGCTGTGTACAAGTACATACATGTGTTGTGCAGTGAGCCACTTGATGGCTAAAACAGTCGGATCTCGTAAAATGACCTACTGCTGGGTTTAAGAAATAACGCAAAACTGTGGAATTTGATTACAACCTTCAGCAATAAGGAGTGTTGGAGTGTCATGCGTTTCATCCGTGTGTGTAAATGAATAGAGCTGATGATTTACAGGATATGAATTTTTCTAGTGAACCAGACATGTTTCGCTGTAGGCTGGCTGTGTTTCCATAACAGAGTGACAATGTGTGAGTGTTTTTTCTCCATCACTGTCCACCTCCAGGTCATGTTCAAAGCCTCTCGGAGTGTTTGTAAGCATTTGCATGCAAGTGGGTGTATATGGAGGAAAACCTGCATGCAGCTGCTTGGCCCCCCTCCTCTTATTGGCCAAAATTTACAGTGGCTTTGGCTCCAGGAAGTATTTACGAGCTTCCAAAACACCCGCTCGCACATACGCAAGCATTTCAGAGAGAGAACCCACCTAGAGCAGAATTCCTACGACCTAGAATCCCACACACAAACTGTTTAAGCATCTCAAATACTTTATAGCATGTATTTAAAAGATGCCATTTAATTTTATATAGTGTGATAGTTAAGGAAAATTATTTAAAGTTGCAAAAACAAATTATAATGTAAAAGGACAATCTGTATTAACTATATGAACATACCCAACCAAACTTACTTTGTCATTATAGATTTTCTGATCGACAGTCCATCTTCCAGATCTGCCTCGTTGGCCATGAAGAGGAGCCTCTTGCCTGAATGATCCACACCAACAAAGTCCCTATGCTCAGCTGAAAAAGATTTCAGAATTAAACATTACACACTGCACCAAACTGCCATTCATTGTCCTTGCGATCATTACCCGCTTTCTTCTTGCCCTTCTGTCCCGGGACAGTCTCTGTGAACGTATGTGTCTTGCTCATTAACATGGCCATTGTTGCATTGTGGGCACGGAACAGGTCGACCACTTCATGAAGAGCCACATCAGTTATGAGGTCACAACTCAGAACCAAAATGTCTGTCTGAAAAAATAAATAAATACACCTTCATTATATTGCATTCATTTTGACATCTAGCCTCTCAGTTACACACATTATGTGGCAACAATGCTTTAAATAACCCCAGTTGATTTTTTAAGTTGCAGAACGACAGGAGTAATTGTTCTTGGTGAGCGGTGTAGTATTACTTGTACATAGGCCAAACCAAAGCACTAGCACACTTTCAGGCTCTGTGTTACACTTGCCTAAACAAACTTGACAGTCGGCAGTAAATCCTGTCTTCCTCTCCTGTTTAAGGTATGCAGGACTGCTGGAGAGTCATTAAGCAGAAATTTTCTTTCAGAGTAATCACAACATACAAGTACAATGCAGAAACATGATAGACTCAATCTGACCATTTCATGGCCATATTTGGTTTATGTGCTGGATTGTTGGTGATTTGAATTTTGCACAGCTCATTCTGGAAAAGAATACACTGAAAAAACATACCAAACCAACTTTTAAAAAGCACTTTAATGCTGAAAGAGTTGGACAAAATATTATTTGAAAGCATTTCATAAGCCTTGCTTTGCTAGTCTACTGGTATGTTAACAAGGTATAATTAAATAATGAAGTAAAACAAAATTGTCACATGAGATTTTCTGATAAGATCAGCAAGTTAAGGAAAAGACAGTGACAATAAAATAATGTGGTCCAAGGGGTAATTTTTTGGTAAAGTTCTACCCTTATAAAATGTAAGTAGACATGTTAAAAGCTTATTAATAAGGACAATGATACAGAGAGTGCAGTCTGTCAGTATTTTGTCAGCATGCATCTGTGTTTACATTTATGTGTCTGTGTGCGGTATCCATCTGTCTGTGTGGAGATCTGAGCTGTCAACATGGAGACTAATCCCACCATTAGTGCCAGATGCCCAAATGCTGAAATGAATGAGTATAAAGAACTGTGGCATCCCTCAGGTCTCAAATGAAAGACTACAATTAATGTTAAAGAAAATATTGTATAAAAGGGTCAAAGTTATAATGCAGTTGACCTATAGTGACAACTCTGGATAACCTGGTCTGAATCTGGCGACAGGAAACCGCCGCAACCTCAGATTGGATGTATGTCTGCAGCAGATCTACCGACACTGAGCCTTTGGGACCTTTCAACTCTTCCCTATCACACACTCGTCCTGAGAAGCATATGCATGTTCCCACACAGGCGGAGGTGACAGCAGAGTGGAGTCAGCTGGAGAGCCACAGACACTTTGGCCTTTCAACAGCCACCATCCCTGGACAGGTCAGGACCACACACGCACAAACAATCCCACCAGCTCTCCACCATGGGCCAGGCAGCTATGAACAGCAACAGCCACATTGAGCTTTGAGCTGAGATATTGTTGTGAATCTATTTGTGGATTCTGGTTTACGATTTAGAATTTGTGTAATTCAAAAACACAACATCTGTTTATTTTGCCATTTTAAGATTACTTTGAGTGTTCTGACTTTTGTTATGGGGGAAGCTGATTTTTATCATTTGCTTGAGGTAGTCCACTACACCAGGGGTTCCCAAATTTTCAGACCGGGACCCCCAAAATAACTGCAACCAATCCGGGACCCCCACTGCTTAATAGTCAGAGATCATTCCTAAGTTTTTTAAAATGTTACTTATTTTTAATTTGCGTAAATTTGTGTTTATTGGAGCTGCTTAATGTGTTATTTTACCTAAATTAACTGAAATATACAGTTTCCTAATAAATAAATAAATACAAATATAGTGTCATAATTTTAAAATCAGAACTCACAAGTCATCTCGCAAACCCCCAGCTCATGCCTCGTTTTGTTGTACATTTGCAAGGACATAATATAAATTCCACGACTGGGATGAATATAAATAATATATAATACATAATATAAATTCAAAACGGTATACTGTATACTGACGGTATACAATCTTTTTTTAATCATACCATCTAAATATCACATGAACTAAATATTGTACTATACAATACTGAGTATTGTACTGTTCACAACTGCAATTGATTAAAACATTTTGGAATTGAAAATGTTCTCGCTTTAAATAAATATTGAGAGACATACACACACGCTGCCAGGTAATTAAGCCCAATGATAAAAAAAAGTTCTGCCTTTATTCACTGGTGAGGATTACAGTGCAACAATGAGAAACATCCCTTAATTCTAGAGTCTGTTTAAAGTGAGGGTTGAATAAAATATGTCACTTATAATCTCGCTTTTCAGTAATGAAGAAAGATGACCTCCTTTGCTTAGTGTGTGTACACTGATTCCTGTAAGCATTTTGTTTGAGAGGTTACACCAAATCCCTTCGTAGGAGTGCGTTTATATAAGGAGATGAGTGAGCGAGTATGTCTGTACTGTACTCATGCATCAGGTTGACATTTTGAGTGATTTCTGCACTGGGATTTGGCAGGCCATGGTTACGGTGCTTCACTCGTCACCCTCCAGTGTGTCAGTGAGGGTAACTCAATGCCTCTAATCTAACAGGCTGCTCAAAGGATTAGGAACTGGCCCATTCTCATGCTGGAGCTAGTCTGGCCTAAGAGTGTACGTGTGTGGGGTTACGCTACGCAACTATTTAACAAAGACAATAATAAGAATGTGAAGAGACCCATTCAAATGCCTGAAAAAATATTAAATTCACCTGTCACAACAAAATGTGTCCTTTTTAAACTTTGATGAATCCTTTTTCAAAAGAATAATAAGATGAACTCAGAAGAATGTGATGAGCACTAAGTGTTTGTCCGTGTGCGTGTGTGTACTGTAATGTATATAATTATTATTTTATTCTTTTTATTTTTTAATGTGCCTGCATGCACATTTGTGTCAAATTAATTTTGATTTCTGGTTTATTGCTTTTCTTCATAACATCAATAGGATATTTATGCATCAAAGAAAGATGCATGTAAATGGCTCCAAATAAAGTTCAAAACCAAAAACTATCAATATAACAGTATCATCATATAACAGTATCATCAATATAACAGTATCATCAATATAACTGTCAAAAGTGTGGCATATACAGTAGGACAATAAAACCTCACATAATCAAACAGAAATGTTGCACGGATGCACACAGACTAGGGATGAATATAAATGGTGCACTGGGTAAACTGGCAGTACAGGGATTTAACCATGATCTCATGTGCTTAGAGAGAATGGGATGAAGAGAGGCATGGAGGGATCTGCGAGCAGGAGATGTTCTAGAAATTGCTATCAGGGGCCATGGATAGCCTGTGAGCATGGGGCCTTGCACGTCTGTGTATTTAAAAAAGGTGAAATGAGGCACTTCGACCAGAGAAGGGAACAGCACGCCTCAGTGGTCATCAAGCATTACACAAAATGGACGCAGTGACCTCTTTAAAATCTTCTGTTTTCATTATATTCTTGGCTTTAACTTTTGCAAAACTGTTTGTTTCAGCACTGATTGCAACTCTGCTTTTTCTCACCAATAAAACCCTTCTGAGCCTGTAATGTGTACTATTGTGTCATTCATACCTTTATTTTCGATTGGATGTGCCTTAGACTGTCTACGGTGCCCATGTCTCCATCTTCTTGGATGCAAACCACATCAAGTTTCATTCTGACCTCCTTTATTTTAGGATCTGTGCTCATCATTTTCTGGACTTCTTTGGTGGTTATGATTATTACCTCTGAAAACATTGAAAAAAAGTTACAAAAAGCTTTTAATGTAACTATGCAAATACAACCAGATCTACCATCAAGTTAAGTTAAAAGTACTACAAAATATCTTTGTAGTCCTAAAACAGGGTCCATCTGGTTTAAAGAACTTCGTCTACATAAAATGAGTTCTATTGGGCATTTGTGTGCCATGGCTCTGTCAGCCTATTAAAACCAAATTGCAGGGCTTTGGCTAGTTGGCAGCACACTGTAAAAATCTGACCACACAAGATGATTATGTATAGCAAGGTAGTTTTATTTAGGCTAGTCGGGACCTACAGGCTCTCATAATAACAGCCCTGTTTACTAGCAGAAATAGCACACTGCAACAAATCCCTTTATACGACCACAGATCCTGGACCTTGGGCTCACAGCACCAAAAAAGGCAAAAATGTGGGTGGTAAATCTAGACAGGAAATGCACACCTGACACTGTCTTACAACGTGATGACAAGCTGGTTAAAATGAGATTTGTAACACAGACGTTTTATGAACGGATTCATTATGAACGGTTTGGGGATTGATATACAAGTCTATAATAAGAGCTCATCAACATGTTGTTCTGAAATAATATAATTCAAAAAAGAGGATTAGAGGGTTTCACCAGATTTATGAAGACATGAAAATATTAATATAAAGACAGAAGTATATGTAAAGTAAAATGTTACACACATTAAACAGATGTATGTTTTCAATGCAGTTTACAGCCTTGAAACAAACACATAAAAAGAGCTGAATTGAAGTTGAATTGTTTCCAAAAATGAAGTATGCTTTCCATTTCCATTCACTATATGAAATTTTAGAGTTCACTTAAAATTATTATGAGAAGAAACATCACGATAGGTTTGGGCGATTTCGTTCATCACTGATTCATGAGTGGCTTCAGGGCTTTAGGTAGTGACCATACAGATCAGACAGAAGCCGCATAGCTTTAAACCAACTGAATTGAAACTGACAACACAAATGAGAGACTCATGAGGTTCGTTCTGCTTTTGGACTGAATAATAATCTTGAGAAACCAATTAGAACAACAATTTCAGTTTTTGTAATTACAGAATAAATCAGCATTACGACTTTTATCAGTAAAGGTTATATTCAATTTGAACCGTTTGAACATCTGGAGATATAGATGGGTCATGCTTATGACAATTATAATAAAAAATTGTATGGTTCCTTTAACTATGCTTCGGAAATAGTAATGCTTTTTATCATTGCTTATTTTTCAGTTTAGTTTATTGTCACCAGAATAATCCTGATTCTCGACTAACCAAATAATATTTACAATTTCACATCCTTACTTTTTCACAGTAAACTGGAGCTACATTATGCTGCACGCTACAAATAACAAAAAAACAACAACAATGCATACCTTCAAACCCGACTCTTTCCAGTAAATTGAGAGAATACCAGATAACTGGCTTGTTGCCAACCGGTAACATAGGCTTGGGGGTGCTGCAAGTCAGGTCAGTCATGCGAGAGCCCCCCCCAGCTGCCATCACCACTGCCTGCAGCTCCATAATGTCAACTGAAACAAACAAGACAGAGATTGAATTTCTGTGAAAGTTAATTAATGACAGATAATCCTATATTCAACCCCCAAAATATGAATAATGCTAGGACAACACAATATTCACGTTCACTGTTTTTTTACCGACATTTAAAGACACTTTGCGAGTTCAATCGTAACTTGACTACATAACTACGTAAATCATAATTTGTGCACACATACCGATCAGGCTCTCCTAAATCCCAGTTCACACACAGTCAGTGGAGGTGACAACAGCTGTAGCACATGGACGTAACTAGTATTTGCTGCTGTCACTGTTGTTAGCACTCTGCTCCACTTCCTTGCGCCGAGCCAAAGTCTTAAAACGCATCAATCGGAATGTGCGGAAATGAAATTCAGATCCCAAACAATAGCTATGAACAGAATATCTCCTCTTGAATGCTTCACAAAAACCTGCTAAGTTAAACTAGCATGTATCGTATGATGACATCTGAGTGCTATCTTAAAAATGGTCCGTCAGGAAACTCGATCCAGTCATACGAGGTTCCGCGTGGAAAATTAACTAAAGTTGATTAGATAAAGGTAAGATTGCAAACTAGCATGTTAACTTCCTATTATATTTCTGTACTTTCTAACCCTAAACCTTACCCATTTATAATGCATTTATAATATGAAACCTAACTATTTAATAACTACAATACAACATGCAATGAACTTGAACTCTAGAATGTTGTGGCAAGGTTCAATCATTTATATTACTTAGTTAAATGATCATTTACACAGTGCATATCCCATGTTTTCAATACTGAATAAGGTGATGCATTTATAAAATTATCTGCAACATTGTGTGTAACAGAGCACAGATTGCCCCATTACATCTTATATGGATAGTTCATATGTGAATTGTGAGTGTAAATAAATGTTTTGCTCCTCTGAGTCCTGATCCAGACAGACACACACACACACACACACACACACGCACGCACGCACGCACGCACGCACGCACGCACGCACGCACGCACGCACGCGTGGTGTGAACAGATTAGCAGCCACCCAGCTTCTCTTCCATTCTTCAGGCTTGAAAACTCCCAATTCACAGAGCTCAAACGTAACAGCAAATTGAGCTTGGGGAATGTGGCTTTGGTTTTGTTTGCTCTGGCCAGGAGATGAGCTTGACTGCTCGTTGCTGCTCACTGGAACCCAGAGGGAGGAAGCCCAGTGCAGTAGAGAAATAGATAAACAAGGCTTTCTTTAAGGGCTAAGATAAAATCAACCTTTAAAAAATGGAAGATTATGATACAATTTTTGTTCACATATAGTGCATAATGAGAGCGCTATTGCTGCGTATACTGTGGCATGTTTAAGTTGATCTTACTATAATTTCACAAATGAGCTAAATGGCTTCCTATACATAATCATATTTTAGGTTATATTTCCCTTCCCGAAATGTATCTAATTTACATAAGAATGGCTGAGTTGGTTGAATCCTGGTTCTTTCTCCTTGAGAAAGATTACAATAGAAAACTAAACCATGTATGAAATTAACCGTATGCATTAACCGTAGATAGGATTTCCGTCAGCAGATACCGATATCCAATATTTGACTTTTTGTTGTTGCCGATAATCGATATTGGCCAAGATAAATATAAATATATTACAACCTTTAACCAGGTCCATAAAATGAAGTATGGAGTAACATTCACAAATAAACATTGCCCAAAATAATAGCTAATATCTATCAGAAAATAAACATATACATTTATATTATATTGTCCGTTCCTAATGCATTATAGCACTAGCCTAAGTTTTGTGTGAAAATTAAATTAAGTTTCAAACTCATTGCTTTGTGTTGTCACTATAAGAACAATCATTGACAGAATTTCATCCCTGGTTTAGCAGAACATTTTCCTGGTTAAGGTTTCAGATCAAACCAAACTTCCATTGCTATATTGCTAACAAACCATTGTGGTATGTCATAAGTCATGTTTTCTTAATAATACTCAACACTCTTTTATTCATTTCTTTCTTAAATCTGAAAAGCAGACCGCCCCTGACTCTGTACACATCTATTCGCAGAGTCGACTTCAAATGGAGCCCCGTGGTTTTTGTCTGATTTTCTCCTTCCTCTTTGGCAATGTCGCTGCGACTTGTAAATCATTCTCAATTCACTGCAACAAGCCAGTTGGATTAGCTTGGTTTAGATCATAAACATTTGCAGCGCGGACCACCCAGGGAGAGAGCAGAACTGGGCCGAGCGAGGGACTGTGTGAGAGAGAGTGAAACGTGTACATGTGGATGTCTGTTTGAGTATACAAGTTCAGAGGTGGGCATATACACTGCGCTATATGGTGGTTTGTGTTTGTAGCACGTCTAGAGCCAGGGTGCTGGGGGCCACACTGGTGCCATCGAAACTAAAACAGATCTGTTCAAATTGGGCTCAACATTGGGGTCCCGCAGAGGAGACGCTGCTGTGGCCCCGGGCCGCACACAGAAAGCCACAGTGCTCGTCCTGGGATCATCCACGGTGAGAGACGAGCTCGTGGGAAAGGGCTACACCTCCTGTCATCCTGGTGCCCTCGTGCAGCACATAAACACCACCGCTCCAAACACCCTGCAACATCACTTTATTTATTGTGTCTAATTTCAGGTCCACTGCCAACGCCCTGCTTTGGTGACGTGAAATTTGGTTGCCTCAGACAGTTGCATGTTTGACTTAAATCATACTGTGGTGCCAAGCAAATTCCATATGTGGACAATATTGCTGCTTTTTTCAAATGACTTGAACTGATTAAATGTGATCGACTTCACCCAAATATGTAAGATAAGATAAGATAAGATAAGATAATCCTTTATTGTCCCACATGGGGAAATTTCATTGGTGCAACGCAGGTAGATACAGAGGTAGATACAGAAGAACCAGATCACTTATAGGAAGTCTGAAAAACACTTTCAGTAGAAGATCTCCTATAAATAAATAAAAACTCCCATAGACAAATAAATAAATAAATACATAAATACCATTGCATGTGATCACGACAGTAATTGCACATGAATATGTGTCACGACAGCACATAGATTGCACATGAATTTCACAGTAATTGCACATGAATTCCAACAGCAATTGCACATATGACAGAATTGCACATCAGTATTAGGTTAGGTCAGTATTGCGAGTGTTCAGTACTAACAGTTTTTGTTATAAAGTCTGACAGCAGCAGGAAGGAAAGACCTACGGAACCTTTCCTTCACACATCGAGGGTGGATCAGTCTCTCACTGAAGCTGCTCTCCAGAGCGGACAGAGTGTCCTGCAGGGGGTGACACTCATGGTCCAGCATAGATGTGAATCTAGCCAGGACCCTCCTGTCCCCCACCTCCTGCACCGGGTCCAGAGCACAGCCCAGGACGGAGCTGGACTTCTTGATGACTCTGTCCAGCCTCTTCCTCTCCCTCTCTGTGATGCTGCTGCTCCAGCAGGCCACACCTACAGGAGCTGATGCCACCACAGAGTCATAGAAGGTCTTCAGGAGTGGCCCTGTCACTCCAAAAGACCTGAGTCTCCTCAGGAGGTAGAGCCGACTCTGGCTCTTCCTGTACAGTGCGTCTGTGTTATGAGTCCAGTCCAGTTTGTGGTTCAGATGAACACCCAGGTACTTGTACGAGTCCACTCTCTCAATGTCCCGTCCCTGGATGTTCACTGGTGAGGGGGCAGTGGGGTGGCGTCTGCGGAAATCCACCACCATCTCCTTGGTCTTCCCCGCGTTGATGAGGAGGTGGTTCCGCTGACACCAGTCCACAAAGTCCTGCGCCAGTCCTCTGTATTCCGCGTCATTGTCGTCCGTGATGAGTCCGATGATGGCAGAGTCGTCAGAGAACTTCTGCAGGACACAGCTGCCCGTGTCATGTCTGAAGTCTGCAGTGTAAAGGGTGAAGAGAAAGGGCGCGAGGACAGTGCCCTGGGGCGCCCCCACACTGCAGGTCCGAGTGTCAGACACACAGTTCCGGGCTCTCACAAACTGGGGTCGGTCTGTGAGGTAGTCCAGGATCCACTCTGCCAGGTCATACTCCACACCAGCCGTCTCCAGCTTGTCCCTCAGGAGCAGCGGCTGGATGGTGTTGAAGGCGCTGGAGAGATCGAAGAACAGGATCCTCACAGAGCTGCCAGGCTTTTCCAGGTGAGAGAGAGAGCGGTGCAGCAGGGAGATGACGGCGTCCTCCACTCCGATGCCAGACCGATATGCAAACTGCAGCGGGTCCATGGCTGAGCTCACGGTGGAGCGGAGGTGGTCCAGGACCAGCCGCTCCAGTGTCTTCATCAGGTGGGACGTGAGAGCCACTGGCCTGAAGCTGTTGAGGTCTTTGGGGCGCGGTGTCTTAGCCACAGGTACCAGACAGGAGGTCTTCCAGACCTGTGGTACCACCCTCAGCTTCAGGCTCATGTTGAAGACATGCTCCATCACTCCACACAGTTCATCTGCGCAGGACTTAAGGAGCCTGGGGCTGATGCCATCAGGTCCTGCTGCCTTCCTCACTTTAATCCTCTTCAGCTCACTCCTCACCTGTGCTGCTGTGACAGTCAGTGGTTGGCAGGGGGACCGTGTGCTGGGGGGATGGGTGAGTCCAGGCGAAGTGGGGAGCTGATGGTCCGGGGCAGATAAGCGAAGAGGAACAGATGCAGGGCATTGTCCAGCTGTGGAAGAGGGAGCATGCAGCTGTGCAGGGGGAGGGGCGGGTGACCGATCAAACCTCAAGAAGTGAGCATTTAAATCATTCACCCACTGTAGATCCCCCTCTGTCTGGGCAGGGGGGATTTTGAAGCCCGAGATGGTTTTCAGGCTCCTCCACACTCCCTGAATGTTCTTTTGCTGCAGCTGCTCCTCCATCCTCCTCCTGTAGCCGGCCTCAGCCTGCCTGATCTTCCTCCTCAGCTCCTTCTGCACAGTCCTCAGCTCCTCCTTGTTCCCTGACCTGAAGGCTCTCTTCTTCTCCTTCAGCAGAGCCTTCAGTTCACGGTTAATCCATGGCTTGTTGTTTGGAAAACACCGCACCGTAAGTATGTATGGATCTCGTCTTCTCTCTTTTAAAATCGACCTCACTCTTGCATCTGCAGCAGTCAATGTGTGACAATCAGGTATAGTGTCTTCAAATACTCATGGACCTCTTAAGATACCAGTCAGGATTACAAGGAGAAAATGAGTGTCAGGGCCTCAACCTGCCCAATACTCTATTACTCTATTATTGTGAATAATAAATGGAGTGGAGTCAAAACAGACCAAAACTACAAATCATATTTAATCAACATTAAAGGTCCGCACGGGGGGAGTTCGCATGTGCTGCGTCCGCTTCAGTTCTCAAATCGGCGAAAAATCGTCCATTACGCCTTTAGACCATCTAAAAGCCTGCTCATATCAAATACTCAATCCGATAATGTTCCAAACACTGACTAAAATATATCAACATTTGAATAAAAAAATGGTCTTCGAACTATTCACATGAAAGTCTTCAATCAAAAATAGATTTTATTAGAGTGTGGCCAATTCCGAGTGTGACTATTCCGGATATACCATATTTGTATTCTTTGGAACATGGTTAATCTCCAGATTGTGACAAAGCCTGGGCAGAAGCCAGGGCAACCAAATCATGTCTCTACTGTTCGTAAAGCCAAAACATCTTACTACATCAATACTTTCACGGAATCACAGGACAATCCTGCAAAATTTTGGCAAATGGCTAAATCCTTAAATTCAGCTCCCTCAAAACTGTCCAGCCAAGCAAAACTCTTTGCTTGGAGAGAACTCTTGAAGCTCAAGATGTTTCTGCTGGTTTTCAATCGGAATTTTCTTACCTTAATAAAGGTGTTCCTCAAGGCCTTGGACCACTGTTATTTACAATTTATATAAACTCAATTGAGCATAATCTAAAACGCAATAACATCCACTTGTATGCAGACGATACAATTCTGTATTCTAAGGCGCTTCCGCCTTTGCGCGATGGCGTGCTTTATGACATCACATGTGCTTTGAAGATCGGTATATTCTTTTTCTTCTTCTTTTTCTTCTTCTTCTCTTAGTGTGGGGGGGTGGGGGTGACGCTCCAGAGCAGTGACAGCTACACACCTGAACCAGCACCTTACTGTCCACACAGTCGGAAGTTATTTCTCCAACATTAGTTGATTTAAAATGATTAATTAATTAAAATAAAACAAAATGTATGTTGTTCTCCAAAAGACACTCTAGTGATCCAAAAATATATATCCATTCTTATGCATGATGGTAATATGATTGAACAAGTACCCCATTACAAATACTTGGGCATCTGGATTGATGATGAACTCATATATATTATGCCTCTGAACTCAGTTTATCATTCAGCTCTGAGGTTCATTACAGGAGGAGGAGACAGAACTCACCACTGTCAATTATACTCTAAAGTAGAATGGCAATAATCGTTGGATGCAAGAAGAGAACAGCACTGCCTTTTGTTTGTGTGTAAAGCTCTAGTTGGCATTTTGCCTGATCATTTATCAAGTTTATTGCACATCAGTTCAAGTATTCACCGTTTGAGGTCTCAAGACATTTTATCTTACAATCCCATCGTATTAACACAGAGGCAGGAAATAAGGATTTCAACAACTTTGCTCCCTGAGGAACAAAACACAGAGACTTTTTAAATTAAATAATGTTATGCCTTTTAATGACTTTAAAGCATTGGTCACAGTGCTATGCACTTGTTTTATATAATTTTATCTCTTCTTTATGTGTTTTTATGTATTGGTTAATTTTATTGAATGTTTTATTTGTATTTTAGTGTCCTGTGTTTGTTTGTTGTTCATTTTCTGTTGTGTTTTAACAGGGTACCCATGAAAAAGAACTTTTGTCATTGGATTTTTTTAATGAAATAAAATGTATGAATGAATTAATTCCTATATTATTTACAATTAGTCCCTATTTTCATAAATTAAATAAAAAAACAACTTATTTGATTATATACATTTTTTATAGTTCATTTGTTGTGAAAAAGTTGTTGTAATAGGTATTTCCAACATCCACAAGAAACAAAATAACCTCTATTTTTCAGCTACGTGAAGCACAAGTTTCTTATGGCCTATTTTGGTCTCCTGGCCCACCATTTAAGAATCAGTGGAACACAGAAGGTCTACTCAGAGCATCTTTGAAATGTACAGAAATACAACCACAAAAACAGGCCATAAAGTTCCACATAAGAGTGTATTGTAAAACCAGCTACAAAACATTGCACCAACCCAAACATCTGTGTCCTGAACCATGTTTTCCAGCAACTTCTCACAAATAAGTGGGATCTTTTCCCTCCCTTGGTTTCCCTCAAGTTTAACAGTCTGCGTCACCAGACCTTGAAATTCATTCTTTTGCACTTGAGCACACAGATGGAGTAATTCTGTTCTTGTTTTGCTCAACATGTTGGAGGGTTTTTTAGAGCCAAGCTGGTGTCAAAACCAGGAAATATCTGGGTTGGGTTTTTGAGGATCCCAAGTGGGAAACGTTGGGCAACTCCCTGCTTTGAGGCAGTGGCATGTTCCTGGACAAGTTTGTCTCATCTTCTGTTTTAATAATCCTGTTTGCTTATATTTATCCCTATGAAATTACCATGTACTGTCTGGATAATAATTACAAAGTAGTGTAAATAATCAAACTGGAGGATGAGATGAAAGAACTGTGGATCTCTTCGCTGGACACATACTGTTCTTCTTGTCTGTGTGTGTCGGCACATATTTGGCCACACTGGTGGAGGGACCTCCCAGACAGTGGTCAGCTGGTCAGACAGACAGTGGCCATTAAAAGACACGTGTGAACGCACTCAGCTATTTCAATACAAATATACCATCAGTGAAAAAATAGAACATTTTTAAACTGACACCGTTCACAATATGAAGCCTATAAAGTTGTACAAAAATGATGTAGGTATAAAAATGGCAAAGTAATGGTACACAGCCCTATGCATCTTAGGGTTGTATTCATCAATTACAATTTGGAGTTGAGACTGAATGTGAAATAAGATAAGATAAGATAAGATAAGATCTCCTTGGATGTGGTTAGTTAGTATATTGGAGTGATTTGGAGTAAGATGTCCTGTCTGGATAGTTTGTAAAGATGAAATATAGAGAACATATTTGAGAAAGGTTTCTGCAGTACCTGATAAAAGCATTGGAGGAAGACCAAAAAGCAGATTTGTGAATGTTGTGAAAGAGATTTAGGTAGATCCCACTTTGGAAGTTTTTGATTACATATTTGTCTTGTCCCCATCTCATATGTTACTCAGTAATCTCTCATTTACATATAAACATTTTCATTTTATGAGCCTATTATCAGCAATTTGTCTTCGAATATGTTTTCTCTTCATGTGCAGTTTAACTTTTCAAATACTTCTTCTGAAAGAGCAAATACTGTAACTCCACAGTCACTTCACAAAAACTGCTTTTGAACCAAAATCAAAGTTCACAGCATTCCAAACAGGAGTGAGTGAGACAGTATGTGTGGTCCTGTCTGCACCTACATGATGCTGAGGTGAAGGTGTTTGTCTGGGTCTTTGTGAGGGGTGCGGCGGTGGTGCGCTGCCAGGCTGTGTTTAAGGGGAAGACGAGGAGAAGTGATGACCTCAAGAACACCCATGCTTGTGTCGAGTGTTCAAATAGACAAAAGTCAAAGGTGGGATTGTCAAGGGGGACGTTCCTATATGGAAAAGTTTTATAAAGGTAAAAGCATTCATAGTGACATAAAACTGGTTGGTAAACCCTAAGACTCCAATACAAATTACAATATCAGTTCAGTATAGTAAAATGTAATAACATTGGTCTGTATTTCATGATGTATCTGACTTGCAAAAGACCCCAGATGAGAAAGAATCACACTAGCATAGAAAAATAAGTAGGAAATGAATAAATTCAATCAGCCTGTGTTTTATCAATTCAATAATAGAAAAATGCCACAAACTAACACTAGTGTGCTGACAGAGACATGGGAAACACTGTATCTGGTTGCAAGGCAGGGTTTAACTGAAAATGAGATATACAATTTTCACAACATGTAACATTATATCATAACCAGACAATACATAATACATAGTAAACTACCAGGTTAGAAGACACAATAATCCCTCATTTGTCTAAGGCTTTGGACATTTAACAACAAACTCTTGCTCAAACTATAAAACGTTGTATTTAAAACTCACTGTGTGCATATTAACAGGTTATATCATAAAATAGCCAGCCCCTGACCGTAAAGGCATTCCCAAACAAGGATCACGGAACACTTTTCAAGCATTAACAAACGTCTGTTGTGTTGTTTCCCTGAGGAATGAACTTCAGGCACTATAAAATACATGGAAACAGTTGTTTACAGTTACAGACTATTAGACCACTGCAAACACACATTCATGTGGGCATAGTCACTAAACCAGACCACACACGCTCAACAAATTATATGTCATTTTCGTCTTATATTTGGGGATAAATTATAGCGGGATGTGATTGTGGGTCAGAAATGGTCTTCTTGCTGTAATCTTTCAATCTAATTTACTTTACCTTTACTTTACCTTTTGTTGTCTGTGTCCCGTTTGACCATTGTACAGAGCACTGACGGCTGTGTTGAGAGGTTGACATAAATTCACACACAGTATTCTATAACTTTTCATCTAGGAGTCTCCTTGTGTTTCTTATGTGGACGTATCATCAGTGCATATTGTTGTTACACAGAGACGCACATCTGGGGCAGATGTTGTGAGGGTTGTGTTTCATGAAGCCACTGCAGTCTCACATTGGAGCGAGGATAAATCTGAAACCTGGACAGCAGTGAAGACACTTTTAGAGGCCTCTGTAAACCTACCGCTGCACTTTGTTCCCATATGGCGATATTCACAAATGTGGGATTGTGGAGCTGTTTATGGAAAGTTATTTTCAGTACTAGCTATAACGTTTTATTTTCTTTTTCAACGTGGGATGAAATAGTTTTGTGCATCACATTAAACACACTTCAAAACACACCAAACCTTACAACGCACATTCTTCTTATTCTTGCAATCTTTAAAAGTTGCGCTGTAGGTTTTCGTGCCTTATGTTATTATTACTCGGACTAAATTCACAAGCCTTTTTAGAATTGTCGTAATCCTGACAGAAAAATATGACATAGATATGGCAAGGTAGGTACAAACTACTTCTCAATATGCATTATAGTATTGTTTTCAATGTATTATTATATTCACAGTATTTTTGAATTTGCATTGGTAGGCTATCTGTAGTACAACCGTACACTTTAACTAGAGGTGGTCAATAACTACGTAAATTTACTTAACTAAAGTTTTTCATGATTTGTGATTTACTTCAGTTGTATTTTAGCTGGGTACTTATTACTCTGACTCTACTACATTTGAAAGACAAATATACAATATGCCTTATATGCGGCTCACTCCAGAGACTTGATTTGAGCAGATGTTCTGACACAGACAGTTTTTCCCAGCACATGTTGTGGGTGCAATATCACTGTACAGACAGTTTGTTATAACTTGGCTTTTATTCATTTTGAAATTCATTAACAATAGTGACAGTTCTAACGAGCTTTGAGTTGACTTACTCTTGCTTTTGATGTATACTTGTTTTACATGGTGGACTGAACAGGGTATGACAAAAATACAACTTACATCTTGGCGTGTTATTTGACCAGGTGTATCTGTACTTTTACTCAAGTAATGCAAATCAATACTTTAACCTCCTCTGCCTATAAAAGCTTTAGTCACAATATTTCAAAAATAACTTTTCCTTGTGTTTTATTATACATGTCACATTGCTATTTCAAAGTGATGCACATGCAGTGATTTTCTTTTTCTAAAACTCATGTGCACATATTTAGTTTTTGCCACTTACCCAAATATGGTGATTTAACCAGTAATGAGTCTAACATTTACATGGAAGTGAGCTGCAACCGCTGTGGTCATCTGTGGGTTTCTGCTTCTATCATTATTTAAGATGAAGTGCAGCACAAGCACTGAACTCAGGGTTTGTTATTTGCTCCAGGGGGAAGGAGTTTAGTAATGTTCCTTGTGAAATCTGCTGTTTGATGGCTCTCTGAGGTTGTTTTATTGCAGGTGTCCAACCATTTGTCGAGAAACTCTAAAGTGTTTCAGGGCAAACTAGATCAGGCAAAATGCACTGAATGATTTAGAGACCTCTATATGTAGTCTCTAAATCATAATTTCTGTTACCTCTTATAACCCTTTCCTTGAGACAGTAGAAAGTTAGTATTTCTGTGTGTGACTTCACTAATGAGCTGGACAGGCCTGTATCTGTCTGTCTGGGACTCCTTTTAGTACTGGCTTAACCCCTTTCAATCTTAAATTATATCAGTTTTTATTCATGACAGAACCAGTGAATGATCGCCATCTGCTGGTTGAAGTGGAGTACTGGCACCGATGTGTGAGCACGTGGTGATGATACACTTTATTACAACAATGCCATAATCAGTTTTAGAGGTGTTTTACGGCCAGAATCAAAATATAAATAAGAAAAAAATATTTTTGATCGCAATATAATGATGTATTGCCATATTGTGCCAGTATATTTACCCAATAAGCAGCATAACCATTATATCTTAGATGTATTGTAATATTTGAGCAAGTAGGCTTCAAGTTTGTCTTCTGTTCATATTGTGATTGAATTAGTTATACCATGCACATTTTACACTCCCAAGTCTTTATTTTACAACGTGCACATGGGAGTGGGCTACAGAAATCCCTGGCGCTTAATGATAAAAACGTGTGTCCTGTCTCCTGCGGGGGGCATTCTCTCTGGACATGATGTGACTGACCTCCTGTCTTTCAAGCCTTTCACTGCGGGTGCCTTGCTTCACTGGTGGATGTCACAGTGTCACCCACAGTGCCACGAGATGGTTTTGGGTGGTGGGCGGGGACAGCGCGGCACCCACTTGCGGCAGGCACCCACCCCAACTCCTCACACACACAGAGCCGCGGCAATGCAACCGCCGACCCATTGTGGATCTCCTTAACTCCCTCCCTTCCTGCACGGGACGGACCCCACCCCTCCTTCCCCCAAAAGTACTCCGCTCGCCTCAACCCTATTCTCCGGTTGTCATGGAGATAGCTAACAAAGCCATCACTTTTACCAATTTCCTCAGAGACAGGTGCTGGCACAATGACTGCTTCCTTACTGGCTGAAAAGGGACGGGGGCAAGAGGGGTGCATGGGAACTCCGGGCGGACACTCTGAGGCCCGTCCAAGTGTCCTCCTCCCCGGGACCGGCCCAAGAAAAGAAGGCTAATTTGTTGTCGCTGTGTTCCCAGGGAGGGAGGAGAGAGAGAGAGAGAGAGAGAGAGAGAGAGAGAGAGAGAGAGAGAGAGAGAGAGAGAGAGAGAGAGAAAGGGAGGGGTGGAGAGAGCATGTGTCCAAAAGGGGTGTCCACCGGTTTGCAAAACAGACCGCCTAATATTGGCTCTGCCCTGCCAATGAGAGGAGAGGGTCTTCTCTTCATGGCCTTGGCCCCTTTATGTGGGCTCGCTTCTCCCCATTCGGCCCCTTACAAGGCTTTGGCTGCAGAGACAATGGCCAGTCATAGCATCATGACTGCGAGATGTTTCATTTTATACCGCTGCTTTTTCACTCCTTTGTGTCTGTTTGTGTCTGGGTGCTGATGTTTAGTGACAAATGAGATTTTAAAGCAATTTCTTTCAGCAATGCATTGTCTGTTTGTCAATAGTCTATTAGTTTATACGGGGGAACAATATATATATATATATATATATATATAGCATTTACTTGTTGTCAATGTGCAAGTGTTCGCTTTATACTGTATTGATTTTCCAATTGTCCCTGAGCAAGATGTAAAATGCCTTGCTGGATTTATCTAGTGCCTTATAATATTCTCAAAGGTCTTTTTATTCACAGCCAGTGGTGGTGAGCTACTTCTGTGCCACAGCTGCCCTGAGGTAGAATGACACCCACATTTGTACATTGACACTGATCCAAGTGGGATTTGAACAGTTGATGGGCAGCTTTTACCTCTGGCTCAGTAGGTATTAGTTGTTCTATAAATAAATAGAAGAAAAATAGAAGAACAAATGCTTTAGGATTTGAAGGGATACCTCCATTAAAATATGGGTGAACTAAAGACCGATGATACTGTTTTGTCTCGATATCTTGATTCTTCAGTTAAGTAACATTGATTGAAGGCACTGTGTTATGAATGTATTATTGAACTAAACCAAAATACAAACATTTCTTTCCACAATATTCACATGTATGTGCTGAGCTCATCTGTTCGCAACAATTAAAAAAAAAAAAAAAAGTTAAAGTAAAAAAAGGCCCACTGATTCCGAATAATTGTTCAATGCCGTTTGCACAAAACCTCAAATACCTCAATGCAAACACTTACTTGTGTTGCAGCACTTGGTTTGCAAAGTGGTTTCCTGTTTGACTCAGAGGGCTGTTGCTCTTCACTGCTTTTATAGACACAACCACTGGGGGGCGCTAAAGTCTTTACTCTGATGCATTCATGACTAAAACCTTTCTCAGACTCAGGTGAAGCTCAGACACAGATGAGTTCACAGACCACTTTAACTGAATGTGTCATTAGTTTTCAAAAACTGAATGATGGAATACTTAAATTCAGCAAATAGCAAAGTATAAATGAGTAACTAAAGCATAGCAGTAGATTTTAATTGTTTTAATTTGATGTGCTATTTATATATTTTATTTTTATAGCCAACCTTTGTAGGTTTTGATGCTGAATGTCTGACCTGCTTGAATATATTCAATGCCTAATATGGGCTTCATATATGTAACTTACTATTCACAAGTCAGCTTGTGTTTATATTTACTGGAGTGTTGCATATTTAGTTACCCTGGTACTATGGCTATAAATATTCCACTTCTAGTCAGAGGTCCTCATCTCTCACATTACATTACATCAAGTCAAAGCGGTTAGACTCACTTCCCATCTAGTCTAATTATAGGTACGCAGAGAGAAACCCACCATCGACACCATCACTACAGTGCTTTATTTAGATAAGCACCCATGGGTGTTCCTCTCAGTTTCACTCAGCGTTACTGTAGCTGTATACTCATGCACCATTCATTCATTTGGCACGACATGACGTAAGTATTGCTGACGCACACAAGCTGCATTCTTCAAACTGACCATCAGATGTCAGCAATGAGCCAAAGGTTCAGAGGGACAAATAGTTGAGGTTGACAGCTGTAACATGGGACTTAGAAAATGTCAAATAAGAACGAAATGACTGATATTTAGCTACAAAGGACCATAACTTGTAATCAGAGTGAATATGACTGGAGATGTTTAATTCTCATATACACATCACTAAGGATTGAGATGGCTGGAGTTTCACAGAAGTGTTATAACCATAGATAATCATCAGTATAGAATGTCACAATAATTTTAGATGTGAAATACAATTTAATCTAGAATGTTATGACATGGTTCACCACGCTAAAAATATCATACTTTTCGTCACACATATAATTGTGTACCATAAGAAGCTGTAAGTGTTCATGTAATCAGGTACACACACACACACACACACACACACACACACACAGAGGGAGAGAGCAATATTGCTTTTTTGGTCCTTTAGGGGGCACTTATCCATTGGTCATCGCTGCAGACTTCCATCCTAATCTTCCTTGGTCTGACTGGAGGCAGGTACAGCCACTATACAGTATTTGTGTTACAACATTGCCTGGTTCACTAGAGTCCTCTCTCTCTCTCTTCAAGTGTGTTTCATTTGCTCCACTGAACCTGAGCCAGTGCAGGCCATCTCTCTGAAGCACCACTACAGTCCACTGGGTCAGCTGAAACGTACCCGTATGGCATCCCACACACCAGTTACTGCATGAATACTTCTACAGTTCTGCATCTTTCTACTAACACTTTAATGAGAGTCACGTGGATGCTACAGAGTGAGTGGCCTAGATACAGCTTGATTACACTCACCATTACAGACCCACTAGATCCAGTCGTGTGATAGGTCTGGTGAGAGCAAGTTTTACATAATCCCTACAGGGTTCACAGTAAGAGATTGTGAATACAAATTAGAACATAGTCTATGATTTTGTGTGTAAATGACCATGTCCTGGGTTAATTTGTGAACCAGTGGATATGCTACATGTGCCCCATCCACTAGAAAATACACTAGGCTAGATAATGATGGATCTATGCTGCATCCATACACATTAAACCAAAAACTGCAAAACTACCCAACATAACCGAGCATGATCTGTAAATGTTGTTAATTAGCAGAATAATCTACAATATGCAATTGTTCTTCACTCCATATAATTGACACTTGTGTAGCAGACAATATTAACACACAAAAAAATTGAAAAATAACCAAAACCATCATTAAAGATATGACGCAAATTGTGGGCTGCCCATATGGCACATGAAATCCATTAGGTTACGTTGCTGCCTCTAAGTCAAAGAGGATATCACTGACATAGTAAGAAGATTAGTGAACTATCTCCTGTTGTGCTTGCGTCATGAAGGATCATCCGTCCTTTTTTTCATTGTAATATCCCTTGAAAAGTTCTATGTTATTTATGTCGGTTAAAGATATCACGGCGGCTGTTCTTTTAGCTTGTGTGATATGATTGTATTATGATTGCTAAGACATTGATTCACGTCTCAGTGCTTTGAATATGGAATGCATTTTCAGTTTTGTGGACAGAAGAACACATTATTTCTTGCTAAATGTATAGATGCATTTAGTAAATCTGTGCAAAGTGCAAACTTGGTGATGTAACTGATGCATTTGACGTCTGACTATAATTTTAGCTTTTCACCTTCATATCAAAGTCCGCTCTTCTATTTATATCTTGTTCTTGAAATATAATGCGTAATTCTTTTCTGGTTACACTCTATATTAATGGAGCAGATGTGTCAAGCAAAATATAGCCATGAAGGTTTATTTCAGGATCAGGATTTTCTTTTGTAGCCTCCCTCAAAAGTTCTCAACCCCATTTTGGTTCTAAAATAAGAAAGCGCTTGCTGGACTTTGTTCTAGTAATAGCATGCATTGTGTAACTGCTTCACAGATCGAGGCCGGTGTTAGTGAGCAAATCAATATAGGCTGATTTATGCCATCAGGAAGTAGGAGATTGACTGCATGACGAGCACTAAAGTAAACAGGAAGTCTTTCTTGTCTGGAAATTTCTGAGAATTTCGCTGCAGTATACAGCTTTCACCACATTTGAACATTTGTGGTGTTTTTCCTACACATTTAAACAGAACTCTTTGCTGCTCCAAACAGGTGACCATAAACATTGAATGATGGTTCAAATGCAAATGACAGATTTCCCTACTCGTATAGCCTGACAAAACTAAAAGTCGTAGATGGCCAAGGATTGAATTATTTATTTAGACCCCTAATTGTTTTAACCTGTACCATTTATCGATTGTTAGGATCCAAATGATTCAGTGGCGACTTCAGGCGTATTGGCTTTGTGCTTCAATAGACGTGTCATTTACCACTAGGATCCTGGTTTTCTCTATGTATCATCTTAGCTCCACAAGACTTAAGCCTCGACTACATTTTACATCTTACATCTTACTTCAGTATTCTTATGACACCTTACATATTTCTACTGTAGCAGTGCTGGAAAGGCCTTGGCACATTAACCGTCTCCACACGTCTCTTTTATCTTGCTCTTCCTCACTCGCTGCTGTGGAGCTGGAGCAGAGTTTGGATTGATGAGCTTATTCTGGCTGTTCTCCTTTCCAGTCTCCTCCACTGCTGCAGAAAATATCCCTGCACCATTTTCTGTTATATACACAGGTGAATTCATAGCAACAACAATGGACTGATAACTACTATGATATTGAAGAAGAATGTTATACAAGACATACAAGATTCTATTGTTGCATTGTTGTTCGACTCCGTTGAATCATTTCTCCTAAATGGCGGTTATATAATGGAAGTGGATGAGTAAGTTTTCTCATGCGGCTTCATCTAAATGTATTAAAGGATTTCCACATTACTCTGGGGATGAGTTAGACTGCCAGTTAACACTTCTCTCCATCTGTGGTCAGTTTCACTTTGAGAGCCTTTGTTTTTTTGTGTTTTTTTCCATTAACCACACACTGGCATTTAGTAAAGTGCATTTATTGATTTGGAAAGAAAAGGTACTGTTTATGTTGTGATGTAGTATTAGGGATTTTGTCGGTGAAAAAACATGGGACAATTAGTCTTTACTTATGTACTTATGTAAAGACTAATGGGGATCCAATATATAAATACATTTGAAAAAAAATATAAAAAATAAACACTTTACCGATTACAAGACACGGCCAAGCATACTAACTCCAGCCACAAGGGGACAGTAAGGGGCTGGAACTTTATGTTGATCAAATTAAAATTAATGAGACTATTCAGTAGTTTGTTTGCAGAAAACATTGATAAAGAAATGTTTATCTAAACTTGTGTGTGTATTTTAAGACGTTGGTGATAGAAGGACATTTGTTGAAAACTTTTGTGAATACTGTTCTGTTTAAGGCTAAGTAGATGTTGTTTGAACCAACTGTTTTGAATCTGTTTGAATCTCCCAAAATTACTATATTTTGTTGAATTATGGTCATTATCCTCTCAAGGCAAAACTATAGCTTTCTCTAACCAAAGTTATTTATGTATCCGACCATAACAATAGCCTCTCTGAACTTTTAAAAATACCAGACCACATCTTCATATATTCTCGATATTTATGAGACAACAGGATGCTGCGTCCGCTTCACAAATGCACATCAAAGTGTTAGGATGTTTACAGCTTGGCTCTGTCTCTTTGTTTTATGTTTTCCTCCAAATCTCATTGTTTCTGCGCTGGCCTTGCTTGGACATTTTTGACATTCCAGCAATCTGTCACTCTATCATTTGGCTGGGATCACCGCAGCACTGCACCAGACCCAACACGCACATGCCCAAAGAAACACTGCCAAATTCCCCCTGGCGTTCCATGGAAGCTTAAACAGTAATAAATACATGATACATTATATTCATTGCATTCCAAATACACAGAAAGTAAAAGTGAGATTTGTGTGGGAGAGGTTTTGCAGTTTTTGGGTCATGCTTAACTGCGGTTTGGTTAGAAGTCAAAGAATCAATAGCGTTGCACACCGAAACATTGTAACGTCACAAAGTTTCCACCGAAACAGTGTTTTTTTTCTGTTGTTAGTTTGAGGGCTGTGGTCGAGAGGGAAGATTGTCACGGGGTCGTAGACATACTGTCATTTCCACTGTCTACATGTGCACCAGTCTCTATTCAATTCTTTTATGTATTATTGATGTTGATGTCTGTAAAATATAAACTTCTGTAAGGGAAATTAAAATGAGGTCTAGAGCCATGCAGTTATTTCTATGAACTGGATAGTTTGTCTGAAATTATTGGCGATATATGACGATAAAACTGAAATTTTGATCTGATTTTCTGGTTCTAAACTCAAACACAGACATTTTACCCGACCTACTCCTCCTATTAAACCTCTGTCATGCTCTGAGTGAGTGACAAGTGGACTTAACCAAAGCAGTAAAGTGTGTACTCTCAGACACACCAGATGGCTGGAGATAAAAGCCTTTTCACAAATTGTGAAAAACAAAACACAAAACCTAAATATTTGAGCTTTTAGGCACATTATCCTCAACCCCTACTAAAGTGCATAATATGACAGGTGAATGCTTTTGAAATGACATTCTTTGGTGGGATAGTATCTGTAGTAATCATTTATCATAGTTTTACATGGGTCAAATGACTGTTTATGAAGAAAAACATTAGTTTAAATTGCAAAGGAGCTGAGTCATCAATGCACAAAATCTAACTGAAAAAACAAATGCGGGATAATTTAAGCAGAACGAACACAAACAAAAAAAATAAAGGTATCGTCATATATTTGAATTGGTCATAATCGGTCATATTTACAGTATGGGACATCATCGTCACATTATAAACTTTACCTAACATGGTTAAGTTGGTAAAGAGTAGGGTTCGGGTTAGGACACAGCTCAAACCTAAGCATAACTTGAATCTAAGGTTAACTTTATCCTAGTGAGTGAAATGTCTAACCTGTGAAGCAAGACATAAAAACAATTCCTAATAGAAATGTTAATCTCCCGGCTGTATTCCTTAAATGTGCATTCAGTAACATCACATGTCATGTCGTGTGGTTTTCTACCAAATCCTACAATATTAACCTTTATCTCAAGGAAGTCAGACATTTATCTGATCTTTCAAAGGTTGTATGGAGTCACGTTTCTCTGCCATGACATAACACACCTACACAGAACCACTTCTAATCTGCACCTCCCCACGGACATTTACAATAACCTCACCCTTCTTTTCAAGAATAGTGCTGTGAAAGACTTCTGTTTTAGATAGATTGATAGATTAGAAAGATTGGAGTTTCCTCATTTCACCCGCTTTGTGTTTATTTGTGGCACTGACGCAAGCAAAAGAAAACAGCTCTCCCATGGCACACTGACACCGCACTATACAGCCGGTCCACAGCAGTGGCAGAGCATGACGCCAGCTCAGGGTTGGTCCTGGGGCATCTCTAAACTCCCTCACCTCATCTCTAACCCAAGCCTCACCATCCATTACTGCGTTCATTTATCTCTCATCAGTTCTCAAAAGTACCGCTGGCAAATGGTTTGTGTGGATGTTTTTTAATGCGGTTGTCCCGGGACTTGTGCTAACATTCGTCTTTTTTCTACGGCTTGTTCTCGTTCGGGGTCGGGGGTGACTGGAGCCTGTCCCAGTGACTTAGGGCCTTTGGCGAGGAACACTCTGGACAGGGGCCAGCTTGTCACAGGGTTAACACAGGGTTGTGCTAACATACTGACCGAAAATGGTCTAATTGCAAGGTTGTATGTTGCCTTTGGGATTTAGTTTTCTGTGGGAGTTGAATAATACGTTTGACTTAATAGATGTAAAATCAGTTTGTTTAGCTGGTGTGAGATTTTAAACACTGTGAAGCACCCAACTGTCTACCATGCAGATTGTTGATTGTTGTCTTTGCTGATATTGTACTGTTAGTTGGTTTAGGTAAGATAACTTTAAACAACATTACTTGGTTACAAATTACTGAAATAATTAAGTAATACTTAAATAGTATCAATGGGAACACAATTTGCATTCAGTATAATGGCACCCACGTCTGTCACTTCAAAATATCAGCTCCATTCACTAAAGAGGAACAATTGATTCTCAATCAGGTTTCCAACGCTGCTCATTAAACAAAAGACAAAAATGCATAACATAATACTGAATGTTGGCCCTTAAAAAATAACTAAAAATACAAATAGCATTTCTTTTATAAATAGTTTCATATTTTCCATTTTTCATTTAGGCACATTAAAACAATGTTGAACATTAGTTTTAATTTAAAACAAAAAATATAAGAAACAATGCCCAAAAGGAGCCGGCAGTAGCACCCCCATCTCAGTACTCATTTTTGTAACTGCTCTTTATAAAGTAAGTAAGAGAGTCGGTAAATGCCAATATACATCGAATTCCATATAGTTAAAATATGTTTATATATGATAAAAATAACAAATATTTCATTCAATATCCTGAATATACTTCAATGTTTTCATTAACCTCGATCAGTTGATAATATTTACATATATTTTAAATTTAAAAAAATCAAAGTTGCATCAATCTTGACTGTCACATTTGCTGGCAGTAAAAGATGATTAATATGATATTCATACACAGGCCAATACACGCCAGTATCTGTCTGTGTGAGTTTATACTGCATGAGTGAAGTAATGAGCTAATGTCTGTGTAACTCTAGTATTAGAGTGAATGTAAACGTATGTACAAATATACATGTTTACATCTTACATTTCAGTTGTGAACATGTTTACATATAATGTAAACACTTATTTACATGACCCTTCCAAGTAACACTAGTTAACAGTCTGAGAGGTAACACTAGTTAACAGTCTGAGAAGTAACACTAGTTAACAGTTTGAGAAGTAACACTAGTTAACAGTCTGTGAAGTAAACACAAGTTAACAGTCTGAGAGGTAACACTAGTTAACAGTCTGTGAAGTAACACTAGTTAACAGTCTGAGAAGTAACACTATTTAACAGTCTGTGAAGTAAACACTAGTTAACAGTCTGAGAAGTAACACTATTTAACAGTCTGTGAAGTAACACTAGTTAACAGTCTGAGAAGTAACACTATTTAACAGTCTGTGAAGTAAACACTAGTTAACAGTCTGAGAAGTAACACTATTTAACAGTCTGTGAAGTAAACACTAGTTAACAGTCTGAGAAGTAACAGTTAACAGTCTGTGAAGTAAACACTAGTTAACAGTCTGTGAAGTAAGCACTAGTTAACAGTCTGTGAAGTAAACACTAGTTAACAGTCTGTGAAGTAACACTAGTTAACAGTCTGAGAAGTAACACTAGTTAACAGTCTGTGAAGTAAACACTAGTTAACAGTCTGTGAAGTAACACTAGTTGACAGTCTGAGAGGTATCACTAGTTAACAGTCTGTGAAGTAAACACTAGTTAACAGTCTGAGAAGTAAACACTAGTTAACAGTCTGTGAAGTAAACACTAGTTAACAGTCTGTGAAGTAACACTAGTTAACAGTCTGTGAAGTAAACACTAGTTAACAGTCTGTGAAGTAACACTAGTTAGCAGTCTGTGAAGTAAACACTAGTTAACAGTCTGTGAAGTAAACACTAGTTAACAGTCTGTGAAGTAACACTAGTTAACAGTCTGTGAAGTAAACACTAGTTAACAGTCTGTGAAGTAACACTAGTTAACAGTCTGAGAAGTAAACACTAGTTAACAGTCTGTGAAGTAACACTAGTTAACAGTCTGAGAAGTAAACACTAGTTAACAGTCTGTGAAGTAACACTAGTTAACAGTCTGTGAAATAACACTAGTTAACAGTCTGTGAAGTAACACTAGTTAACAGTCTGAGAAGTAAACACTAGTTAACAGTCTGTGAAGTAAACACTAGTTAACAGTCTGAGAAGTAAACACTAGTTAACAGTCTGTGAAGTAACACTAGTTAACAGTCTGAGAAGTAAACACTAGTTAACAGTCTGTGAAGTAAACACTAGTTAACAGTCTGAGAAGTAAACACTAGTTAACAGTCTGTGAAGTAAACACTAGTTAACAGTCTGTGAAGTTACACTAGTTAACAGTCTGTGAAATAACACTAGTTAACAGTCTGTGAAGTAACACTAGTTAACAGTCTGAGAAGTAACAGTTAACAGTCTGTGAAGTAAACACTAGTTAACAGTCTGTGAAGTAAACACTAGTTAACAGTCTGTGAAGTAACACTAGTTAACAGTCTGTGAAGTAAACACTAGTTAACAGTCTGAGAAGTAACACTAGTTAACAGTCTGAGAGGCAACACTAGTTAACAGTCTGTGAAGTAAAACTAGTTAACAGTCTGTGAAGTAACACTAGTTAGCAGTCTGTGAAGTAAACACTAGTTAACAGTCTGTGAAGTAACACTAGTTAACAGTCTGTGAAGTAACCCTAGTTAACAGTCTGTGAAGTAAACACTAGTTAACAGTCTGTGAAGTAAACACTAGTTAACAGTCTGTGAAGTAACACTAGTTAACAGTCTGTGAAATAACACTAGTTAACAGTCTGTGAAGTAACACTAGTTAACAGTCTGAGAAGTAAACACTAGTTAACAGTCTGTTAAGTAAACACTAGTTAACAGTCTGTGAAGTAACACTAGTTAACAGTCTGAGAAGTAACAGTTAACAGTCTGTGAAGTAAACACTAGTTAACAGTCTGTTAAGTAAACACTAGTTAACAGTCTGTGAAGTAACACTAGTTAACAGTCTGAGAAGTAACAGTTAACAGTCTGTGAAGTAAACACTAGTTAACAGTCTGTGAAGTAAACACTAGTCAACAGTCTGTGAAGTAACACTAGTTAACAGTCTGTGAAGTAACACTAGTTAACAGTCTGAGAAGTAAACACTAGTTAACAGTATGTGAAGTAACACTAGTTAACAGTCTGAGAGGCAACACTAGTTAACAGTCTGTGAAGTAACACTAGTTAACAGTCTGTGAAGTAAACACTAGTTAACAGTCTGTGAAGTAACACTAGTTAACAGTCTGTGAAGTAAACACTAGTTAACAGTCTGAGAAGTAACACTAGTTAACAGTCTGAGAGGCAACACTAGTTAACAGTCTGTGAAGTAAAACTAGTTAACAGTCTGTGAAGTAAACACTAGTTAACAGTCTGTGAAGTAACACTAGTTAACAGTCTGTGAAGTAAACACTAGTTAACAGTCTGTGAAGTAAACACTAGTTAACAGTCTGTGAAGTAACACTAGTTAACAGTCTGAGAAGTAACAGTTAACAGTCTGTGAAGTAAACACTAGTTAACAGTCTGTGAAGTAAACACTAGTCAACAGTCTGTGAAGTAACACTAGTTAACAGTCTGTGAAGTAACACTAGTTAACAGTCTGAGAAGTAAACACTAGTTAACAGTATGTGAAGTAACACTAGTTAACAGTCTGAGAGGCAACACTAGTTAACAGTCTGTGAAGTAACACTAGTTAACAGTCTGTGAAGTAAACACTAGTTAACAGTCTGTGAAGTAACACTAGTTAACAGTCTGTGAAGTAAACACTAGTTAACAGTCTGAGAAGTAACACTAGTTAACAGTCTGAGAGGCAACACTAGTTAACAGTCTGTGAAGTAAAACTAGTTAACAGTCTGTGAAGTAAACACTAGTTAACAGTCTGTGAAGTAACACTAGTTAACAGTCTGTGAAGTAAACACTAGTTAACAGTCTGTGAAGTAACACTAGTTAACAGTCTGAGAAGTAAACACTAGTTAACAGTCTGAGAAGTAACACTAGTTAACAGTCTGAGAGGCAACACTAGTTAACAGTCTGTGAAGTAAAACTAGTTAACAGTCTGTGAAGTAACACTAGTTAACAGTCTGTGAAGTAAACACTAGTTAACAGTCTGTGAAGTAACACTAGTTAACAGTCTGAGAAGTAACAGTTAACAGTCTGTGAAGTAAACACTAGTTAACAGTCTGTGAAGTAAACACTAGTCAACAGTCTGTGAAGTAACACTAGTTAACAGTCTGTGAAGTAACACTAGTTAACAGTCTGAGAAGTAAACACTAGTTAACAGTCTGTGAAGTAACACTAGTTAACAGTCTGAGAGGCAACACTAGTTAACAGTCTGTGAAGTAACACTAGTTAACAGTCTGTGAAGTAAACACTAGTTAACAGTCTGTGAAGTAACACTAGTTAACAGTCTGAGAAGTAACACTAGTTAACAGTCTGTGAAGTAAAACTAGTTAACAGTCTGTGAAGTAAACACTAGTTAACAGTCTGTGAAGTAACACTAGTTAACAGTCTGAGAAGTAACACTAGTTAACAGTCTGAGAGGCAACACTAGTTAACAGTCTGTGAAGTAAAACTAGTTAACAGTCTGTGAAGTAAACACTAGTTAACAGTCTGTGAAGTAAACACTAGTTAACAGTCTGAGAAGTAAACACTAGTTAACAGTCTGTGAAGTAAACACTAGTTAACAGTCTGTGAAGTAACACTAGTTAACAGTCTGAGAAGTAACACTAGTTAACAGTCTGTGAAGTAACACTAGTTAACAGTCTGTGAAGTAACACTAGTTAACAGTCTGAGAAGTAAACACTAGTTAACAGTATGTGAAGTAACACTAGTTAACAGTCTGAGAGGTAACACTAGTTAACAGTCTGTGAAGTAACACTAGTTAACAGTCTGTGAAGTAAACACTAGTTAACAGTCTGAGAAGTAAACACTAATTAACAGTCTGTGAAGTAACACTAGTTAACAGTCTGTGAAGTAACCCTAGTTAACAGTCTGTGAAGTAAACACTAGTTAACAGTCTGTGAAGTAAACACTAGTTAACAGTCTGTGAAATAACACTAGTTAACAGTCTGTGAAGTAACACTAGTTAACAGTCTGAGAAGTAACAGTTAACAGTCTGTGAAGTAAACACTAGTTAACAGTCTGTTAAGTAAACACTAGTTAACAGTCTGTGAAGTAACACTAGTTAACAGTCTGAGAAGTAACAGTTAACAGTCTGTGAAGTAAACACTAGTTAACAGTCTGTGAAGTAAACACTAGTCAACAGTCTGTGAAGTAACACTAGTTAACAGTCTGTGAAGTAACACTAGTTAACAGTCTGAGAAGTAAACACTAGTTAACAGTATGTGAAGTAACACTAGTTAACAGTCTGAGAGGCAACACTAGTTAACAGTCTGTGAAGTAACACTAGTTAACAGTCTGTGAAGTAAACACTAGTTAACAGTCTGTGAAGTAACACTAGTTAACAGTCTGTGAAGTAAACACTAGTTAACAGTCTGAGAAGTAACACTAGTTAACAGTCTGAGAGGCAACACTAGTTAACAGTCTGTGAAGTAAAACTAGTTAACAGTCTGTGAAGTAAACACTAGTTAACAGTCTGTGAAGTAACACTAGTTAACAGTCTGTGAAGTAAACACTAGTTAACAGTCTGTGAAGTAAACACTAGTTAACAGTCTGTGAAGTAACACTAGTTAACAGTCTGAGAAGTAACAGTTAACAGTCTGTGAAGTAAACACTAGTTAACAGTCTGTGAAGTAAACACTAGTCAACAGTCTGTGAAGTAACACTAGTTAACAGTCTGTGAAGTAACACTAGTTAACAGTCTGAGAAGTAAACACTAGTTAACAGTCTGTGAAGTAACACTAGTTAACAGTCTGAGAGGCAACACTAGTTAACAGTCTGTGAAGTAACACTAGTTAACAGTCTGTGAAGTAAACACTAGTTAACAGTCTGTGAAGTAACACTAGTTAACAGTCTGTGAAGTAAACACTAGTTAACAGTCTGTGAAGTAACACTAGTTAACAGTCTGAGAAGTAAACACTAGTTAACAGTCTGAGAAGTAACACTAGTTAACAGTCTGAGAGGCAACACTAGTTAACAGTCTGTGAAGTAAAACTAGTTAACAGTCTGTGAAGTAACACTAGTTAACAGTCTGTGAAGTAAACACTAGTTAACAGTCTGTGAAGTAACACTAGTTAACAGTCTGAGAAGTAACAGTTAACAGTCTGTGAAGTAAACACTAGTTAACAGTCTGTGAAGTAAACACTAGTCAACAGTCTGTGAAGTAACACTAGTTAACAGTCTGTGAAGTAAACACTAGTTAACAGTCTGTGAAGTAACACTAGTTAACAGTCTGTGAAGTAAACACTAGTTAACAGTCTGAGAAGTAACACTAGTTAACAGTCTGAGAGGCAACACTAGTTAACAGTCTGTGAAGTAAAACTAGTTAACAGTCTGTGAAGTAAACACTAGTTAACAGTCTGTGAAGTAAACACTAGTTAACAGTCTGTGAAGTAACACTAGTTAACAGTCTGAGAGGCAACACTAGTTAACAGTCTGTGAAGTAAACACTAGTTAACAGTCTGAGAAGTAAACACTAGTTAACAGTCTGTGAAGTAAACACTAGTTAACAGTCTGTGAAGTAACACTAGTTAACAGTCTGAGAAGTAACACTAGTTAACAGTCTGTGAAGTAAACACTAGTTAACAGTCTGTGAAGTAACACTAGTTAACAGTCTGTGAAGTAAACACTAGTTAACAGTCTGTGAAGTAAACACTAGTTAACAGTCTGTGAAGTAACACTAGTTAACAGTCTGAGAAGTAACACTAGTTAACAGTCTGTGAAGTAAACACTAGTTAACAGTCTGTGAAGTAACACTAGTTAACAGTCTGTGAAGTAAACACTAGTTAACAGTCTGAGAAGTAAACACTAATTAACAGTCTGTGAAGTAACACTAGTTAACAGTCTGTGAAGTAACACTAGTTAACAGTCTGTGAAGAAGAAAACAATAAGCCCAGGTGTTACTGTACAAAATGGACAGATTAACTTTATTTGATGTGTAAAATGCATGTTTGGCTGGAACATTTTGAGGTACAGATGTTGTAACAAAAGGTCACAAAGAGCACAGTCGCACTTTGAGGCTTTCAGTCATCAACATATACGCATTAGTTGCAACATCGACCGAATAACTGCACACAAAGGCTGTCCCACGTCGATGGGTGTGTCGTGATGAATGGGTTTGTGGTTAGCCTCGTGTCCTCACCTACTTTCTCTCTGAGTGTGTGCAACAGGGACTCACATCATTTCATACTTTGTTTTAGTTCATTTAAAGGCAGTCATTTATCAATATACGGTTTGACCCACTTTCTAACTTGATTTCTGTTATAGCTACTAACCGGTTTCATTTTGCTACAATTTCAAAAGATATGGCACATCTTCAATCAATTTCGAGTGACTGACAGCTAAGCAATCGTCAACGTTCTCTTTCCAAAATGTCTCTCACAGATGCAAAACTATTTTCTTCTTGTGTCTGTCACTTGGAGATACTTGTAAATAATGGGTTGTATTACTTATCTTTGTAAAATATTAAAGCGGTTTCTTGTTGGTATATGTCTCCATTGAAAAACAAGTTAATCAACAAAGTTATTTATTGAAAATGATCAAATGTAAAGTGTACTTTCAAAGCGACTATGCCTACCGCTGTGTTGTAGGCCCGTTATTCATCCACTTCTTAGTCACTGGTGATACACCAGACACGGAACTCTTTACTAGTCAAAATCCTGTTACGAAAAGTTGAACAGTTGACCCACTATATCAGTTTTCACCCAGGCCTGTGGCTCTAATCCTCTTGTTCGACACGGATAGATTAAGCATTTGCGTATGATCTGCAGTAATCACACAGGGGACAGCTTTGTTTTCTCACTCAATCCATTTATATAACAATAATGGAACCATTTCTTCGCCTTTTCCTCTTTTCACTCATTTATTACTTATTTATTAGGCCGGTTCTTACCTGTCTGAGCGCTTTATTAGCTGCTCTTTATAGCACGACCTGGAAGCATTTCAAAGTGTAATCTGCAAGCCGTGATAAGATCTGAGCCTTACAAATCAGCAGCAGTAATATCATATTGTTGCACGTAATTCAAAAAGAATGTGAGGATACTTATGTTGTAAAATACAGTGAGCATAGAGGGGACTTCCAGACTAACTTATCTGACTTTTACAGTTAAGTGTCTGATTTACAGTAGCAACATCCCTGTAAGCCTTGTAGAGCTTTTCAATTAATGAACAATCAACAACATATGTTTTAAAGTTTATTTTCAGTAGAGTTTCAGTTGGTCTGAAGTCCATCTTCCAGCTCTGAAAAGTACAAAGTCCAGCCATGAGGGGTCAGTAAAAGACCAAAAGAATTCAAAAGAAGAGTCTAGTGCCTTGGCAGAGGTATGGATGGACTTTAGTCTCTTTTTGGATTGGAAAATTAGTTCAACACATAAAATGAATAGATACTACACATTATGCAGTCACTATGAAGTGTTAAAAGCCAGTAAGTTTTTGTGGCATGTGGTCATTGTGTGAAGTCATTTAATATAGCATTCAGAGGTTGGTAGTACTCAGTTTGTTTTTTCATAACGCAGTTCTTCCAGGAACTGTTTAGCAAGCCTGTCCCAAAGCTCAAACCTTAACCGCATTATCTGTTCCTGAACCTAATCCCAAATGTAACCGTGATAGTGAAGGAAACAGATTGTAAAAAGTAAACATTTGCTATGAAACACACCAATGTCAAACGTGGAGAAAAATATATACTCTACACCTTTCAGAACCATACTTTTATTTTAATTTCATTTTTCCAGATAAATAACTCATAAATACAATTAAAATATATATTACATCCAAACTGTTACTCAGAACACAAGTAGTAGTTTCTCCAAATAGATATTTAGTCTTATTTTAGTAATTATGTGGTTCACTACTTTATACGTCTGCTAGTAATAATAGTTTTAAGTACCGTTCCTCTTACTTGAGTACAGATTCTGACAACTCTACAGGGGGTGCAGTTATGGAGTTACCATTTTATGTCAAACATATTTGTTTGAGGATAATTTGAATAATCTCTAATTTACAGTCAACCATTTTAAACTCTAAAAATAAATAAGTTACAATATATATTAAAAAAGGTAGATGTTGCAAATAGATACTGCACATCACTTCGGTCCCATTTAATATTTGAATTATTCATTCCACAACAAAACGCTGTGAAACGCATTTCTGCTCATTTGCATGATCAAAGAGAGCCAGCATCTCTTAAAGCATGAAAGAAAGACGGAATGACATTTTACAGCCTCTACAATGACTAAAGTGCTTAACTGCTGAATATGCACCAGCCTCTATAAGTTATGCGACTGACGCGTGCATTCAACTGGAGTATGAGGGGTGTCTGCATTTAAAACAGCCACGGCCCCTCAGAAGTGTGCCGGGGAGCGGGCCGGCAGGACAACAGGGGCAGATTAGCGAGTGAAAAGACGTGCTCCTCTCCTCCCCTTTCCACCGTGACCCATGAAGGAGGGCAACAGATGGGGCTATTCTCCCCGACCCATGTCCCCATGCACAGCTGCCCAGGATATGTGGAGCTGAGGTGGGCTGTGACTCAGGCTGTGGGGTCAGGGAGGTGGGGGATGCAAGCAGTAGGAAGCCCAGGGGTCATACATTCTCCAGAGGAAAGAATGGTCCAGAGATTTAAACTCACAGGAGGAATAGACTCTCTGTTGTTTGGAAAGAACTAGAACATTGAGATATGGTACAAACTACTGGCTTAGTTTGCACCTACATTTGATTGTCAGTTATCATACCATCAGTTAAATTTGACCTTGGCGTTGGATTTGTTAGTAGCTTTTCTACTTTATGCTACAAGTGTTGTCACGGTTCATCCCCACATTCGAAACCAAGGAAAACACTCTATACTACTCTATAAGTTCAATACCACAATATTAATAAAACATTGTGTATTTGAACAATAGTCATTTTCAAACAAAAATAGAAGTACTTTTTTGTATAATATCATGTGGTCTTATTGTCTGTATATTCTCATGTGGTCTTATTGTCTGTATATTCTCATGTGGTCTTATTGTCTGTATATTCTCATGTGGTCTTATTGTCTGTATATTCTCATGTGGTCTTATTGTCTGTATATTCTCATGTGGTCTTATTGTCTGTATATGCTCATGTGGTCTTATTGTCTGTATATTCTCATGTGGTCTTATTGTCTGTATATTCTCATGTGGTCTTATTGGCTGTATATTATCATGTGGTCTTATTGGCTGTATATTATCATGTGGTCTTAAAGGCTGTATATTATCATGTGGTCTTATTGTCTGTATATTATCATGTGGTCTTATTGTCTGTATCATGTGGTCTTATTGTCTGTATCATGTGGTCTTATTGTCTGTATATTATCATGTGGTCTTATTGGCTGTATCATGTGGTCTTATTGGCTGTATATTATCATGTGGTCTTATTGTCTGTATATTAACATGTGGTCTTAAAGGCTGTATATTATCATGTGGTCTTAAACTACTATCGGGAAAGGTTAAACTTAGACATTGGGATTTTTTTTTTAGTATAGATAATTGTTTGAATTTTTTGTTTCAATTAGGGCTGCACAGTACATCGCAAATGTATCGATATTACAATGTTGGCTAACAATAGTTTATATTGCGAGACTAACTATATCACAATAACAGCAAGGTCCTTCATCTGACAGAAATGTAAGATTTTTAAAAGGAAAAGAACATTGAAAAGGGCTGATTTTATTCATGATGTTCCTTATTCTGTCTAAATTAACCTTGAGCTGAGTCTTGGTTTTGGCTCTGTTAAGTTGTTATTTTGACAGATTTTGACTAATACATTAAGGCAACATATGATTTAATATAACTGAAATGATTGTGTGTCAAAGATTACATTCAAATATCGCAATAATATCAATACCGCAGTACTTAACAGCCATATCGCAATAGTTTCCGATATTGTGCAGCCGTAGTTTCAATAGTTAAAGCATCTGATTTTTTCCACAATAATATAAGCTACTTCCAACCCACACTTTCACCTAAACCTGATTTTAGAAACCACATTGGCTTAAAATACTACCAATAATATAGAATGACTAGGCTGTAGGTGCAGGGTTACATGTTTACCCAGAGTACAGACAATAGACACAATCAGAAACCTTTCATTGAACCTTTAACTTTATATCCACATGATCTGTTTCTGTAATGGCCTTGAGTCACGTGAGCGGGATTCTTCACAGTATTTGGAGACTATAGATTCCCAGAAAATCCATTGTGCTCTTGAAAGTTTGGAAACACTAAAATGGTCTACATGTTGGAGCTGCATCCATATTCATGACGTGTGCCTGCTGCTCTGTTTGTCTGTCCAGCTGCTTTCCCAGCTTGACCTCTCATCGTGTCCGTCTCTAATCAGGCTTTTGTTTTGGTTTGCATTAGACACATTAGACCTGTCTTGCTCAAAGGCACAAACAGTGTAGCTCTGATTGTCCCGTCTGAACTCTCAGCTTTCATGTGGTTTCCTTGTGCATTCAGGTCATTCCAGGATCAGGAAGCACGGGATTTTTCCTCTACGCAGGGATTTCCCTCATGGCCCGACTGGACAAGTCCTGACATGTAAGAGACACACATGGACACGCACACACACACACACACACACAAATCCCCAAAAATCCATTCTGCTTAACCAGTCAATAAATATAAAAAGTACACTTCAGACTATTATGATCATAGTATAATTATAAATATTATCTTCTATCACTAATGTAGTACTGGTTTTTATCATCAGCCCATTTACAACCTATTTTGCAGTCGAGTAACTAATGAAGCCTGCGTAAATTCAGCCTGGAAGACCTAACTCCATCCATCTACATCAAAGCCACCATGGAAGGACCCCTCTCCCCAGCGCCATCATCACACTCAAGCGGCGCCCGCCTGTCCGTCTGTGAGAGTCAGATCCCTCACTTCACCATGGACTCTCTCCCAGGTTTCTGCGCTCATCCCAAAGAGGTTATGCAGTTTTTCCTGGCCAAAGAAGTAGGGTGAAAGGTCAGGGGGCGTCTGTACCATGGCCCTCGCACCTGCTCCTCATCCCCAATCAACGCTCTCAAGTGACTCCTCCCCGCTCCCAATCAGCACCCAGGCGGTCGCATTTAAGCCCTCAGGCAGATGGCTCGGCCGCTCAAACCGTACTGCGACCCACCGCCTCCCCTGCTCCTCCTCTACATTCCCCTCATCCTCTACCTCCTCTTCACATCTACCACCACCAGTCTCCAGGCTCCGGGGGAGACATCTAATACAAATAGATCATGGAGTGCCCATGATTGCAACTTCTTCCACCGGGGTCTGAGCGCCAAATAACTCTCGAATAAAGCTTGCTAAACAGTCCATTCTCGTGGTCTCTTTGTCTCTCCAGGGTGAATTACTACTATTACTACTTTTACTACTATTACTACTATTACTTTTTTTTTTTTAAATGAACAACTCACATGTAACTGTTTACAATATAAAGTTAGAAGAGTTTATTTTCTTTTATTTTCTTTTCACTTTTCAAGTTGTGAGTATCAATTTCCGCCTCTACATACCTGTAATCATTGCGAGGCTTCACTGACATTCATAAGTGTCCATTTCCTGTTTATAGGAGCAATTTCGAGTACTATTGACCATTGTTTAGATTTTATTAAATTGCTGTGGTTATGGTGCTCATCCTTCATCATTTTGAAACCCATGTATATATTAAATTAAATACCTTAAAACATGAGAATTAGCCTTTGTTAACTTAAAGAATGCAAGAATTAAATGCCCTGTTCTTTGCGGATGTTGTCACGTTTTTGCTATCTTCGTACTTGAACCTCATTATGCTCTGTTTTTCTTGTTATTTGCGGTAACCCAGCAGCTGCTGTGGAAACCATTTATAAAACCTGTGCTACCCCACAACTGCAGAGCCCAGCAGAGTTCTTCAGTGACCTGGATTCTTCAAGGTAAACCGGCATCTCCAATATAAAACAATATGGACACACTATTTCCCTTTTTTATATCCCTTTTTACATCATTCTTTTAGGTTTCTTGTACTTCAGACAAGACAGACAGAGCCATAAGCCATGAGAGCTTATTAACAAAGAGAAACAGCATGAAAACAGTTGTACAAGGATTTGAATACACAGCGGAGCACATTATCAGTCATATCCACGGGCCTAATCCTCTTAGACTCAAGTTGGTTTTACAGACTGAGCTCAATAGTCCTGTATCCCACTAAATAACTTATCCATACACCTGTAGGCTTGTAGGCAACTTTTCACAATGGTTGACTATTCTTTATACTCTTTTATTTAAAATTGTAGAAGATAAACCAAAGAATTGGCAGGACTTTTTGTGACATACATTCTGAGTGAAAACTTTAAATCTGTTGATAGTTGGACTATACTGTCATTTAATCTGGGTAAAGTGGGTACCAGATGCCTATTGCGGTCACTATTCTGGATATTAGTAGTTATATTAATTAAGAAGACGGATTAAAGGGCCAGTTAGAGAAGCTGCATGAATTATCTGGGGAGAGGTAAGTCTTTGCATCTTTGCTTAGTTTGCAGCCTTTGTCACCTCTTCCCAACAAAGTAAATGTAGGTTTTGGAGATCACCTCTTTGTCTTTCTGTGTCCTGTACAAAGTAAGGCTTAAAGGGTGATTTAAGTACATTTGCTATAGATACAGGGACATCAAACAAAGTCTTGGGTTACACAATCTGAAAAGACAAGAACAAATATATATCCACTCAGCATTACCTTTGAAACAGTAATGTGTTTACCTTCCTGTAGAAAATTGGGTTTGTGAAATGTAATAATTTGGACTAAAATGATGTGGTGTGAGGTACATTGTGTACATTGATTGCGACACAGGAACAAGCAGAAGCGAATCTTTTGTTCTTCATCCTTCTTGATGTGTAAAAGGAGCAGAACAGACTCTCCTTATATTGATTGGCCTTCATCTTGTAACGCCTTGAAACTGGCCCCATTCCCATCCAGTGCAGCATTTGTAGTCTCTCCAAGGATAACACAGCCCCAGACTGACTTATTAATATTGAAAGACTTATGTCATTTAAAATAAATTGTGCCTTGGCAATACAACACAGGAAATCTTCCAAGTTTGTGGGTAAAATGTGATAATTGATGTCCGTCCCTCATCACTGCCCACCGATGTCCACCGATGGAAATTACCTGCAACTGGGATTCTGCAAAACAAGTTATTTTAGTCAGGCACACACAGAAAACACACATGCAGGGCCACAGTTTTCACATTCTCCCGGTGCAAACTCAAGAAACAGGTGCTTTTGGCCTGGTCGGCAGATAGTTTTTAAATTAAACATTGAAAATAATAAGTGTGATATTTCTACTTCCAAATATCACAATATACAATCATATTCAAACTACTTTCTAAAGCCGAAGAATCCCAGTCAACCTTTCTCTAAATGTACTGTATCTTTAAAAATCTGAGCTGCAACAAAAACAAAGCCGAATAAAACACTGTAGTCTTTATAGTATATATATATATATATATATTATAGTCATAGAAGTTACTCAGTCGACTCTCTAAATCTCAGATTGTTTTGTACTACTTCAAAATAACAAAAGAAAAATGCAAAAAAAGTACTAAAAAAGTATTGCTGCAGCCAATATCTACTGAATGATAAGTTGATATAGTAATTGTCGTGACAGGCCTAAGGATATGTATTTACTATGGTCAATTCTGCTCAAATCAAACACTACCATTGCTTTTACTGTAACTACATCACAATAATCACCGCTACTACAGCCACACCACAAAAGCATAGAGCATTTTAGCTGTGTAATGTTCAGCTCTTTTTCCCCCCCCATAAATTATTTGAGCAAAAATGCATAGTGTTTAAAAAAGCTGAAGAGAATTGTGTCTTACTTTCCGCACTAATCCCATTTCCCCTCGGACTCAAACAGCTGGTTTGCAGAGCACATTCCTCTGGCTCTCCCTCTCTGTCTTGTCTCCCCGGTCAGGCATGCGTGGAGGACAGGTGTGGCCCTACTGCCGGCACACATGCACACACAGACGCAGGCGGGACGGGGCTCTCAATAATGTCATTCAGAGCGGCTGAATGGGAGTCAGTAGGGGCCCCCGCTCCGTGCTGCGCCTCTCCCCGACAGACGAGCAGCCGGGTCTTTGTGCGGCACCCGGGGGCCCGGATCATTCAGCGTGGAGAAGGAGGCTGTGGTGAGGTTTATGGGGGTCTTAGCTGCGGCGATCAGCCCGGCCTGTTGTCACATGGCAACGACGTGAGCGGCGGGAGGGGAAAAGAAAGTGGTGGGGACATATGTCAAGACTGAATGCACATTATGGACTATTTCACAACATTTAGATTACTGATTGCACCAGGCGCTCGTGCCAGTCCCAAGTCTAGATAAAGAAAGGAGAATTAATGTTGATTATTTTTGTGGTGACTACTATACAACTTTTAACTTGCCTTGTACAGAACCTGTGTAATTTAGAATCTCACTCTAAATGTTCTAACTGTGCTTTTTTCAGGTGCTTTTTATTTAACTATTACATAAGAAGATCATATTAGAAACAGGTTAATTGACTTCCTGTGCAAAACTACAGAACTGATGAACTTCATGGTGACATTTCATCGTAACAAGCAGCAGATTTTAATTTACGTATTTATTTTGTGGCTACGTGACATTTTAAGAATCATATGTGTATCACTTTTTTAGATAATTGCAACTGCGTTCAGGGATGTGTGTGGGGACAGGGGAAAACAGGAACACTCGTCAAACATGCATGATTCAATCAAAATACAAATTTGAGCACAGTAATTATTAGGAAACATCAAGTAGATTTAGCATAATATGTCTCCTAACTTAACTTTATTATTAACCAAATATATTATTTTTGTATTTAAAATGTGTGTATAATAATAGTTCAAACGCTGCTGTTATTGTATAATGAATGGTGTTTGCATTAGGTCAGTGTGTGTCTGAGCTGGGAGGTCTGCTGTGGATCCCACCTGCTAAGACCATACAAAGCGCTGCAGCGTTAGCGCGTCACAATAGTGCAAAGCTGCTGCTCCTGCTGTTGTCCTGCTGGCTGAGCTTTCAAATGTCTTTTCAGACCCAGAACCAAATTAAACACTCACTTTTCTATAAGAAACTCCGTCTGGCAGGGGTCAGATGAATATTAATTCATATGGCTGCAGCATTATGGTTAGTTTAAAGATTTTAGGCATACAACATGCTACTTTTTAGACTAGATTCTTAAAACAATTTCCTTTAAGAATGGCAGAGCCTTGTACAAACTCAACCAGGCAATAGTATTTAACATGCTTTTTACTTGAGCAACACATGGAGTCACAATGTAATGCCATTAGCCATTATTTTTAGTATAGTATTTTTAGATAACATGATGAGCATTTTATCCATACATAATAATACATGATAATATAGTACTAACTATGTATTTGGGGCTCAAAACTCCTGCCATGGACACAGTAAATGGATCTATTTGGAGCATACACCAACAAATAGATTGATTGCACAAATTGAACTGACAAAGGGGAAAAAAATACTTTCAGATTTAATTGGAAAATCTATCTTTCTGACAGACTTCGGACCAAATGGAACACAATGTGCCATCATTTCATTTGATGTCTTGGATGTCTTTTTTTGTTGTTGTTGCTCTCTTGTATGTTCTGTGTTATGTGTCAAAATGAAAGAATACGTAGTACTAACATAGTTTCCCTTGCTGGTATTGGTTGTGCTAACATTCTGATTATTATTATTACATCATTGGTTATGTTCACTTCCACAGACTTTCTGATGATAACCATGCTCATGCACTGATCACACGCAGACGCTCCAGTCAGCAAACGAAATGCCGATTTTAAAAACATAATTAAACCATCATGTTCCCAGCCACGGACTTGAGGATGAGTCACCGCATTTGTGAAACAGGCGAAAAGCAATGCAGACCCAACCCCACATGGACGCTTTTGTTTTATTAAAGATGTGAAATATTTAG